>NC_140958.1:106860302-107137802 GCF_014529385.1 Adiantum capillus-veneris
TCAACTAAATCGACTCAACCAGATGATTTTACATGGTTTTAAGACATTCAGACACTGAGGAAAGACTTATTTAGCCACATAGTTGAAGCGAACACTCTAAAATTTTCTAATGAACCCACCTCCCCCCCTTCTGGTGGCTCAAAAAACCTGACCTTGAATCTAGACTCCGGTGAATTTATTTTATCTGCATGAGAGAAAGTTTTGTACATTACCTGCATTCACTAACTCAACGACAGCATTCCTGCAATAAGATTCAAAGAGCTTCTTTCTTTGTGTGCTGTTGCTCAAAGGGTCTTTTGATCCCTTCAAGGAGAAAAAAATTATTAGTTTAACGAATCAGTAGTCTATCATCTACGATTGATATGCGAAAACCACGTACTTGTATTACAAAAACCTTGCCCGTGTAGCGATCAAGAAACCAATTAATAGGGAAAGGATTCTTCAAGCAATAGAAGCTTTCTAATACAATTGCTGCACCTGGGTCATGTGACTTCGAATAAGTTAAGAGGTCAAATCAGCTAGCAAACTGCGGTTTTAACATACATAATCATGCAGTGGTAATATTTTTGCAGTTATTTGCAGATATAAAGCACCGCTTGTTCAAGGTACTTCACAGGATACAGCCCGCAATATTTCACTGATAAGCCATTCATCTACTCTTGATGGATTCTGAAAATGAAATCCCCAATGAGATCCCCAGTAAGTGTAAGAAAAATAAACAACCAAAAACATGCACGAAGATTACCACACAGTAGTACTTCTTCAATAGCTGGGAGGCTGCACTCCTCAAATAGGTAAGGGACAATTGAGAACCTGCCCAAGTGACTCCAGTTCTTGCACTTGGCTGACAAAGACAAAGTCAAGCATGTACATTGGGGACTTTAAAGTAGAGCTAGCCTTAGAAACATAGCCAAGATGCTTTGAGCTAAGAAAATCCTACATTAAAACACTGAACTCTTCAAATTGACTAGTATTGAGAGACTGATATATCAAATGTGTAAAGGTCCACAAAGTACCAAAAGTCCAAAACGTTGTGCAATATTGTTTACCTAGATGAATCAAGGATAAGTCCAGATCACCTCAAAAAGAAAGCACAAGGCATAGACTCATGGTAGTCATCCACAAGATAATATAACCATCGGCTTCATCATGCATAGTATTCACTAAATACTATGACATCTTCACTAATGGCGTCAGTGCCCGATGGTGAAGAACTAAAAGGTTCAAAAAGTAAGAGCCAGAGAGAAAGTTTGACTGACCTTTGTGTAGATACATGACAAATGATCGGGAAGAATTGCACCTGCTGTGTTCAGAAGGATCAAGCTCTTGACAATTTGAGGCCATAGTCCAGCAACCATGCTGACCATATAACCTGTAAGAGACAATCAAAAACCTTCAATTTCATTTTCCAGCCATGTACCCTCGGAAAGATTGAGTACGAGAATGTCAAACCTCCGATTGAGTTTCCAGCGAGAATAGCTGGCTCACCCACCACTTCCACAATAAAATCCCTCAGAAGTTCAGCCCACAAGAGCTCCGTATACGCCACATCAGGCTTCTCAGATCTTCCAAATCCCAAAAGCGTTAAGGCCCATACACGATTCCCACCTTCAGCAAGACTTTGGATATTATTCCGATAATGCTCCCAAAAGGCACCAAACCCGTGTACAAGGACAACTGGCAAACCATGCTCACCCACTACGACGTACTGCAGGAAAAAGAAATGAGGTATGACCAAGTAGCGGTTTATCAGATTTAAGCTATGTCCTAGTGTAGTTCTTATTCACTCAAGAAATTGAAGGCATGGGCTTACACTCATGCTTAGTTGAAGATCAAACAATTTAGAACAAATTCTGGAAAGCTAGTAGATAGAAAAGTTTACTTGAATGAGGAAACCTCGCCAACACCATACTCGAGCATGCCAACCCCTCTTTTTACTGTCCTCCTCACTAGCTGCAGCCAGCATCCGATACCACTGTATTCTTTGCATAATTTGCCAAAAAATTAGTTTAAAGAGGAGAGGAGAGAACAGTTCTCATACTTGAGCATCACTCATTCATGCAAACACCAGCAGTGGTCTGGTTTAAAGAGTGCACAGAAGTGTAACCTTGCTATGTTTGACACTAGATTTCAAGAACTTCAACTTTGTTAGTTAAAACATACTTCGGAAGATTTTACAGCATCAACTGCAGCTTTTGCAGTGAATGTCGAAAATCCAAAAGGGGAAGAAAAACCTCCATTGCGATCCTTCTCATACTCAAATGCTTCATGATAGACTCGGCGGCGAGAGAGAGTTCCCAGAGCTAAGGAGTTGCTAAAGAGTGTCCTAAAGGATGCACCTCTAGGCCCATAATACTCTGCTTCTGAAACTGCATCATGTATTCTGAGCACAGATCAAGCCAACAACAGAAATAAATCTCACTCACTGTGGTAGACAGTGACAAGCAGCTAGAACAATGAAAGAACAACTTCGAGCTTAAGATTCTAGTAGCAAAGAAACAAGCAAAGGATGACAAATAAATTAATAAAGGGCATGTCTCTTGACAGTTTTGATTCCCGCCAAAAGAAAAAATTTTAAAAAAAGAACAACTTCGAGCTTAAGATTCTAGTAGCAAAGAAACAAGCAAAAGGACGCCAAATAAATTAATAAAGGGCACATTAGAAATGTCTCTTGAGAGTTTTGATTCCCGCCAAAAGAAAAAAAAAAACGTCCCCATAATTAAACTAAACACTCCCAAAAGATGCCTCTGCATAACAATAATTTACTGGCAATGATGTGTTGCTTATGGAGGTGAGGGAGTCCACAGAAGAATTTATGTAAATACAGTAGCTTGAGTTTGCACTTAAGTTAGATAGGACCCACTTTGCAGACAAACATGGTCAAGGAAACGATCAAAGATTTCCTAAGGGCTTTCTTGAGTATCGTAAGAAAATAAAACAGTACGACTACATTAGATACAAACAGATGAAGCCTTGGACACCCCTGTTACCTAAGCACAGTATGTGGATGAGGTTTCTGACTACATTGAGAGAGATGGTGATAGAGGTGCACAGCTGGCAGGGACATGGATTCCAC
Source organism: Adiantum capillus-veneris (assembly GCF_014529385.1). Lineage (NCBI taxonomy): Eukaryota > Viridiplantae > Streptophyta > Polypodiopsida > Polypodiales > Pteridaceae > Adiantum > Adiantum capillus-veneris. The sequence goes on from NC_140958.1 coordinate 106,863,379, forward strand.
TGTTGTTATATGCTGATGATATTGTGTTGATCTCCGACTCTCCGGAGGGGATGCAACGTCGCTTGGATGCTTTGCATAGGTTTGCCCAGGAAAGTGGTTTCTCCGTCAACCTTGGTAAAACCAAGGTCATGGTATTTAATACCACCCCACAGTGGATCAGGAGGTCAGCGACCGCATTCACATACGGCCAGGAGACGGTGGAGTATACAGATGCTTACACTTACCTTGGAGTGGTTTTTAGTGGGCCAGCATTTTCATTGAGGAGGGCAGCAGAGACTAGATTGACCAGAGCCCATGCAGCATTGGGTAGATTGGAAAGGATGTGTTCACAGGTTCAGTTTCAGGAGCCTCGGACAAAGCTCTGGCTCTTTTTGGTGGCTGAGATTTGGGGACCTTCATTGGATCATCACACGAGGACACGCCGCAGTGATGGATGGGGGGACATGGCGAAGCTTCTGGTCTCTACGATCTCGCGGCTCATTAGAGCCAGTGTTGCCAAGAAACGCCTTTCTTCACTCATGAAACCTACGAAACGTTTCAGAAACGTTTCTGTATGAGTTTGGACGTTTCAAAGGTAAAGTCAAGGCTCGTAAGTTTTCGCACGTCAGGCTGTAGTGTTGATTTTTTTATGTCATGAATGTAGCTTCTGTCTCGCTTCTAATGATGAAAGTTAGTCCTATTCTCCCTCTTTTTCATGTCTAAGATCTCAGCTTATACCACTAAACTTATGTACATTTCTTTAGTTTGCACGAAACTTCTGTTTTGGCGTTTCTTTCTCGGACGAAACCGTTTCGAAACTTTTGAAACACGTTTCAAACGAAACGTTTCGAAACTCCGTGGCAACTATGATTAGAGCCAAGGCTTCAGTACCACGTGCTATTGTACGAGCAGAGCTAGCTGCCCCCCACTAGTGGTTGAGGCGCTCACCAGATCTGTCTCCTTCATACACCGCATGTGGGAACTTCCCAGAGACAGATATGCCCGCCTTGCACTCGAGTCCTCTTGACAATTAGCCATGAAGGGAGATACAACAGCTGGTATGGGGAGATGACATCATGGTTTCAAGCGCATGGGTTCAGCATAGACAGATTGCCTCCCTTCCAATACTCATTGGATGCGCCCTCTCTGACTCTTACACAGTCCGAGATCACCAGGCTCATCTGACAGGACTTGACTCAGCTAGACACCAGGAGGACATGGATACAGCTAGCATAGGAGCTGGGCATGAAGATGGCTTTCTACAGAGAGCATCTCCTCCAACTTACGGGGGATGGTTTTGTGACGAGGCCCAAATACATGGACACCCACTTGTCTCATGGGATACAATGTGCTATTGGCCAGATACGCACATCTTCACACCAGCTGCGGATCGAGACTGGGAGATACAGCGGAGTACCAGCAAAGGCCAGGACATGCCCCCTGTGTGACATCGAGCCTGAGAAAGAGTTGCACTACACATGCCACTGCCCCTTCTACTACGAGATACGAGGCCACTTCCATTGCTTGTTCAGAGAGGGCTTTGGATCATTCTCTAGAGTCATGCGGTACGAGGATCAGAGATGCCTGGGTTTGTTTTTGCTCGAGCTGCGCAGACACAGAGAGAGCCTGATGAGAGGAGAGGCTAGCCAGTCTCAGAGACAAACCACAGACTTCTTTAGAGCAGTCACTCGACACCCGGAGGAGTTACTACCACAGCAGATCTCGTCGCCTCACACCAGAGGCACACTGATCGACCGAGCGACTGAGCTGGGGAGATCCAGACGCCCACGACTGCGGAGGACTACACGGAGGCTGCATCAGAGGATTCGGATCACTTTGGCTCGACATGCACGACGCCCGGTCAGACTACTGACCATGGAGGAGATTGATGAGATCCGCCTGCGACCGATGTTGGATCTCTTGTGAGATATCTAGCTATCCCAGCTAGCTGCTTAGTTCACACCTAGCAGTTTAGGATTCCATAGTATTCCATAGTATTTTATTTTGTCATTTTTTCATAACTTGTTACTCTAACTTTGTATCAGATCCACCACATTGTAACTTTCTGGTCTCATAGGTCACTTTGGCCTTTTGAAGACGTTAATATAACATTTAATTTCATTTCATCTCTCTCTCTCTCTCTCTCTCTCTCTCTCTCTCTCTCTCTCTCTCTCTCTCTCTCTCTCTCTCTCTCTCTCTCTCTCTCTCTCTCTCTCTCTCTCTTTGTGTGTGTGTGTGTGTGTGTGTGTGTGTGTGTGTGTGACATTGTATCAGATTCACCACTTTGTAACTTTTCAATGTCATAGGTCACTTTGGCCTTTTGAAGACGTTGAAGAAGGTGCCAAAACACACCGGAGTATGGAGAGTGGGCAAGAAAGGAGGTGATGGGGGAACCTCCAAGGAACGTGCTCTAATCATTTGTTTTGCTACCATAGAAGAGAGGAAGGCCTTCTTCAAGCACAGGCCTACACTACAGCAAATAGGGATTTTCTTTGGAGATCATCTTAGATTGTACCAACTAGCGTTGTTGTTTATTGTAAAGAGAGAAGGGTAAAGCCATTGTCGTAAGTTCTGCTCCTCCTAAGAGCAGTGTGAAGATAAAGGAACTCAATGTCGTTGAGTCCCCATATGTTGGTGTTGTTCCTGACATGCCGCAGCCGTCAGATGTACTAGTCTTCGCTTTTGATTTGAGTCCAAAGGCGTTGTTAACTCTTAATGAATGCTATGCACAAAATTGGATTATTGACTCGTGTGCCAGTTTTTATGTTACTTCTCACAAGGAATGATTCTCTAATTATGCTTCCACATGTAGTTTAGTTAAGTTGGGTGATTCTCATCATTTTGAGATATGTGGCATTGGAGATGTGACGTTGTGTATGCGCAACGGAACTGAGTTCATGCTGCGAGGTGTTAAGACATGTGCCAAAGCTAGCAAAGAGCTTGGTTTCAGTAGGACAGCTTGATGATCTTAGATAAACTAAATTGTTTGGCAATGGTTCCTCGATTATCAGAAAAGGTAACTTCGTCATGCTCAAAGGCCAAAAGTCTGGCTCATTATATTCTTTGTATGTCTCTTCTGTGAAAGAGAACTCTATCTATGTAGCGGACCTCCCTCTACTGAGTTGTGGCATAGCCGGCTTGGTCATATGAGTTAGAAGGGAATGAAGCTATTCTGGTTCTAGTTTGTGTGAGCATTGCATATACGAGAAACACACTAGGCTTACCTTATCACCATTGGATAGGAAGTTAGAAAATCCTCTAGATTTGGTTCATAGAGATCTATGCGGGCTTATGCCGCATAAGTATCTAAGGGGGGGCATTATTTTTCCTGCCTTTCATAGATGAATCTACTCAAAAGGTTGGGATCTACCTCTTGATGAGGAAAGATCTTTACTGTCTACTTCCAAGCCACGGTAGAAAAGCAGTCAAGCAAGAAGTTGAAAGCTTTGCGTTCTGACAACAGGGGAGAGTACATCTCCAATGAGTTTAAGGACTTCTGTAGCAAACGAGCCATTAGGAAGCACTTTACTACGCCGTACACAACTTCTCAATATGGAGTTACTGAGCACATGAATAGGACTATTCAGGAGAGGGTCACTTACATGCTATCTATGGAAAATTTACCTCGAGTTTTGGGGAGAGGTTGTTATGACAGCAGTGCATATAATCAATAGGTTTCTAGTATACCCATTGAACAATCGCACCATCCCTGTAGTATATAGAAGCTTCCCTCTCCCTCTTAGTAGTAGGTAGAATTCATATCAGAATATCCGCTACAAGATTCCGCAAGAGATGTGGGTAGGCAAGAGACCTAATAATGAAGGATTTCATGTGTTTGGGTGTGAGCTATTCTGACATGTGCCTAAAGAGCTCAGAAAAAAGTTGGAGCCCAAGTCACAAATGCATCTTCATTGGCTTTGATGCAGATAATAAGATGAGTTATCGTCTCTCGCATCCTGGCAGAAAGCACTCGGAAGCAGTGAAGCACGTCTTGAGGTATTTGAAAGGTACGGCAACATACAAGTGCTTACGCTTTGGGAATAGTGATGCATCCAAGTGGGTTACATTGATGCGGATTATGCAAGTTGTGTAAATAGTTGATGATCCATGTCTAGTTATGTTTTTCTATTTGTTGAAGCAACCGTGTCATGAAGATCATGTCTCCAAACCTGTACGTCATCTTCCACCGTAGAGACAAAGTATGTGGCAATTTCTAATGCCAGCAAGGAAGCTCTGTGGTTAACTCACCTAGTGGGAGATATTGGCATTTCTCAGACTCCAATGTTGCATTGTGATAGTCATGTTAGATTTACACCACTTTGTTGCTTCACATAGGTCTACGGCATACTTGTACGGCTTGTATGTCTCCGGGCTGGCCACCACTCATATTTCCATGCTGGGTCGTGGGGCATTATCCATACTCTCGACCTCCCTTGGGCACTTATATATATGGGGCCAAGGGGGTACCCACTTCTCAAATAGCATCTGTCATTTGTACGGGTCTTATGCTCTAGTAGTCAAGGGAGCTGATCGCCCCCTCTTCCCCATACCAGTGTTTGTGTCTACTGTCTCTCTCTCTCTCCTCTCCTCTCTCACGCTTCCGCACACGCGTACTCTCACATAGTATCAGAGCTTCAGCTCTTCATGGTCTAGGGCCAGGCGCATCACCTTTTGCATCAGGTCTCCTCTCCCAAGATGCAACCGACCTGGGCAGTAGGCCACTCCCAGCTCATTCACATTGAGAGCCACACCGAGATGCGATTTGGTGGCGTTGTTGGCGCAGATTTTGTTTTGGTTGAAACCGGAGGATTGGAGGCTGGAGATACAGGCAAGACAGCACAGACAGATTGGTCTGGCCTTTCCTTTTCTCAGAGGTTATTCAAAGCACAGACTGCTCAGTCTAGCTTCCCTACTTCATACAAGATGATTACAATGCAGACAGCTTAGTCCGACCACGCCTCTTCTCAAAGGCCCTTCACAGTGCACACTGTTGGGTCTGGTTTTCCCCTCGTCTTGGATTACCCTACCTAATGACAGGACACCATCCGGTGGTGGTCTGTGCGGTCTATCGGCGACTGTTACAGCTTACGGTAGCTTCTACAATGCAGACTGCTTAGTCTGGCTTTCCTTGTTTCGGAGGACGTTTACTGCGCAAATTGCTACACCTGGCCTTCCTGGAGTTTTTCACAGCTTAGCCACTTGGCCACCTTGGGTTGCAGGTGTCACGAGGACGTGGCAACTGCTAACCTTAGTTGTTGGTTTGTTTCCAATGATTTTTGTTTTATTTTTGAGACCCTCTTTTTGAAGTTGCAAATGGTCGGACATTGTATGGCCAATGTGAACGGTAGTTTCACCCGCAGACAGGAAGTTGGTCGGCATTGGAACTCGTAAAGTAAAAGGATGTCTAGGCTCAGTTCAAGATCATGTAGGTCCCTCTGTCGCACTTAGCAAGTTGGTGGATATTAGGAAGTGAACTCAATAAAGGCATAAAGTCAAGGTGGGATCACCAAAGGAAAGTACCCGACAGCTCGGCTACATTGCATTTTTGGATGTGGTCCCAGTGGGCATTGATGGTCAGAAAACCAATGGGAGCCCAACAGAAGTATCTCCTAAAATTTAGGAAACTGCTATTTTGGACCACGAAATCTATTCGCGTCATTAGCTTTAGAATGACAAGGGGAACATTTTATTACTCTGCTGCAAAGTCAACTGATCCACCAATTGAGAGATTTTTAAGCGGGAAGCCCAATGCGGGAAAATTGCATGTATGAGTGCCAAGTGGCACTTTTTAGCCAATTTACCAAGTCTGGGAGAAGAGAACTCATAACTAACTTTATGGGAGCAGTTTTGGAGGCTGATAACTCTTATTTTCAGCCATTTCTCTCCATTTTTGAGCTTCCCATGACTTTACCTAGGACCAAGGAGCTCATTTTCAGCATTGGAAGGCATCAGAAGCGTGTTTACAGGGCTGTTTTGCTGCGTTTTCAGCGATACGCAGGTTTTGGCAGCCATGGAAATCTTCCCCTTTTGCATCAGATGCATTACAGGTTAAGCGCAGAAGAGAGGACGCTCGATTTATGTTGGGGGGATGCTTCATTGAAAACCTGTCACAGGTTAAGAGCTATGGAGTGCTTTCTTTCCTTCTCATGTACAGTGTGGTGCTAGGAGTGATGCCCTGCACACTACACACTGCTCTCTCTCTCCCCTACGTGCAGTTATGTGATGCCCCACAAGAGGGCTCTTCATTTGACTGATGTATAGCTGTGTGGTTTCATGCTTTTGTGTTGAGGCAAGAGCCTCCTTGAGCAGGAACACGGGTAGCTAGTTGCTACTCCAAAGCAGGCACCGGTGAGGGTCAAACCTCACCGTACAGGTGCGAATTCAGTGCTGTGTATGCGCTGTAAATTGACTGTTTTTCAGCCATACGGACGCAAGAACCCTTGGGAATCGTGCCTCACTGGCAAAGGACAGCTAGGGGACTGTTTGGGGCTGAAAACAGTGCAAAAACCAGTAAATACAGCGTGCTGAATTTACTGTTTTTGGGAAGGAATCAGAGGGTATATGCCAGTGGAAGTGAGTTCTAGCAAGGGAATTGGTTTCGCGCAAGTTTTGGGGCTGTTATGCTGCCAAAATTTGGCCAAAACTGGTAGTATCTAGCGGGATACAGGTAAAGGATTCCAAGGACTCTACTTTGTAATTTTCCCTCTCAAAGTAAAAAGAAATACCGAAAGGGGCGCCAATTTTGGGGCCTACAAGTTGTCGGCGTCTGCTCGGGGCTTTATAGCTTCCGAGCCGTGTGTGTACTTAAGTGTTAATTCCCGTCACAGGTTTCCTTTGCACGTTCTCTCTCTGTGTGTGTAAAGTAAAGAATTTCGGGTGAAAGCCAAAGCCTACCGCCCCACGGGCCGGTTTCAAGGTTCGTGCATTGATAGGCTTCCGGTCATTCTCATGACGGTTCCTGGGCTTCCCCATTTTCTCCAGACGATTTGACTATAGACACCATAGATCCTACTGAGCAGGACCCCTGCAGGACTATTGGCCCTCCTTTCACGACAAGAAGTTTTTTTTTACACTTAGTTCATAACCTTCACGTAGTATCTTCACCCTGTATCGGCGGAGTACAGCAGTTTGCTACATTGCTCGTGATGACACTTTACCATGGAGATCTCTCCGAGGTTGAGACACCCCAGACTTTGCTACACTCATGAAGTATCCTTCAGTAGACATGGCAGCAGACATCTTCATCCTTTGCCTCACATCTTTGGCTTCATGAGGTTTGTTCACCATCCGGTGCTGAGAGGGGTGTTAGATTTACACCGCTCTGCTGCTTCACATAGGTCTATGGCAGACTTGTACGGCTTGTATGTCTCCGGGCTGGCCACCCATGTATAGGCTGCACCTTTGTCCGGCCGCCCACATTTGGGACGGCCGTCCACTTAGTATGGGCACCCACTCATATTTCCATGCTGGGTCCTGGGGCATCATCCATACTACTCGACCTCCCTTGGGCACTCATATATATGGGGACAGGGGGGTACCCACTTCTCAGATAGCATCTGGCATTTTTACGGGTCTTACGCTCTGGTGGTCAGGGGGGTTGATCGCCCCCTCTTCCCTATACCTGTTAGATTCTTCATCTCTAGATGCTTCGCACACTGTCTATAGGCTCCTCACCACTCACGTGCACTGGCCCTTTGGTTGTGGGTTGGCCACCCGTACACCTGCTGGACAAGGATCTCAGGCACACTTAGGGTTGTTCAGCACATTTCCCACTTTAGACCTGTTTTGGTCACATATTCCCCCATTTATATTGGAGGGTCATATTTTTAGGTCATTGGGCTATATTGAGGATTATTGCCCGACCAACCCCTATTCTCCTATATATAGGAGGGGGGGCACCCTCTTTCTCATTGTATTGTCTCACACCATGTAGCCATCTCAAGTTATTGGGCTGCCAGCCTTTCCACCATTTGTCTCATGTCATGTCTCTTCTCTCTCTCTCTCTCTCTCTCTCTCTCTCTCTCTCTCTCTCTCTCTCTCTCTCTCTCTCTCTCTCTCTCTCGCCATTGTCTCTTTCTCTCTCACACCTTCCGCTGCACACTCTGACATGGTATCAAAGCTTCTAGGCTGAGGATTTGCCATCGCCATCCCCCGGGAGGACATTGTGGAGATTTCCATCGTGAAGACCTGCTTAGATCCACTAGCGTTTTTTTGGGACCTGGCGTTTTTGCTTCAACCCTAGCGTTTTGGGATCTGCACCCTCTTCTACTCCCTCTGCTAGCACCCTCCCTCCCTCTACCTCATCGCCACCTTCTGCACCTCCTCTGCACGAGCGTTTTTCAGCCAGCATTGGCCTAGCGTTTTTGTTGCAGCGGGCCACCATCTGCTCCAGCGTTTTTAAACTAGCAGGATCTGCGTTTTTCAGCCCTATGCTCTTGCTTGTTTGGGCAGGACAGCAGCCAGTTGCACTAGCATTTTTGGCAACAGGACAGCCAGCAGATTGACCAGCGTTTTACCTCTACTTCAGCTTTTCCTCCTTGTCGATCTTGGACAGCCGGAGCCCCGCTCCTTGCCCCTTGGTCTTCCCGCTTGGAAGCTGATCGATCTCGTGACTTTGCCGGCAATTCTCCAACTTCTACCTTGCTGATTTTCAGCCTAATTTGGTGCATTTACAGCCCTCACCTTACCTTCCCGGCATCCAGTGTTCATCACCTGGCGTTTTTGCTCAAACCCCTGCGTTCTCGCGGTGTTTTGAGCTCCCTTTTGCTGCGATTTCAGGTTTGGACAGCACCTCGGCTTTGCTTCATCGGCATCCCTTCGGGTTTCTCTTGTCTCTCCCGTCACTTACACCCTACTTCGCGGTCATTTGGCGTTCTATCCGGCGCGGTTATTCAGATCCTCTTCTCACCTTTGCTCCTTTGTCGTTCGGCATTGAGACGTGGACTCGGATATAGGTTCTGGCACAACGGACAGATCTCCCTCGACATTGCAGATCTTCCCTCCTCGAGGCTCTCTTGCCCTCGGAAAGATGCAGGGGATTGGATTGGTACAGGTACTTACGTGGACGTGGCTTGTGTTTTCCACTGCTACTTCTCCCTCAATAACCCTCCCTCCCTCTCCCTCGACTGTTGTCTCTCTATTTGGTTTGCCCTATCCACCTCCATCATTCGTTCTCTGTATGATAGAACCGTGCCTCTTGGCACGTCAAACACTTCTTTTGGACATGAACTCCTAGATGTAAGTATCCTTCAGCATCTGGATGCCTGCATGGTCTCTTCCGGCACACTGCTTCATGGTGGCTCTTTTGCCTTGCCTCTCCATGGTAGAGTCTCTTCCTTGCTTCTGCTTGGTTGTGTGGCTCCTCCACTTGCAGTATGGATGTACCTATGCACTACTTACACAGTGAAGACCTCATGGATGTTCCTTGCTTTGCTGGTCTACTCCGAGGCTATGACTTCTACAACACCGGTCATTCTTCCCGATACATCCTCTCAACTGACCTTTACCTCACCACATTCCATTACTTTCCCGGGGGGGAGTGCTCCTATGTCGCGTGTCTTCACGACTTGCACTTGCAGACTCTCTCTTGAATATTTTGTCCAGACCCCGGTGGTGATGTGCTCCCACAGGTTGACTTTCCCCAGGATCTCCTCTGACTCTTTTGTCCGATATTGTGTGTCTGCCATGGAACGACAGATCATATTGCAGCTTACATATACCCTTGAGACGACTCTTCTACTGGAAGATTGCAGATATTACGGTCTCTACATGGATGGATTGCTTATCCTGTCATCTTGTTTACTATGGTGGACAATGCCTTCCCTATTGAGCCTCTTCTACTTGCTCTTCCTCCCTCTTCTGCTCGAGCTTCTTTGACTTGGATATGCTACCGGTTTCCCACCTAGGCAGTTTTCCTCTCCTCTTGGTTAGAGTGCTCCTCTTCAAGGGGGGTCCCTGTGTCTTGTCTCCTGTTGCTACACTGGGTCCCTCCATCCCAGTGGTGATCATCACCGATGGGCTATTGTACGCTCATCTTAGGTTACTTCCTCATATAAATCCTCTTCAACGACTTATTTCGTAGCTTGCCACTCCATCAACTTCCTTGTGCGACTTGACCGGAGTTTCCTCACCCTTGGTCATCATCACATTGGTGCTGTACGCATTGTCGTGTTGTTTGGCTGGCGCTCCTCATCCTTTTCTCCCGGGATTTACATCCTCTCTAGATTTACCAGGCGTGCTACATTCTCCTCAACACCTTCTCCGCATCTGTTGTTGAGGGGGGGTGTTTAGATTCTTCATCTCTAGATGCTTCGCACACTGTCTACAGGCTCCTCACTACTCATGTGCACTGGCCCTTTCATTGTGGGTTGGCCACCCATACACCTGCTGAGAGGGATCTCAGGTACACTTAGATTGTTCAGCACATTTCCCACTTTAGACCTGTTTTGGTCACATATTCCCCCATTTATATTGGAGGGTCATATTTTTAGGTCATTGGGCTATATTGAGGATTATTGCCTGACCAGCCCCTATTCTCCAATATATAGGAGGGGGGGCACCCTCTTTCTCATTGTATTGTCTCACACCATGCAGCCATCTGGAGTTATTTGGTTGCCAGCCTTTCCACCATCTGTCTCATGTCATGTCTCTTCTCTCTCTCGTGCCAGTCTCTTTCTATCTCTCACCTTCCGCTGCACACTCTAACAATACCAGCGTTTATGTCTATTCTCTCTCTCTCTCTCTCTCTCTCTCTCTCTCTCTCTCTCTCTCTCTCTCTCTCTCTCACGCTTCCACACCACACGCACACTCTCACAAGTCAAAGTGCAATTGCGTTAGCGAAGAACCCTGTATTTCACTCCAAGTCGAAACACATAGAAGTCTGTTATCATGTGATGCTTGACATATTAGCTAGCAAACGCATTGAGCTAATCAAGGTTCATACAGATACAACCCTGCAAATGCTCTCACGAAGAGCCTACCCTCAGAGCGGGTTGCACATTGCATGGAGATGATGGGTATAGGGTGAAGCCACTTGAATATTTCACGGTTGTACATATATAGGCCACTTGGGCCATGTCATCTAGTTATGAAATTTGAGATGTGAAGGGCATATGAGTACTTAGTAGCATGTAGACCCCTTTTTGAGTCGGACCGATGACGAGAATGTGACATGCATCACTGTCTAAATTTTTTGTTAACTGCAACGATCCATTATTTTCAGTAGAACTGACAAACACTGATTATGGAATCCAAAGTCTTGACTCTTGAAATGTTTTGCGATTTCCAGCACAGGAGTGTTTGTTTTTGGCTACATACTCCACCAAATTATGTAAGTGCTTTGTAATTTTTGGTAGAATCATTTTAGTGTTTTGTGCTCTTGTATGTTAATTTAAATTATTAAAAAATAATACGAATTTTTACATACCTTAAAACACATACCATTCAGTACTCCTACCTCAAGTATCAAAGACGACGTAACTTACCTCCTTGGCTTTGCATCATAATCACTTCTTGCTGGGCAAGAAAGACTCTATAGGGAGGCTTGTCGATTGGAAAAATTCCTAGGATAATTTCAACCTATGGTCATCCTCACCTCTTAACGAAGGTAACTTCCCTATTTCACCACCAAAGTAATGGATTGTCCATGGTCCAAAGGGCTTTACATTTGGTTACCATCCACGGATTTGGATGCAATTTCACATATAGATTCTTGACAAAAATATGCATCAAAAGCATACCCAAGTATTTCATTCCTCATGTCTATGCTGAGCAATTCAAAGCAGCCACAGGAAGATGTGTAGACAGTACTTCTTGCAAAGTAAAGATCTAGACTACATGCCAAGACATTGGCATCTACCAGCAAAATAAAAAGAAAAAAACTTTCCATGGTCATCCACCAAATCAGCCGCTGCTTTTACACACACCAGAAACCCACAGGAAAAAAACTAAAAAACCTCCACCATATGATATGATGGAAGATGCATAAATGCAAGCATGCAGACACAGAGAAAGCATAAAACAAAAGTGGAGTTTCACAATCTGCAGTGGTAGGATGAGGTCAAATTCATGGAAAAACGCACCCACACCGAGCCACTGCTGACTGAACTCAAGAGGACTTCATCCAAGATTTTGAAGCTGACTCACAATCTCCAATCTTGTCTCCGTGTGGGCTCCAAGAACCTTAGATATGCATCCAAGGTTCCCTTAATGCTGGTTGCTCCGACTCCACTGCTCCTTTTGATTTCATCCACTTTGGAACTCAAGGCTAACTCTTCTCTTCTTTTCTCTAAAGCTTCGTATGGACTGGCTAAAATATACTTTTCTCTCCAACTCGTTAATCCATCAAATGCTCCATTTCTTGCCTGTGATGGCAGCTCAGGACCCAATATGTCATCCTTTATGTTCAAAAGACTATCGGCGCTATTACTTCTTAGATCTGTTAATTTCTTATGCCAGATGTTATTTTGTAGAAGAATTGTCACGTCATCTTCAATTGAAGATACTGATGGAATACTACCTGCCATGCATTATACAAAAAAGGTACATAAATTACAAGAAGAGTATTAGCACACAAAAACAATCACACATTTTGAATTAAGTATTGTATTAACCTTTATCAATAACTTCAGCTAATGCAGGCAAGGATGTGGGAGCTTGCAATGGTGGTTTGACAGGACACTGCATTTTTTTGAATTCCTGGTAAGACCTAGGGATAGGCTTCCCCTGAAGCATCAAACGGAATAGCAATTGGTAAAGACTGGTAAGAAATTTAAATCTAAAAAACATCTTTCATCTTTGAGGGCTACCTTACACTCATACAGGGGTGCTTTCCAGGTTTCAACATCAACCTTCAATGGTCCAGTAATACTGTCTTTCAGACTGTTCTCTGAAATACAAGACAGTGTCTCCCGCCACTCTTGTTCGACTTCATCTTCCGCAATGATGGCTGTAGCATGAATCTGCATAGAACAAATAAAGGTCTTGAAGAAATCCACCCTCAACAAAGAACTCTTCCTCATCCAGGTAAAGAAACCAGTAATCTTCAACGCATGGCAGTGGTAGACCGTATGTATGAGTATTCCAATCTAGCTATTTGCCGGTGCTGAAGTATTATTCCAATTTACCTACTTGTAATTGCTTATGGTCATTTTCCACAAAATCGTAGAGGTCAGGAGTAAAGGATCATTTTGCATCATTTAAAGACTACAATGTGCAAGACCGGGTCTGTATATTTGGGCTCATAAATTGAAAATTTCATGAAAGCTAATTCAAAATTGTCATGAATATGACCAGTCTCCAGACGTCAATATATTAGATGAACAGTTTGGTCTCATAGGCCACTCTGGCCTTTTGAAGACGTTAATATAACATTTCATTTCATTTTTCTCTCTCTCTCTCTCTCTCTCTCTCTCTCTCTCTCTCTCTCTCTCTCTCTCTCTCTCTCTCTCTCTCTCTCTCTCTCTCTCTCTCTCTCTCTCTCTCTCTCTCTCTCTCTCTCTCAAATGTAATATTAACGTCTTCAATCGTGCCATGTGTGAGGGATTACCTAAGACTTAATGGTTGTCTAATATTGCGCCCATCTTCAAGGCTGGTGACCCTACAGAGCCTGGGAACTACCGCACTATTATGGTTGGACACACATTGGCACCGTTGTATCAATCTATTCTGGAGCAACACTTGAGTAATTGGGCAGAGAACGAGGGTGTACGAGGTCAGGCCGGCTTCAGGAGGGGTTTCTCCACTCTTGATCATATTCTGACACTCAGGGCCATCATTGAGGGCAGAGCACATGGGAGACGGATCTACTGTAGCTTTGTGGATTTTCACAAAGCATTTGACATGGTACCAAGAGCTCGATTGATGCGCAGACTACAAGAGATGGGGGTGCCCATAGAGGTGATTTGGGGGATTATGGCTTTGTATAGATCAGTGATGGGACATGTACGCACCCTAGAAAGGGTATCTGATTTAGTTCACTATACTATTGTGAAACAGGGCTGCCCATTGTCTCCCACTCTATTTGGTATGTATGTTGATGAGGTGTCTGATTACATTGACAGAGAGGGTGACAGGGGTGCTCAGCTGGCAGGAACGTGGATCCCATTGTTGCTATATGCTGATGATATTGTGCTGATATCTGACTCACCAGAAGGTATGCAACGACATTTGGATGCACTACGCAGTTTTGCAGAGGATAGTGGATTGTGTGTAAACCTAGGTAAAACCAAGGTTATGGTGTTTAACACCACACCGTAATGGGTCAGGAGATCAGTACCTACTTTCAAATATGATCAGGAGATTGTGGAGTATACAGATGCATACACTTACCTGGGGGTAGTCTTTACTGGGCCGAGATTTTCTTTAAGAAGAGCAGCAAAGACTAGACTAACTAGAGCTGGTGCGGCTCTGGGAGGAATGGAGAGGATGTGTTTGCAGGTTCAGTTCCAGGAACCTAGGACAAAGTTATGGCTCTTTGATACTTTTGTTGCCTCTACTATGTTATATGGGGTGCAGGTTTGGGGACCTTTTGTAGGCCACGATGGTTGGAGGCGTATGGAGAAGCCCCTGGTATCTATGATCTCTCGGCTGATTAGAGCCAAGGCTTCTGTACCGCATGATATCATTCGAGCGGAATTAGCTGCCCCCCCTATGGAGATTGAGGCGCTTACCAGATCAGCCTCCTTTGTACACAGTCTGTGGGATACTACCAGAGACAGATATGCCAGGGTGGCTCTAGAGTTCTCCAGACAATTAGCTCTTAATGGGGATACATCATGCTGGTATGCACAGATGGCATCATGGTTTCAGACACATGGTTTCACCATGGACAGGTTGCCTCCTTTTCAATACTCTCTACAGGCACCCTTGAGGTCTTTGACGCAGGTAGAGATTAATAGACTCATTCGTCAGGATCTGATCCAGCTGGACACGAGGAGGACATGGATAGAGACGATACAGGAGTTGGGCACAAAGATGGCTTTCTATAGAGAGCATATTCTCCACCTCACGGGGGATGGATTTGTGATTCGACCTAGCTATATGGACACGCATTTGTCTCATGGTTTGCATTGTGTCATTGGCCAGATATACACGTCCTCACATCAGCTCGAGATTGAGACTGGCAGATTCAGAGGGACACCAGCAGATAGCAGGATATGCCGCTTATGCCATCTAGAGTCAGAGACAGAGGTACATTACATATGTCATTGCACAGTGTACTATGAGATACGAGGCCGTTTTCATTCTCTATTTAGAGAAGGTTTTGGGCCTGTATCTAGGGTCATGAGTTATGAGGATCAGAGATGTCTTGGGCTATATCTACTTGAGTTACACAGGCATAGAGAAACTTTACTGAGGAGAGCTGAAGAGAGAGAATTCCAGAGACAGATCACAGATTTCTTTCCACTAGATATTGTACACCCTGAAGAAAAGACAGAGGAGCAGCCAACAGTGGAGAGGTCTGCCCGCACCACTGGCATTCTCATAGACCGAGCATTGGAGCTAGGGAGATCTAGACAACCCCGATGGAGAAGAGGAGTTACACAATTTCGAAGGAGGATACATCAAAGGATTCGAGCCATACTTTTTCGTCGTCCAGAGTGCAGATGAAGATGGATCTCTACTTCCCTCCCATATTGTCTACACATTATACTGCTTAGCTCACACATTTCACGCCTTTCACCTTTCACACCTATCAGCTTAGCTTAGGATTCCGCAGTATTTATATCTTGTTATCCTAGCTTAATTTATTTTGTTAATCTGACTTTGTATCAGATACACCGCATTGTAACTTTCTGGTCTCATAGGTCACTTAGGCCTTTTGAAGACGTTAATATAACATTTCATTTCTCTCTCTCTCTCTCTCTCTCTCTCTCTCTCTCTCTCTCTCTCTCTCTCTAGCAGTTTAGGATTCCATAGTGTTTTATTCTGTCATTTTGTCATCTTGTTACTCTGACTTTGTATCAGATCCACCACATTGTAACTTTCTGGTCTCATAGGTCACTTTGGCCTTTTGAAGACGTTAATATAACATTTCATTTCATTCATCTCTCTCTCTCTCTCTCTCTCTCTCTCTCTCTCTCTCTCTCTCTCTCTCTCTCTGGGAACTACCACACTATTATGGTTAGACACACATTGGCACGGTTGTATGCATCCATTCTTGAGTATCACTTGAGTAATTGGGCAGAGAGTGAGGGTGTACGAGCAAAGGGTCAAGCCGGTTTCAGGAGGGGCTTCTCCACTCTTGATCATATTCTGACACTCAGAGCCATCATTGAGGAGGGCAGGTCACATGGGAGACGGATTTATTATAGCTTTGTGGATTTCAGCAAAGCATTTGACATGGTACTGAAAGCTCGGTCGATGTGCAAACTGCAAGAGATGGGGTGCCCATAGAGTTGATTTGGGGGATTATGGCTTTGTACAGATCAATGATGGGACATGTACGCACTGCGGAAGGGGTATTTGATTTAGTTCACTCTACTATGCGGGTGAAACAAGGCTGCTGTAAGGTGCAGCGGAAGTGAATGTTGAACATTGCTCAAGAAGAGTGCTCCGAACTGTGCTCAAGGGTTCCTTTTACGTACGGAAGGGAGAGCCTTCCGTTCCTTTAGTGAAAGAGTGCAAATGATCACAAACAAAGTGGTAAACACTGTGAATGAAGGTGTTGAGACTGAGAGATAGAGAGAAAAGAATGACACCAGAATGTTGTCAAACCCTCCTCCGAAGGCCCCACTCTCTATGGCGAGAGCGGTCTACTATTGATTGCACAAATCTCTACAACTTGCCGACGAAGTCGACGACGATGAGGACAACGACAAGACGGCGGGCTGAAATCTGAAAACGCTAAGGGCTGAAATCTGCAAATCTTGTATCTGCTGAATTTTGACTCTATATCGGTGATGACGGCGATGACGATGACACGACGACGATGCGCTGAAAACGCAGATGCTGAAATCTGCGAATAGCGGGCTGAATCTGCAAACGCTTGCTGATCTGACCGTGCGGCGAGGATCTGCTACGGAAAGGTGAGATCTGCGAGGTTTGGGGGCTGCGGTACGGATGCTAACTGTTGAAAATGCAAAACGCTGATGCATACGGGTGTTTTGTCGCAGAGAATCTGCAAAACACTAAAGGATCTGCAAATTGCAAAAACGCTAGGGCTATGGTTGCAAAAAACACTAGAACAAACTACTGTGAATCTGCAAACGCTGGACTGATCTACAAGTTGCAAAACGCTGGGACTGATCTGCAAATGTTGAAAACGCCAGGCTGTTCTTGAGGGCTGAAAACGCTAGGTGTTCCACCAGGGGGTCTTGCTAAGAAGGTGCACTGTCAGACTTGTGGTCTCTACTGCCTCTTCTGCCAGAAAGTGCTAGTGCTAGGTTTTCTTATAGCCAATTTTCCCTACCCAGTTTCCTAACAAAGCCACTTATTAATAATAAGTGAAAAATGGCTAAAATAGGGAAAATAGGTTCTGTGCACTGTAAAATGCTCGTGATGGAATCTAATGGTAATGCTGATGATCATGTTGTGTGCAACCAGAGGATATGCATCTACTCTAAGTTCCTGGACATGCACGGTCTACGAGCAGACTCACAAAAGTGCCAGAACACTTCCTAAGCTAACTTGTCCACATGCACATAGGGTTAGATGTGCACGTGACATCCCCTCCTTTTTTAAGTGAGGTACTGGTACCAAACTGTATGGCGTCGAGGGAGATCGCCAACAGTGTCTGGAATCCTGTGAAGGACTCTTCGCCACCCCACTCTGATGCGTGGGTCATGAGATACTTGAACTTCATAAAGGTCTGCAACGCTTGCTTCTTGGGCCACGCCGAAAGCGACACAAAGTCATATGTGGCTCCTTCAATGCTTCAACTTCGTCTATAGTCATGCGTCTACCTTCTTCAAGAATCTCCAAGTTGAAAATTCTTGAAACCACTTTCAACACAAAAACATGAACATACCCATTCCATGTAAAGTGATTGGAAAAATTCTAGTCTTTTCTAAAGACTGTACATGCAATGTAGATGAACATATAGAAGGAGTGCCAAACCGTTCATCAAACACACGCAAACAATGGAATCTTGTCTTTCTGATCTAAATCTATCAACTCTGGCAAATCACAATGGAAATGCCGATGCTTGATGCTCAATCCTTCTTGTGCTCTTTCGGATACTGTGTCATGCCAAGGAAGAGACATGGAATGTGAATTCCTTGAATGCAAACATTTCATCTTTTCATGAGTAATCCGCATACATCCGTGCTCATTCATGAGTGAATCGTGTTCATCGTACAATATGGCATGCCTATGAAAAGGGATCACATAAAGATGGTGACTAAAATACAGGAAAGTCATGAATGAAACACTCGAACAATGCGTACTGACTAATCATGTGCATACACAATACTTCCTGAGAGGGTTCCTTAGATCTCGACTCGAAAGCCAAGATCGGTTCTCCGTGATTGATTGAATCTGCAATGAGATTAGCTTCACTAGAAAAAGCATCGACTAAACCATCATCTTGGTGAACAATCACATCTTTATCCTGCAAATCATCATCATTGTGAATAATCACATCTTTATCATGCAAATCATGTGTGTCGCGCTTTGGAGAAGAAAAGACTGAGAGAGACTCCTCCTGATTCTTTTCAAGCTTTGCCCGCACACTAGAAATGAGAGATGAAGAATGAACAACTTCCTCCCCACGAATGACATTGGGAGAGTCACTTTTGGCATTGAAAGTGAAAGTATTGGCTACCCAATCAATGAGAGGGTTATGCTCACGAAACCATCGAATGCCTAAAAGCATATCACATCCTGAAAGAGGAGATACTACAAATTTTCTGCGGAAGAACGCTTATTGAACAGTGAACAACACATCAAGGCACTCTTGCGTGATGAGAGAGTCCATACCAAGAGCGAAGCCCGACACCTCATAAGGAGATGTCTTGCTAACCTCCAAGCGGGCTCTTTCGACAAGAGAGTCACTAATCGCATTACGCATACTGCCTGGATCAAACAAGATGACAAAACGTTGACCCTTCACATGACCATAACACTTAATGAGAGACTCGTCAATGGAAGGATCATGAGAAAGTTGGGTCACACTTGTGTTCTCATTTATGGCATTAACAGAGGATGTGGGTGTGGGTTCTTTAGATTCGTTAGATTCAATCTTAAGACAAGTTCTTTTTATGTAACCCTTGATGTGACAATGATAACATCGACCTTCCTTAGAATAAATGCTTTGTTCTTCTGACGTGATGTATCCTCCTAAAATTCCTTGTGCTGCTTTTTCATATGGGGTGAGCTTAGGTTTAGCAATTGTGTTAGCTTTACCCTTAGATTCATTTTGTGAGTTCTTTTCTAAGAGACTAGAGGAAGATTGGTTCGAAGAGTTACCATTCTTACCGATCTTACCGTTCTGAGGGTTTTGCGAAGTCTGAGAGGTATTTTGCGAAGTCTTGTTCTCCTTAGGCTTTCCCTTATGGTGCTTCATCTCTTGGGAGAGAGCAATTCCTACCGCCTTGTTGAGATCCGCAGGGTCGAAGACTTCTACATCAAACTTGATATATTCGTCCAACCCAAAAAGGAAAGCCTCTTTGCGCTCATCATCAGATTTGCGTAATTGGGTACCGAGCTCCAAAACACGATTAGAGAAAGACATAACTGGCATACCATTTTGCTTGAGACCGCGCAAATCGTCTTTCAACCATGCTAAGTACTGTGGTGGCATGAACCGCGCCTTGAGCTTATCTTGGAAGTTGGCCCAATTGAAGAAAAGGGGCGTCTCTCCGTCAGCTTCCTCTAGGTGCGCGGTCAACTGTGCCTCTTGCCAAGCGTGGTACCAATTAATGGCATCACCAGCAAGGTACATGGCTGCCGTTAAAACCTTGCTATTCCCTGTCTTCTTAGATGTCGCAAAATAAGCATTAAATTGATGCAACCAAGAATGAATAACACTAGCATCCATCTTACCGTCATACTTACTGAATGTCAACTTCTCGGTGACGGGGTTGTTGGAGTCCGAATCCCCGCTTGCGCCACTTGATGAACCACCAACATCTTTGGCCGGCTTGGGTTTCGAGGTAAGTCCCTGTAGGACCAACTCTTGCATGCATTGGTCTCTCTGCGCCTCACGCTCTAACTCCAAGGCTGCTCGTCTGTCTTCGGCTGCTACTCGTTGAGCTTCGCGTGTTTGCTCACGCTCAAGCTCAATAGCTGCCTTTTTTTCTTCAGCCGCCAAGCGCGCTTGCTCACACTCACGCTCCAATGCTACTCTGTTTGCTTCGGCCGCCAAGCGCGCTTGCTCGCGCTCACGCTCCAAGTCGGCCTTTCTTTCTTTGCGCTCATGATCCAATTCTGCTTTTTTTCTTCAGCAGTCAAGCGCGCTTGTTCGCGCTCACGCTCTAAGGCTGCCGTTCTTCCTTCGCGTTCACGATCCAATTCTGCCTTTCTTTCTTCGCACTCGCGCTCCAAGGCAGCGCGTTGCGCTTCTTGTCATATCATCATGTCCATCATCGTCTTGACCAAAGCCTCCATAGGATTTGGTGCAATCCTTGGCGTAGATGGGGAAGGGGGGGGGTCGGAAAAACCTCCTGGTGGGAAAAATTCTTCTTCGCCACTTCCATGCTCATCACCTCCATGCGAAGTATCCATTCCGCTTTGGATAATGACCATACACTAAAGTTTTGAGTTCTTGAGTTCACGAGGAACTTGGGTTCTTGTGGTTCTTGGATTCTTGAGTTCTTGAGGGTCTTGGGTTCTTGAGGTTCTTCTTTAACTTGCAATCTGTGTTAGAGAAGGATCTTCTCTTACCCGAGCTCTTCTCTTTCCCGCGGGCACACCCTTGGCGGCCTTGGGCTCACACCAAGGTTGCTTTTTCCCACCTCACGTCAATTGGCCGGCCGCTAAGTGCACGGTCCGCTCTCAATGAGTGAAAAAAGAAACAAGGGGAGGCTGGACAAGCCCTTCTTTCTTGGGTTTCCTGTCACTCTTCAAAAACACGACTAGGAATCGACACACCAAAGTGGACTTGGATTACGTGCGACTGCAACAAGCAAAAAAAAATCCTTGTGCTTCTTTCCTTAAGTGATACAGAACACTGCCAAAGCTCTGATACCAATGTAAGGTGCAGCGGAAGTGAATGTTGAACTTTGCTCAAGATGAGTGCTTCGAATTGTGCTCAAGGGTTCCTTTTACTTACGAAAGGGAGAGCCTTCAGTTCCTTTAGTGAGAGAGTGCAAATGATCACAAACAAAGTGGTAAACACTCTGAATAAAGGTGCTGAGACTGAGAGATATAGAGAAAAGAATACGACACCAGAATGTTGTTAGACCCTCCTCCGAAGGCCCCACTCTCTATGGCGAGAGCGATCTACTATTGATTGCACAGATCTCTACAACTTGCCAACGATGTCGACGACGATGAGGACAACGAGAAGACGGGCTGAAATCTGAAAACGCTAAGGGCTGAAATCTGCAAATCTTGTATCTGCTGAATTCTGACTCTATGTCGGTGACGATGGCGATGACCATGACGCGACGACAATGCGCTCAAAACGCAGATGTTGAAATCTGCGAATAGCGGGCTGAATCTGCAAACGCTTGCTGATCTGACCGTGCGGCGAGGATCTGCTACGAAAAGGTGAGATCTGCGAGGTTTGGGGGCTGCGGTACGGATGCTAACTGTTGAAAATGCAAAACGCTGATGCATACAGGTGTTTTGTCGCGGAGAATCTGCAAAACGCTAAGGGATGTGCAAATTGCAAAAACGCTAGGGCTGTTGTTGCAAAAAACACTAGACAAACTGCTGTGAATCTACAAATGCTGGACTGATCTGCAAGTTGCAAAACGCTGGGCCTGATCTGCAAATGCTGAAAACGCCAGGCTGTTCTTGAGGGCTGAAAACGCTAGGTGTTCCACCAGGGGTCTTGCTGAGAAGGTGCACTGTCAGACTTGTGGTCTCTGTTGCCTCTTCTGCCAGAAAGTGCTAGCGCTAGGTTTTTTTATATATTTGCTTAGCCAATTTGCCCTACCCAGTTTCCCAACAAAGTCACTTATTAATAATAAGTGAAAAATGGCTAAAATAGGGAAAATAGGTTTTGTGCACTGTAAAATGCTCCTGATGGAATCTGATGGTAATGTTGATAATCATGCTGTGTGCAACCAGAGAATATGCATCTACTCTAAGTCCCTGGACATGTACGGTCTGCGAACAGACTCACAAAAGTGCCAGAACACTTCCTAAGCTAACTGAACCCTTGTCATGCAGTAGCTTGTCCACATGCACATAGGGTTGGATGTGCACGTGACAGCTCCCCATTGTCTCTGTCACAAACTGCTAACGTGCCAAAGCCCTGAAGAAGGGAGTCAACTTGCATATGTCGGCCGAGGGGCCTAAACCCTAAGAAGAACAAGTAACAGAAGAAGAAGTCCTACCAACTTATGGGGACCCCGTCCGATGGGGCCCCAAGTGACATAAAGGATTAAAATAAAGCAAGACCCACACACACACTGACAGTTTTGCGTGGCAATTGATGACGTGGCAACTGTACGGAGATTTTCGGAAATTCCGCTGACTGTTGACGTGGTAGAGTTGTACAAATTTTCGTAAATTACGCTGGCAACTTTTTGGCATTGCTTTTGGACCAGAAGCTTTTGAGTTTTGAAGGCTTTTCACTGTAACTGCTTTTCAGGCGAAGGGCCTTTAAATATGAGGTTAGGGCTCATTCTCTCGCGTGCTTCCTGGAGAAGGTGCAGAGTCTGGAGTACCGGCTTGTACTGTTTTCATGCAATATAAAGAAATATCGAAAGGGGCACCAAGGTTTGGAGCCAATACTCTCTGGGTGGAATTCCGCCACTCCGTGTCACGTGTCGTCTCTCTCTCTCAGTTCAATTGTTAATGAAGTGCTAAAAGTCTGTTCAGTCTGTTCTTTTCTATTGGCACGTGGTTCCCGTCTTGTGACAGTCTCATACTCTATTTGGTATGTATGTTGATGAGGTGTCTGATTACATTGACACAGAGGGTGACAGGGATCCCATTGTTGTTATATGCTGATGATATTGTGTTGATATCTGACTCACCAAAGGGTATGCAGCGACATTTGGATGCACTACACAATTTTACAGAGGATAGTGGATTGTGTGTAAACCTTGGTAAACCCAAGGTTATGGTGTTTAACACCACACCACAATAGATCAGGAGATCAGCACCTGCTTTCACATATGGTCAGGAGATTGTGGAGTATACAGATGCATACACTTACCTGGGGTAGTCTTTACTAGGCCGAGATTTTCTTTGAGAAGAGCAGCAGAGACTAGACTGACTAGAGCTTATGTGGCTTTGGGAGGATTGGAGAGGATGTGCTCGCACGTTCAGTTCCAAGAACCTAGGACAAAGTTATGGCTCTTTGACTTTGGTTGCCTCTACTATGCAATATGGGGTGCAGGTTTGGGAACCTTCTGTAGGCCAAGATGGTTGGAGACGTATGGAGAGGCCCTTAGTATCTATGATCTCTCGGCTGATTAGAGCCAAGGCCTCCGTACCGCATGATATTATTCGAGCGGAGTTAGTTGCCCCCCCTATGGAGATTGAGGTGCTCACCAGGTCAGTCTCCTTTGTACACAGCCTATGGGATACTACCACAGATAGATATGCCAGGTTGGCCCTAGAGTCCTCCAGATAGTTAGCTCTACAGGGGGATACATCATGCTGGTACGCACAAATGACATCATGGTTTCACCATGGACAGGCTGCCTCCTTTTCAGTACTCTCTACAGGCACCCTTGATGTCTCTGACACGGGTGGAGATTACTAGACTCATTCGGCAGGATCTGATCCAGCTGAACACGAGGAGGACATGGATAGAGCCGGTACAGGAGTTGGGCATGAAGATGGCTTTCTATAGAGAGCATCTTCTCCACCTCACAGGGGATGGGTTTGTGGTTCGACCTAGCTATATGGACACACGTCTTTCTCATGGTTTGCGTTGTGCCATTGGCCAGATACGCACATCCTCACATCAGCTCGAGATTGAGACTGGCAGATTCAGAGGGATATCAGCAGATAGCAGAATATGCTGTCACAAACTGGTGACGTGGCTGCTTAGTACACACACACACACCCGCCCTGCTGGTCCCGGGAAAATGGCGGACTGAAATGATGATGCGGCTGCACCGTACGGACAGGCCCACGTTTTGCGGCGCAAATCACAGAGATCGGTACAACTGACGTGGCAGCTTTTGCGTGGGCTGCTTTTGCGGCAGTTTTAAGACTGCTTTTGGCTACGCAAGTCTTGCTTTATTTTATGCACGAGAGAGAGAGAGAGAGAGAGAGAGAGAGAGAGAGAGAGAGAGAGAGAGCCTTGATGCATTATTTTTAGAAGGCTTTTGATTTTCAGCTTTAAGGGGCTTTGCTTTTGGGCATCCCTTGTAACCTTTAAATAAGCGGGCAGGCTTCCCACTTCTCAGAGCATCTGGACGCAGAGTCTAAGAGTGAGAGCCTCCCACTCGCTTGTATTTTGAGTTGCAGATTAATAGAAAAAGAAATATCGAAAGGGGCGCCAATGTTTGGGGCCAATATCTCTAGGCACGGAACTCCACCGGGTCAATTGTGAACTGTGAACGGTTTTGAAGTGGTCATTCCTGTTGTGTCGCGGTAGATTCTTGACTTGGAGTGTCCAAGTCTGTTACATATGCCGCTTAT
Source organism: Adiantum capillus-veneris (assembly GCF_014529385.1). NCBI lineage: Eukaryota > Viridiplantae > Streptophyta > Polypodiopsida > Polypodiales > Pteridaceae > Adiantum > Adiantum capillus-veneris. The sequence continues at coordinate 106,888,069 of NC_140958.1, forward strand.
GTCATCTAGAGCCAGAGACAGAGTTACATTACATATGTCATTGCACAGTGTACTATGAGATACGAGGTTGTTTTCATTGTCTATTCAAAGAGGGTTTTGGGCCTCTATCTAGCGTCATGAGTTATGAGGATCAGAGATGTCTTGGACTGTATCTACTTGAGTTACACAGGCATAGAGACACTTTATTGAGGAGAGCTGGAGAGAGACAGTCCCAGAGACAGATTACAGATTTCTTTACACTAGATATTGGACACCCAGAGGAGCAGCCACCATTGCAGAGCTCTGCCCGCACTCATACTACCACTACTGGCATTCTCATAAACCGAGCATTGGAGCTAGGGAGATCTAGACGATCGCGATTGAGGAGAGGAGGTACACTTATCGACGGAACTACAGCAGAGGATTCGAGCCATACTTTCTCGACGTCCAAAGTGCAGATGAGGATGGATCTTTACCATATCCCCCCCACCCCCCCTTCTCTCATTGTACTACACATTGTATTGGGCACCTTTTGTATTAGCTGGCACATCCATACAGTCCCAGCTTGTAGTAGTTGTATTTTTTGTTTCAGTTCTTTTGAAACCGGACATGGTATCAGATTCACTATGTTGTAACAGCTTGGTCTCATAGGTCATTTTGGCCTTCTCAAGACGTTAATATTTCATTTCATTTGTGTGTGTGTGTGTGTGTGTGAGACCCTTTGTTGATGTATCTTGATCACTTGACCCTTGCGGAGCATCTTCATGGTTTGCAATTACCCTCCGGTCATACCTTTATTGGGCAGGCTTATGCAGATGACTCATTGTTTTATGCCTCGCAACCAGTAGAGAATGTCCAAGTGATTATGGAAGCTTTGGAATTGTTTGGGATTGCGGAAGGTCTTAAAGTCATTTTTTGTAAATCGAAGCTTTTGCCACTTCGTTCTTGCGATTGTCACAGTCTATTGTGGCCAGGTGAGATTGTTCCTCCAAATGTGATCACCAGGCATTGGGATATCCAATTGGATGGAATGTCACTCACACTCAAAAAGTGGATTGCGTTATGCAGCGCTTGAATGTCAAACTACATTACTTGAAGCTATCTACTTGGCCACTGCATGTTCATCTGCAAATCGTTCAGAGTATTCTGATGGCATATGTTCAATTCTTTCTGCCACTGTTGCATTGGCCTTACCACTGTCTTGATTCCCTTATGTCAGCCAATTTGTCTCATTTGTGGGGGGCTCATGCACAAAAAAAAGGCTTGCGATTGATGTCGATGGAGAAGCTTTGTACACCTAAACGCTTTGGTGGTCTGAATATTTTGGACTTGCGTAGGAGTGTTCTTGCGAGGAAAGCTATGTTGTTGCCTACACTTGCGCAACAATCTCAGCCTTGGACTCTAATGTTTGCATACATGAGTGAGCATGTTGTTATGTCTTCATTTGGCCATTGGCAATCAACTATTTGGGAGGTTGTATTTGGTAAGATGGACGGACATATTCTTGGATGCCCGCTTGCTTCCACTTTGCTCTCTACTTGGAAAGAGGTTACAGTTCATCTTTCATGGAATGCTCGGCGGGAAGGAAATTCGCTTCGTTCGGAGAGTCTTCATTGGAGCTGGGATTTCTCTTTTACTTTGGTTGACCGCTTGCCTCGCCAAGTGTACTTCCTCTCTTGTCGTGGCATTCGGGTAGTTGAGGATGTGGTGGATGCATCCAGATTCACTTTGAGTTTCCCTTTGCCGCTCGTCGATTTAGATCGGGCATGCATTACCGTCAATTCTAGAGAGAGCTGCAGCAAATGCTGGTTGATTTTTTACCCAATTCACCTTTGCTCGATGGTGATCACATGTCTGACTGGAATCTCCGAGAAACGCCCTTTCAAAATATTTATGCCGGTCGAGTTTATGCTCTTCTTCTCCCTCAGCCTTGGCTTGCTGATCATTGTAATGCTCTTTGGCACATGCATAAGTCTCACTTTTGGTGAAGAAAGCTTCTATCTGATTTGTGGAAAAGCCATTTGCCTTTGAAGGAGCAGTTGTTTCTTTGGCATTGTTTGCTTGGTGTGCTTCCAGTGGGCACTTTTCTTAGGGCACGCCATATTCGCCCTTCATCTTGTGTCCGTTGCTCGACTGCGGAAGAGGAAATTCGACCGATGAGACAAATCAATGTATATGTGCTGTATATCCTCTATCATCCCTAAAAAGGAGAAGTTGAGCGGAAAATGAAAGACTATGGCTAGCCAATAAACTTATGCAAACCTAGAGTATATAATGGGGCGGGGGGCAATGGGAGAGGGGGGGGGGGTTTATGGGTCATGACTATGATAGACAGAGAATAGAGCTCTACTGCTAGGGGCCTATAATGTAAGACTGTATGCATAGGTATGTAAGCATCTAACTAGCTCCGTCATGTAGAATATATTGAGGCTTCAGCAGCCAATAAGTGTGAGGATTATTGCTAAGGCTACCATCACTATCTAAACAATGCAGCCTACCACCATACGATGTACACGTGTACGCTTGTGCTAGAACTGTGTATATACACCCTATAGAGGTTTTTGTATGTAAACCTTTTCGTTTTTGGCAGAAAAAAGGGGCTGATTTCTATTAGTTGAAAATCCCTCAAAACGCCCAAATGATGCCAGTTCGGAGGGCAAGTACACAACAGAGGTACCCCTGTGAATGATGCAGCCTATTGCTATAAGCAATATATAGACAAGCATGCTTTGAAGATGCCTAAGACCGTCCTAAAAGAACCTATCATTGTCCATTGTTGTCTACCATCATGCCAATGCATCATATTGTGATTATGCTCGAGAGATTAGAAAGGTAGATGCAGATTAGACATCAAAAGATAACGACATAAGAGGAAGAAATTTATCCTCGACGTCTTGAAAAGACCAAAATCACATACAAGACCATGAAATCACAACAAATCTCTTGAATCTTAAGTTGTATCTATAAACACGAAAACTGAAAATTGAAATTTCCAAGATTCAATCTAGGTATAAAGTGGGCCGCATGCAGTGGAATGAACAGATGGTGTATATCTGCCAGTCACTTCTACGGTCAAGCCAATCTTAATACTTGTGACAGAAAGAGAGAGAAACCGCACTTTTAAATCTATCCCCACAAACAGATTGTAGTACCATAAGAATAAAGGTCCACAAAATGAAGGTACACATACAGAAGTTGAGTTGATGATAATGAACATGAGCTTCCTACATACCTCTGCTGCTAAGGAAGTGAGTTCAGCCTTCACATTTCCACGTCTGATTATTAGGTCTGAGCCCACTCCTTGCAATGCAAACTTCAACTCAGCTACAGCTTCCACCAATGCTTCAAGCATATCATTTGACCAACCTGGAGCTTACTTTGATTAGAAATAACACTAAATTTGGAGAAATTTTAAATCACTATTGCAGGTTGGCCTTCAAATTGGAAACAAGCCTGCCAACAACAGACAGCGCCATTGCCTTTTCACTAAATGTTTGTATACATCGTGACAAAGAACGCATATATTTCTAGACGTATAAGACTTTAGTCTGATGATGTTAAATGTCTTGCTTCGTGGCCCAGTGGAGACTTTACAAGATGTTTAGTTGGAGTTTCTTCATGATACCAACAACATATCTTTAGGATCTGAACCTAGAACAGTAGAATCAAGAAGAAAACCCACCCATGTCTAAAAGAGTAGGTAGAGTAGGTAGAGTATAGCATGAGAGGTATAAAGTGAGATGCGAGGACATGATACATATTGGAAAATGGTATGTCCATGACGTAACAGTATAGACCATGAGGTAATGGTATAGACCGCTATTTATACAAATTTCAAATCTTCATAGCTACCAAAAAATGTTGACAATGTAGATGTAGAGTTTATACCAAATGCAAACTAAACCATTTGCTCCATAATATCACTGCCAAAAAATCCTAAGAAGATTGCGGAGGTGCAAAGCATTTATAACCCCAACAGAGGCTGCATATCGGAAGTTGAATCCAAACACTTGACCAGCTGAGTTTATATGTGAGATAATCCTACTACTTACACTGTCTATCAATAAACTACGAGCCTCAGTTTCAAGTATTGTGACTTCGTGTCACCTTTTCACAGTTCAGATGGTCCTTGAGGCTTGCGGTATTAATGTTAAGTTTGTCATGGTGGTGTGAAATAATGTTCCTCTTAGCTTGGCACCTCTCTATAGGTGTTCCTATATTGTATGTTTCACTTGGACTTGAATCCTCATGGTATGTGTGGAACAATGGACTTGGAAGTTGGAGTTGCGTTCACATTCACATGCCCAAAAATGCCTTGTGGACTAGCTTTCCATAGGGTCTAGTACCATCATTTACTTGCAAGGGGAAAGTTGGTCTAGTCCTCGGTTCCCGAACAGGGATTGTCATACAGATGTTCCTTGCCCCTTAATAGCATACTTATGTACTTGTGCGCTTAATTGTGCACGCTAATTTTCTTGTGTGAATGCCATGAATGAGAGAGAGAGAGAGAGAGAGAGAGAGAGAGAGATTTCTGGTGGACGACAACCGGCTGCTGACGATTCAGAAGAAGAGTACGGGCCATCACGGCCCAAGAGGTATGAACGAATAGAGATGCAGCGTCTACAGCAGGTTGATGCTTGTGCTAAGCAGATGCTCCAGTATTCGAAGGATCCTAGTATGCAAAAATTTTGACCAAGCACCCAATCAACAAAATGCATACTCGGTGGCGTGCAGCCATCAACTCACCTCTAAAGCCAGCATTGAAGCAACTATCTGCCCCCCGTGTGTACACTGAAGATGAACTTGATGATGTGATAGAACGACGAGTCAACCAAATATTGAGGACCACAAACCATTCAAAGAGACGCAGCCGAGGAGTAGACTACCCTAGTTATTTGGGTCGTCAATCTTCTTTTGCAAATGCACGAAAGCCTAAGAAGCGCGTACATTTAGAGGGTGTTTCCAGTTCATCCTCATCCTCTTCTGACAGTTGCGAAAGACCAAGAAACGAAGAAAGACACAGAGACTCGGTAAGAACAAGAAGGCAGCCAAGAAGAGCAGATCCCACCGAAGATCTCAAAAATTTTCTGAAACAGTTTTGAGGAGGATTCATCCTCTACTGAGAGTTCGGACTCTTACGACCATATGTTTTATTCTAAGAGGAAGCACTTCAATCAAGCCAGTCAATACGACTTTCTCGAGGATAAGAGCAAGAAGACCAAAGAATTCAAGGAGGGTGGACAAGCACGAAAATTTGATACCTTTTCAGGTTTTCAAGATACTCACAAGGCCCTCGCTTTTATTCAACAATTTGACATAGCTTTTTCTGGAGGGCGCTATCCAGAGCACTCCAAGATCAAGAGGGCAGCATCCTATTTGAAAGGAAATGCATGGACATGGTGGTCCACTCTTCTTTTATGAAAAGAAGTACCGACAAAGTGGCTAAAGTTCAAGCGACTTCTTTTTTCTTCTTGGCTCACTCAGGAGTACAAAAGTGATGTGATCACCGCTTGGAATCATCTTCGGATGACCAAGGGAGATACTTTGGATATTTAATGCGAGAGATTTTGGGATGCTTTTCTATCTGCCTCTTCTTTCAAAAAGATCGCCTTTAAGCAGCAAATCGAGCGATTTTGTTGTGGACTTCCCAAAGAGATACAAGATAACAACTTACTACAGAAGTCCGAGTCCATACAACAACTGATGGGACATGCTAAGCAAGGGTTTGCTATGCATTCGGGTAATTTGACTTATCCAACTGATCAATTTCTGACACCAAGGATCGGACAAAATTCGAGAAATGATAAAATAAGAAGAGGGAAATTTTAGAAAAAGAAAGATACACGTCCCCGACTGACAGAGGAACAGAAATTTGAGTACCTCAAAGTGGGGAAGTGCCTTGACTATGGGGAACAATGATATATATCCGCACAGTGCCCCAAAAAGGCACCCAGTGGACAATCAAAAGATAGGCCAAAGAGTTCCAGAGCAGCCGAAGAACGCAGAAGAAAAGGAAAGATGAAGGCAGGACCGATACTAGATTGTGTGGGGACCGACCAAGATCAAATTGGATAAAAGCACTAAAGTTTGCCGCGCATGGGGCAAAGTACGAGATCAAGAAATCCTCCTCTTCTTTGACAAAGGAGCCAAGGCCAACTTTATTTCACTCGAATTGGCAGCTCGACTTGGAATTACGCGCAAGCAAAAGGGGCCACAGGTGGAGGCTGTTCTAGCAGCACCCGAACGGGATGTTTCCATTACACCTGTCATTGGCAAACTTCGTTTGCATTGTCAGGGCTGTTTAAGGCACGAGGACTTTTACATCATGCCTTTGGAAGGGTGTGACATCCTCCTAGGAATCCCTTGGTTCCACAAGAACAGTGCCATGGTCGATTATAGGACCAGGAAAGCTACTTTGAAGAATGATAAGGTCAGAGAGATTATACTTGATATAAAGCTGGAGGGCGAGTCCGTCCCACTTGTCTCGGCTTCGGCCATTTCCAAATTAATGAAATCCAATCTTTTTGTTTACTCGATCTTCTTGAAGGAACTGAATGATGAACAAAGGTCAAATATGTCTGATTTAGAAAAGAAACGACAAGAATTTCTACGCGCACAAGCTGATTGTTTCTCTGAAGTCTTACTGGGCGAGTTACCTCCTCCTCGTCTTGAGGATCACATGATTGATTTGAATCCCAGTAGTACACCACCAAACCGGCCACCTTATCGAGTTAGCTGAGCCCAAAATGTAGAAATAATGAATCAGGTAAAAGAACTTGTTGAAAAGGGTCTCATCCAACCTAGCACTTCACCTTTCTGTTCACCGATATTGCTAGTACTATAGCAAGATAGACCTTGGAGAATGTGCATTGATTATAGAGCTTTAATAAAATCACCATCAAGAACAGATTTCCTATCCCAAGGATCGATGATATTCTCAAAAACTTCAGGAGCCTCTTGTTTCAACAGAATTAATCTAAAGAGTGGATATCATCATATCCAAATTGCTCCTGGACGCCTACAAGACAGCTCTTAGAACAACTTTTGGTATGTACGAATATTTGGTTATGCCATTTGGTCTTACGAATGCTCCAGCGACATTCAACCGCATGATAAATAGGATTTTCAGAGAGTACCAATCATTTGTGGGCACTTTCTTTGACAACGTCGTTCTCTTCTCCAAAAATGAAGCAGAACACAAACACCACCAGTTGCAGGTCTTTCGGGCACTGTGGAAGCATAAATTGCTAGTAAATGCGAAAAAGAGCGAATTTTTCTTGCCTGAGATACACTTCTTGGGACACATCGTCTCAGCAGAAGGGGTAAAGATGGACCCAACCAAAATTGAGACTATTCGTAATTGGCCTGATTTAAAGAATGTTCATGAAGCTCGAAGCTTTCTGGGCTTGTAATCATATTATCGGCGGTTCATTCGAAAATTTGCAAAGATAGCTTCTCCTTTGCGTATACTCACTCAAAAAGGGGTTCCTTTCAGTTGGGGACCGACAAAGACTACTGCTCTTCAGACTCTCAAAGAAAAGTTGACTACCAGACCAGTGTTGTCCTTGCCAGACTTGCAAAAGCCATTTGAAATTTACTATGATGCTTGTGGTCGCAGTCTGGGAGAAGTTTTGATGCAAGAAGGCCATGTCATTGCTTATGAGCAGGATGTTTTCACGTCCTGAGTTGGTTGCACAGATTTATGAGAAAGAGCTATTGGCAGTTATCCATGCTCTTACGTAGTGGCGACAATATCTACTCGGAGCTGATTTTACCGTCTTCACAAATCATCAGAGTTTACGCTACTTCTCACAGAAGCAGCACTCGGAAAAGCAGATGTGGTGGGCTAACACCTTGCCGCAGTTCCACATCCAAATAGTCCATGTTCAGGGACAAAAGAACTTAGTGGCAGATGCCTTGTCTCGAAAGCCCTTGGTTCTGGCTATTTCTGCAATACATCAATGAAGCTTCAAGGATATGGTAGATCAGTACGCCACAAATCCTGACTTTGCAGACATCTTTCACCGGATACAGAGTGGGGAGACAGCTGCAGGCTATTCCATACAGGACGACTATTTGATGCAGAAAACGATATTGTGTGTTACACAGCCTTTCAACGAAAAAGTTTTAACAAAGTGCCACCATCCACCTTTTTCCGGCCACCGCGGCATAGATACCACCTTGAAGGGTGTTCAGCATTACTTTTATTGGTTGAGGCTCAAAAAGGATGTGGACGAGTTTGTTCGCAGTTGTTTAGTATGCCAAAAGGTCGAGTTTGACAGGCATAAGGCACCAGGACTTCTACAGCCTTTATCCATACCCTCCCGCCCCTGGGAAGCATTGCTATGGATTTCATTTTTTATCTTCCCAAGACCCAAAGTGGGCATGATGGCATTTGGACGATCATTGACAGATTTAGCAAGCAGGCCCACTTCATTCCGGTAAAGACAGTTAAGCCTGACCATTTGGCGAGACTATTCATCTCATATATTTTTCGATTACACGGCATGCCTAAGTGCACAGTATCAGACAAAGACCCTTGATTCACGAGTTTGTTTTGGAGGGAAATCTGGCATAGCAGCTAAGGTACGGGACGGGATGTTTTATACGGGGCGTTTAATACGTGTACTAGACATATTTTTCGAGGATCCAAATTAAATACGTCGGTTTTTTTCAAATATATATATTTTACAAGAATTATATTATAAGGGTCGGTATATATTTTATTGAAGTCAAACGTTGCACATAATTAAATGGATAGTTGATATCTATAGACCCTAAACTCTAAGGCAAGCCAACTTTTATTAAAGTCTATAAACCGCCCACGTTTTTTAATAAAGCAACGTACTGAACGTTTTAAAATGTCCCATTCCGTACTCTATTTACAAAACGCGTTTTTTAGCTGCTATGACAACTGGGAGAACATTGGCACGCGGTTGTAGTTCTCGTCCTCATTCCACCCACAGACAGACGGACGTCTGAAATAGTAAATTCACTGTTTCAGGTAGAGCTGTCACAAGACAGGCACCACGTGCCAATAGAAAATAATAGACTGAACAGACTTTTGGCACTTCAGTAACAACTAAACTGAGAGAGAGAGAGAGAGAGAGAGAGAGAGAGAGACGACGGGCGACACGGAGTGGCGGAATTCCACCCCAGAGAGTATTGGCCCCAAACCTTGGCGCCCCTTTCGGTATTTCTTTATATTGCATCAACACAGTACAAGCCGGTACTCCAGACTCTGCACCTTCTCCAGGAAGCATGCCAGAGAATGAGCCCTAGCCTCATATTTAAAGGCCCTTGGCTTGAAAAGCAATTACAATGAAAAGCTTCAAACTCAAAAGCAACTGGCCAAAAGCAATGCCCAAAAGCTGCCAGCGTAGATCACAGAAATCCGTACAACAACCACGTCAACAATCAACGCAAAACGCGAAAATCCGTACAATCTGCCACGTCATCATGTCAATGCAAATTGCGGAGATTCGTACAATTTTGCCACGTCATCAGCTGGTTGCGCAATTTTTGGTGTGTGTGTGTGTGGGTCCTGCTTTATTTTAATTCCTTTGTCATTGGGGCCCCATCGGACGGGGTCCCCATAAGTTGGTAGGACTTCTTCTTCTGTTACTTGTTCTTCTTAGGGTTTAGGCCCCTCGGCCGTGATCTGAAGGTTGGCTCTGCTCTTTACTAACTTGACACGTCGGCAGTTTGTGACATCCCCCATTCTTGAAAGAGAGTAATCGTTCGCGATTACAGCATATCTGCAAAACAACTCAAGTTAGCTCAAAAATTTCCGAGGGACAATCAGTTTGCTATTTTTTTTGTTAAGGAGTTGGCTTCTCCTTCTGGCTCTTTTGATCAAGGAGTTGGCTTCTCCTTTCGTCCAATTCGGAACTCTTGATATGCTAGCGTAGTAAAATTAGCCATCACACCCAGACCGCACTGATCTTCCACGGGTGTCTTAATGCACTATAATTACATACCCAAGCAATCTCATCCAATTAGGAATATTCAGTAGTTGGTACATCACAATGCAACACAAATGCTTACATATGCATGTTACAAGACACAACAAACAGCGTCGCTTAGCACTCCCCCGAGACAAAAGGTCTGCAGTATGAAGCTACTCAACGACTACCTCGTCACTCCCCCCGCAAATAACCTAAAAAAAGCTGGGCCATGAGCTCAGAGGACTGTACAACCAAACGCTCCACAGACCGCAGCCTGCGTCGCTTGGAGGTTCAAGCATACAACCAAACGCTCCCCAGGCATCGACCTGCGTCGTTCGGAGGTTTTCTAGCATACAACGGAACGCTCCCCAGACATTGGCCTGCATCGTTCCAAGGTTTCCAAACATACAACGAACCCTCCCCAGGCATCGGCCTGCGTTGTTCCAAGGTTCAAACAATACCAAAACAGTATTTCTCACTTCTCCACCCGGGAGTAAAATCACCAATCATTGAAACCAGTATTTAAAACCAAAGTCAAACAATTCAAGTCGGCACCAAGACAGGTTTAAAACAGATAGCATCCATTTCAAACAAAGTTCAAACAATGTTTAAAAGTATCTAACTAGAAAACAACTAGAGAGATCATTCAAGGTTTTGTTCGGACAACCGAACTTTGAGGACAACTGGCTTGTCCTTCTGCATCACGGTAATGCTTCGGTTCCGAACCTAGAGAGTTACATCATTCTTGTCGTGCCAGGGCATGCCCAAGAGAACGTTGCAATTGCCCAACTTCATAATGTAAAAATCAGCTTTTCCATGATAATCTTGTATAGTCACTAGAAGAGCACCAATGAGCGGTATCACTTTCTGAGTTTTCCACATGGCTAGCTCAGCTTCAATTTCTCCACCCTCTGCATCATAATCAAAGTGCATCTGCTTCAAGAATTCTAGATGGATGAAGTTCTCCATAGCTCCGGGGTCAAAGAAAATAAGGACTTTCAAGCCGTTGACTTTTCCATAAGCTCTGCATAATTCATTAAAACTCTCGAGGTGTATACCATAAATATCAGGTACTAGTCCAATAGCAGGTCTAACCCTCTTGGCCGGAGGTGGCCCCAGGGATCTGTCTGACGTTGGAGCAGAAGGTTGCACTGAGGACGTCGAGGCTCGCTCAGGACATGTATTGAACATATGCCCTCTTTGGAAACATTCGAAGCATCAGCCTTCTTGAAACAAGGCGTCTCGTTGACGGTGTGTCAGACGAGGCCGTTGAGGTTGGTTTTCACGGGATTCCCGAGAATTTATTCGTTGTTGCCGAGAGTTCTGGTTAGTGGCCGGAGGCTCTTCTGTGGTAAACTCCAGCTTTCCCTTCATGAGCTTGTAGCCGACCGCGGTATGGTCCATAAGCTCTTGCATGGTAGAGACTTGCTTGGAGAGACAATATTCCTACAATGGTGATGGTAGTCCAATGGTGTAGCACTCACACTGGTCCTCCAAGGAAATCAACTTAAAGAAGGACACTGGAAGGTACACATCAAGAAACCTTTGGTTATAGTCGTCTATGGTTTCGGTGGCAAGCATTTTCAAGTTGTCCCACTCTACCAAAATCCGGACTTCAAACATCGAAGTCATGTAACTACGTGCAAAAACCGTCTTGAAAGCTTGCCAGGTCCTTGGAGCATGCGACTGTGTCGCGATTGAACTCCACCATTGCATAGCATTATCTTTAAGAAATCCCGCTGCTCGAGAAATCTTGGATTCTTCTGTATAGTTCCCCAAAGCATAGATATTGTCGAATGGCTGTAGGAACTGCAATGCTTTCTTGCGATCTTTCACCCCAGAAAAAGTGAAAAATTTGATTGTCGTGCCGCCATCTTTGAAATCTTTGGGTTGGTTAGGCGGATATCCCGGGTATGGATAACAAGGGTATCCATATGGGCTCCAACCGTAGTAGCCTAGTGACGGTGGTGGTGGTAGAGGTGGGGGCAATGGCGGTGGCAAAGGCGGTTGCACTAGATCAGGGTCAGATGGTTGCACCATATTCCTGAAGACTCCCCCGATTGGAACAAACGGCTGGGAAGGTTGCTGGTTAGAAGCTCTCGTACTTTCTGGTGCCGGAGGAGGAGGTACCACCTGTGGCATCAAAGGGGAGTAATATGTAATTCAAAAATTGTTGAAAATTTTGCAGCATTGGAAGATTCTGTTGAGGATGCCGCGAAAGAATATTGTGAAGCTCGTCGAGAAGAAACTGCAAATATTATGTTGAATCCATGAACGCCATGTCTTGGGTTCTTTATGGCTTTATGCCTTGTAAGACAGAGCGATGAAGACGGGAGCCCGCACGATGCGCGATGAAGTAAGGGTGGGAGTGGCTAATAAGTCCGGGGTCGGAGGCCGAAGATACCTCAAATAAATTTCAGAAGTCTTTGGTTTGCTCTGTCTGCTCTTTTGTGGGACCGGTATGCTTTCAGAAAAGCACACACTTGACGCTCTGATACCACGTCACAAGACGGGCACCACGTGCCAATAGAAAAGAACAGACTGAACAGACTTTTAGCACTTCAATAACAACTAAACTGAGAGAGAGAGAGAGAGAGACGACACGCGACACGGAGTGGCGGAATTCCACCCCAGAGAGTATTGGACCCAAACCTTGGCGCCCCTTTCCGTATTTCTTTATATTGCATCAACACAGTATAAGCCGATACTCCAGACTCTGCACCTTCTCTAGGAAGCATGCCAGAGAATGAGCCATAGCCTCATATTTAAAGGCCCTCGCCCTAAAAAGCAATTACAGTGAAAAGCTTCAAACTCAAAAGCAACTCGCCCAAAAGCTACCAGCGTAAATCACGGAAATCCGTACAGCTGCCAAGTCAACACTCAACGCAAAACGCGAAAATCCATACAGTCTGCCACGTCATCATGTCAGTGCAAATTGCGGAGATCCGTACGGTTCTGCCACGTAATCAGCTAGTTGCACAATTTCTGGTATGTGTGTGTGTGGGTCTTGCTTTATTTTGATTCCTTTATGTCACTGAGGCCCCATCAAACGGGGTCCCCATAAGTTGGTAGGACTTCTTCTTTTGTTACTTGTTCTTCTTAGGGTTTAGGCCCCTCAGCCGTGATCTAAAAGGTGGCTCTGCTCTTTACTGACTTGACACGTCCGCAGTTTGTGACAGCAGCGGAAGTATTTATGGATTTAGCTCGGATCTAGTACTTTGCACAAACACAAGGAACACTTTACTTCACTTGAAAGAACTAAACTGAACTGAATGAAAGAGAGAGACACGACAGAGAGAGAGAGAGAGAGAGAGAAGAGACGACACGGAATATCGGGTCCCAAACCCTCAAGGGCCCCCTTGCTCCGTTGCCAGAGCAAGTACTTTCTTTATTCTTGCACAATGCTCATACAATGATTGAGATGCTGTCACAAACTACTGACGTGTCAAAGCCCTGAAGAAGGGAGCCAACTTGCAGATGTCGACCGAGGGGCCTAAACCCTAAGAAGACCAAGTAACAGAAGAAGTCCTACCAACTTATGGGGACCCCGTTCGATTGGGCCCCAAGTGACATAAAGGATTAAAATAAAGAAGGACCCACACACACACACTGAAAGTCTTGCATGGCAGCTAATGATGTGGCAGCTATATGGAAATTCTAAAAATTGCACTGACATGATGATGTGGCAGATTGTACGGATTTCCGTGTTTTTGGCTTACTGTACGGAATTCCGTGATTTACGCTGGCAGCTTTTTGGCATTGCTTTTGGATCAGAAGCTTTTGAGTTTGAAGGCTTTTCATGTAAAGTGCATTTCATAGGCCAAGGGCCTTTAAATATGTGCTAAGGGCTCATTCTCTGGCAGAATCTGCAGTACCGGCTTGTACTGTGTTGATACAATATAAAGAAATATCAAAGGGGCGCCAAGGTTTGGGGCCAACACTCTCTAGGGTGGAATTCCACCACTCCGTGTCGCGTGTCATCTCTCTCCCTCAGTTCAGTTGTTATTGAAGTGTTAAAAGTCTGTTCAGTCTGTTCTTTTCTATTGCCACGTGGTGCCCGTCTTGTGATAGATGCTGATGCTAATTGTAATCGGCTTGGACACTCCAAGCAACAAAGAAATAGCAACACACGAACAGGAACTTCATAATCACCGAACTTTAATAGAGAGAGAGAGAGAGAGTCGACACGGCCCGGCGAAGTTCCGTGCCCAGAGGTATTTGGCCCCAAAGACTGGCGTCCCTTTCGGTATTTCTTTAATATTAATCTTTGAGCAAAGTACAACTTCCGCGGGTGCTCGCTCTCAGACTCTACGCCCAGATGCTCTATAGAGTGAGCCCCCTTGGATTCATTATAAAGGTTACAAGGAATGGCAGATGCTAAAAGCAGAGCCCCAAAAGCTTTCAATGTCACAAAGTGATGATGTGGCGGACAGCAGAAACCCTGAAATTCTTGCAAACCCTAATTTTTGCCAAAAACCCTAAATTCCGAAAATCGCGGAGGCGGATTATAAAAATATATTTATTTATTTATTTTTATTTTTTTATTTTTTTATTTTGGAAAATGATGAGCGACGCAAATTTCGCTTTTTCTCTACTTAAATGAGAAAGAGAGAGAGAATGCTTTTGCTTTCATGTTTTGACTCTCTGTGAGAGAGAGAGAGCAATTGTTTTTGATTTGAAGCTTTTGGGGCTCTGCTTTTGAGCATCCCTTGTAACCTTTAAATTAGTGGTGAGGGCCTCACTTCTCAGAGCATCTGGACGCAGAGTCTGAGAGTGAAACCCTAACCGCTCTCTTGTACTTTGATGATTGATTAATATAAAAAGAAATACCGAGAGGGGCGCCAGTATTTGGGGCCAATATCTCTAGGCACGGAACTCCGCCGGGCCAGTGCAAATCTATTGTGATCTGTGAATTGTTTTGAAGTGGTTATTTGGTGCTGTCCCGGTTGATTCTTGACTTGGAGTGTCCAAGTCTGTTACAGTGGTATCAGAGCACGGCCGATTTCTCTTCTACGGGAAATCCGATCCCCGAATTTTTTTCCGCGGCACCTATGGCTTCAGGCAATGACCAGTCGACTCCCTCTGTATCTGGAGATGTGGGCTGGGATCACAACGAAGATTCAGGCAGAGTATGGCCCGCCTTGGCCTACTTAGGCGGCGCGGCGAGAGATAGAGCGTCGCCAGTTGATCAGCGATGCAACAAAGATGATGCTCAATTTTGCCAAGGACCCGAAGATGGCAAAATATATGAACCAGACCTCTTTGAAAGAGGTACAGATGGAGTGGCAAAGAACCACAACACCACTCCCGAAACCCGCTCTCAAGAAACCTTCTGCCTCCAAGAAATATACGGAGAAGGAACTGGAGAACGTGGTTGATGCACGGATTGCTCAGCTTTTTGACACGCAAAAGAAAGCCAAAAAGCACGGCAAAAAGCAGAAGAAAGACACTGACTTCCCGGGATATTTGGGTCGTCGGTTGACATTTGACAAGGCAAAGAAATGGAAGAAGCGTGTTCGATTTGAAGGAGTACCCAGTTCTTCTTCTTCTTCTTCTGACAGTTCTTCTAGCTCCTCGGATTCGAGCGAAGAAGACAGAAAAGGTAAAAAGCGAAGCAAGAAGCAACGCTTTGGAAAGGGCAAGGCAAAGAAGGCTAAATCTCACCCAGAGACTGACAGTTCTACTGAGGACTCGTCTACAGACAGCTCAGATTCCGATGACGGAAAGTTTTATGCGAACAAGAAGAATTTTTACAAAGCCAACCAGTATGACTTTCTCGAAGATAAAAGCAAGAAAGTCCGAGAGTTTAAGGAAGGTGGCCACTCGATCAAGTTTAATACTTTTCAGGAGACTCAGATGCTTCGAAGGCTGTGTCTTTGACATCGCTTTCGCGGGAGGACGCTATTCAGAGCACTCCAAGATTCGGAGAGCTGCCTCTTACTTTAAGGGGAATGCTCGTACTTGGTAGTCCACGCTTCTATTAAGCAAGATTGTGCCAGTTACATGGCTGAAATTCAAGAGGCTTTTTATTTCTTCTTGGTTGACTCAAGAGTTTGAGCGAGATATACGAGCTGCTTGGAACCATCTCCGGATGACCAAGAGCGATACAGTGACTTCTTATTGTGAAAGATTCTGGAGCTCTTTTCTACCCGCCTCTTCATTCAAGAAGATCTCGTTCAGAGAACAGATTGAGCGGTTTACCTTGGGTCTACCTACAGAGATCCGAGATCACTGCTTGGAACAGAAGTCAGCTTCTATTCAAGAGTTGATGAGTCATGCGAAGCGGGGCTTTGCCATTCACTCTGGCAGTCTGACCTACCCCACAGATGAGGCCATGACACAACGAGCCGAACAGACTTCTGGGAATGAAAGTAGAATGAAAAAGAGCAACCCAGAGAAAAAAAAGGATGCACGACCCAAGCTTACTCCTGAGGAGAGAGCTCGCTTCATCAGAGAGGGGAAGTGCTTTGGATGCGGGGAACATGGACATATTTCCGCGAAGTGCCCTGATAAGGCACAGAAAGAACAGAATGATAAAGACGACGACAGGTCTGAGAGTTCGAGAGCAGTTGAGGAATGTGGCAGAAAAGGCAGACAGAAAAGTAGAACTGGTACCACATGGCGTGGGACTTGCACCGAATCAAATGAATGAAAGTACAAACTTTGCCGCTTTTTTTTGGGGCAAAGCGAAGGATCGGGAAGCTCTTTTGAAGGAGCCAAGGCCAACTTCTTTTCACTTGGAATTGGCGGCTCGATTTGGAACTACGCCCGACAGACTGACGCCACAGGCGGAGGTAGTTCGACTGGCACCCGGATGGGATGTTGCCATTACACCGAGCATTGGCAAACTTTGATTGCAATGACAGGGGTGTTCAGGGCACGCGAGTGACGTTCTACTCAGGATCCCTTGGTACCACAAGAACTACGCTATGGTTGACTACCGGGCCGAGAAAGCGACTTTGATAAATGAAGGGCTTAGAGATTGTACTTGATGAACTTCAGTTTTCTTACTCATTCTTTTGGGAGAACTGAACGATGGATAAAGGTTGAATATGTTTTGACCTGAAGAAAAGAACGCCAAGATTTTTTTTCTCCACGCTCAGGCCGATTGCTTTTGAGAGGGCCTGAAGATCATACCATTGATCTGATATCTGGAAGCACGCCACCGAATCGGCCACCTTATCGTGTGAGCCGAGCACAGAATGAAAAGATTATGAACTCAGTGAAAGACCTCTTGGAAAAGGGTCTTGTCCAGCCTAGTACTTCACCGTATTGCTCTCCAGTGTTGTTGGTTTTGAAGAAAGACGGATCTTGGAGAATGTGCATCGATTATAGAACTCTCAACGAAATCACCATCAAGAACAGATTTCCGATTCCTAGGATCGATGATATACTCGACAGGTTACAGGGATCCTCGTGCTTTAGCAGGATTGACTTGAAGAGTGGATATCATCAGATCAGGATAGCGCCAGGAGATGTCTACAAGACAGCTTTTCGGACGACTTTTGGGTTATTTGAGTTTTTGGTGATGCCTTTTGGCTTAACCAATGCTCCTGCGACATTTAACCGGATGATGGACAGGATTTTTCGAGAGTACAGGCTATTTGTTGGCACTTTCTTTGACGACATCATTGTTTTCTCCAAGAATGAGGCAGAACACAGAGATCATCTGCTTCAAGTCTTTCAGCATTACGAGATCACACGTTAGTGATTAATGCAAAGAAAAGTGAATTTTTCCTACTAGAGATACACTTTTTGGGACACATTGTGTCAGCAGCACGAGTGCAAATGAACCCGGCCAAAATAGAGACTATCCGTGATTGGCCCGATTTGAGGAATGTCCATGAAGTTAGAAGCTTCTTGGGACTGTGTTCGTACTACAGGCGGTTCATACGAAAGTTTGCAGAGGTTGCTTCCCCTTTGCATACCTTGACACAGAAAGGAGTACCTTTTTCGTGGGGACCCACAGAGGTGACTGCCTTTCAGACATTGAAAGAGAAATTGACTACGGGACCTATTTTGACTTTGCCGGACTTGCAGAAGTCATTTGAAGTATTTTGTGATGCTTGTGGTCGTAGTCTGGGTGCGGTCTTGATGCAAGAAGGCCATGTCATAGCTTACGAGGGCCGTTTGTTCTCTAGGCCGGAGATGACAGCACAGATCTATGGGAAAGAGCTTTTGGAGGTTATCCACGCTCTTACTCAGTGGCGGCATTACCTACTCGAAGCGGATTTTACTGTCTTTACAGACCATCAGAGTTTGCGCTACTTCTGTTCACAGAAGCAGCTTTCGGAAAAGCAGATGCGGTGGGTGAACATCTTGTCACAGTTCCACTTCCAGATTGTCCATGTGCAGGGACAGAAGAATGTGGTGGCAGATGCTTTGTCTCGGAAACCGTTGGTTCTGGCTATTTCCGCGATACATCATAGGAGCTTCGAGGATATGGTCGATCAGTGTGCCACAGATACAGATTTTGCAGATATTTTCACACGGATACGGGATGGGGAGACAGTAGCTGGATACTCCCTTCGGGAAGGCTACTTGATGAAAAAGACTATGTTGTGCGTTACACGGTCGTTGAGGGAAAAGGTTATGATTGATTGCCACTGTCCACCTTTTACGGGTCACCGCGGCATTGCTACCACCATGAAAGGGGTAGAGAGAGATTTCTTTTGGCGGAGACTGAAGAAGGATGTGGAAAAGTTTGTGCGCAGTTGCTTGGTATGCCAGAAGGTCAAGTTTGATAGGCATAAGGCACAGGGATTGTTACAGCCTTTACCCATACCCACCCGCCCCTGGGAAAATATTGAAATGGATTTCTTTTTTTTTTTTATCTCCCGAGAATACAGAATGATCACGATGATTTTCCGATTACATGGCACGCCTGAGACGATTGTCTCCGACAGAGACCCCAGATTTATGAGTTTGTTTTGGAAGGCAATTTGGGAGAACATTGGCACGCGGTTGCAGTTCTCGTCATCGTTCCACTTGCAGACTGACGGGCAATCTGAGATTGCCAATTCAGTGATTTTAGATTTATTGAAGTCTTGTATCTCGCATCAGAAGACTCAATGGGAAAAGAACTTACCTTTGGTGGAATTTGCCTACAATAACACGATACACTCTTCGACGGGGAAGATGCCATGTGAGATTGTTGAAACTGCTGCGAAGGTTCCATCCTTCCTGAGCACGAAAGATTAGAAATTTGAAGCGGATGAATATTCGCGAGATTTGGATACGGCTTTTGCCAAGGTTCGCGAGACTTTGCAGGAGTCTCAAGAACGACAGAAAAAGGCAGCGGATCGCCATCGTCGCGATTGGAAACTGAAGGAGGATGATTGGGTGCTCTTACTTTTGAGAAGGCACGCCTAAGAAAGAAAAAGAGAAAGGAGAGGCTTTTTCCAAAGCTTAGTATGTGATACTACGGACCTTTCCAGATCACTAACAAGATAAATGATGTCTCCTTCCGATTGAAACTGCCAGATACTTGGAGGATTCACAATGCATTGCATGTGAGTCTCTTGAAACCTGTTAAGGGTGATGTGCCTGATGATGGGGAGCCTGATGAGCAACCCAAAGTGGAAGAAAACGAGGAGATCCTTGTTCCTGAACAGATTTTGGCACATAATGATACGAAGAAAGGTAAAGTCCGAAGGCGGTTCTTGGTTAAGTTCAAGAACTTTCCTGCATTTGATGCGAAGTGGATGGAGGAGGAGGACCTAGCAGATACTCCTCGGATTGTGAAACTTTACCTCGATGTTTTGGTTTAGCATAGTCTACTCCAAATGGAACCCAGAAACTCAACTTGGCCGAAGATCTGGTGCAGTGGGATGCACAAGAGGGAAGTCACTCCACTCCTTTGTCAGCAGATGCCTTGATTTTTGATACTAGAGTCACTGATGTCTCTTTGAGCTTCAGGGATACTGAGAGCTGACAGTATTCTGCTGTATGACTTTATGAAATGGAATTCCTGATTATGATACTGATTTGTTCTTGACTTCTTGTGAGTGCAGGAACTGATAGACGAAATGACTGCAGCATTTTGGTCTGATTGATCTCGAATAGACATGGTTGCAATAGGGGTTAGTCAATCGAACATCGTTGAGGTCCCGATTGGACCTAGATGTGATTGCTAGCTACATTGCCGATAAATCATGGTCTAAGATCCGAATGAATGTTGAATGTCATGTGATGTCCTGTGATGTCTGGTGATGTCCTGTGATGTCGTGTGATGTGACTGTCGATTTTGTACATGTGCTAGATGTGTGTTCCTAGTACGTAGGTACTAACAGTCAGTGTCTGCTAAGACGGTTTATGGCTTTTGTCGGTTTTGCAGGCGTAATCGCGGTCGATTACAATGCTTTCAAGAGGGGGGTATGTCACAAAGTGATGACGTGGCGGACAGCAGAAACCCTGAAATTCCTGCAAACCCTAATTTTGCCAAAAACCCTAAATTCCGGAAATCGCGGAGACGGATTATAAAAATATATTTTTTTTTTTATTTTTTATTATTATTTTTTTTTGGAAAATGATGAGCGACGCAAATTTCGCTTTTTCTCTACTTAAATGAGAAAGAGAGAGAGAATGCTTTTGCTTTCATGTTTTGACTCTCTGTGAGAGAGAGAGCAATTGTTTTTGATTTGAAGCTTTTGGGGCTCTGCTTTTGGGCATCCCTTGTAACCTTTAAATTAGTGGTGAGGGCCTCACTTCTCAGAGCATCTGGACGCAGAGTCTGAGAGTGAAACCCTAACCGCTCTCTTGTACTTTGATGATTGATTAATATAAAAAGAAATACCGAAAGGGGCGCCAGTCTTTGGGGCCAATATCTCTAGGCACGGAACTCCGCCGGGCCAGTGCAAATCTATTGTGATCTATGAATTGTTTTGAAGTGGTTATTTGGTGCTGTCGCGGTTGATTCTTGACTTGGAGTGTCCAAGTCTGTTACATTCAAACTCAAAAGCAAACTGTCCCAAAATTAATTGGTTCAAAATCTGCCAGTAAAAGCAGCCAGCGCTAAAAGCAGAATTCTGTACAATTGCCACGTCAGCATGTCAGCGTAAAATCAGGAAATCCGTACGCACTGCAACGTTAGCAGGTGTGTGTGTGTGTGTGTGTGTTTGTGTCGGGCACTGCCACTTCATCAATTTGTGACATACCCCCCTCTTGAAAGAATTGTAATTGCCCTCGATTATGCCTTCAAAAACAGACATAGGCCATAAACTGTCTCAGTAGACACTGATTGTTAGTACCGACGCACTAGACACGACACATCTAGCCACTTGTACAAAACGACAGTCACATCACAAAACATCACAAGACATCACTCGGCATCACAGGACATCACATGACAAATCACAAAAAAATTCATTCCAACCCTCACACCATGACCATCAGCAACATATTTAGTAATTGCATCTAGATGCATTCCGGACCTCGCTGATCCACGATTAACTAATCCTTTTTGCAATCATGTCTATAGAGATTTATGAGACCGAAATGCTGCAGTAATTTCGTCTTTCGGTTCCTGCACTCAAACAAATCAAATGAGAGAATACAAATCAATCATATTCATTTTCGGGAATTCCGTGTCATAAAGTCATTCAGCAAAATGTTGTCAGCCCATTAGTATCCCTGAAACCCAAAGAGGACATCAGTGACCTTATTCAAAATCGGGGTAATGCGTTGACAAAGGAGCGGAATGACTCCCCTCTTGTGCAAACCTACTGCACTAGATTCACCCTTGTTGAATTCGGGGTTCTATCGGAGTAGACTGTGCTAAACCGAATGCTTCAAGGTAAAGTTCCAAAATCTGAGGAGTATCTGCTAGGTCCTCCTCCTCCATCTACTTCGCATCCAATGCAGGATAATTCTTGAATTTAACCAAGAACTGCCTAATCACTTTACCTTTTATCTTTCTTTCCTTGTGTGCCAAAATCTATTCTGGAACGAGTATCTCCTCGCTTTCCTCCACTTCGGGTTGCTCATCAGGCTCCCCATATTCTGGCACATCACCTTTAAAAGGCTTCAACAGACTCACATGGAATGCGTTGTAAATCTTCCAAGTATCCGGCAGCTTGAGTCAAAGGAGACGTCATTTATCTTTTCTTTAATCTGGAAAGGCCCATAATACCTCATGCTGAGCTTTGGAAACAGCCGCTCCTTTCCTTTTCGTTTTCTTAGGCGTTCCTTCTCAAAACGTAAGAGCACCCAATCGTCTTCCTTTAATTTCAAATCGCGACGATGTCGATCTGCTGCCTTCTTATGTCCCTCTTGAGATTTCTCTAACAGCTTCAGGACCTTGGCAAAAGCAGTGTCCAAGTCCCTCATGTACTGCTCGGCTTTAAAATTCTTGTCCTTGGTTTGGGGAATGTTCTGATCTACTAGATGATTCCCTTTTTCCTTTCTTTCCTTGTGTCCTGGGACTTGCGGGTAGCGTCTTTCGCTTCCCCCGTCCATTGGCACGTTAGAGTCAATCATCGGAACCCTAAGACGGACTATCATCTGTTTTCTCTTTCTCTGGAATCCTTTGATGAACTTGCATCTGGTTTCCTTAGTTCGTCGGAACTCTCTGATTCTCCAGAATCATGTGATGAGCTATCATCTGGTTCCCTTGATTCATTCTCTTCACTGGCAGACTCTTGCCTTTTTGAAGTGGATACTATCCTACGCGACATGCATTCCAAATCGTTGCTTAGTCATGTCCCATAAGTCTCTGAATGGAGTCAGACTTCTGGTTTAAAGAATAGTCTTGAAACTCTTTAGCAAACCATAGCAAAACCGCTCAATCTAGTCTTTCAAAGTAATCTTCCGAAACGAAGACACTGGCAAACAAGTATCCCAAAATCTCTGGCAATAGTCATCCAATGTATCTTTCTCGGTCATTTTTAAGTGATCCCAAAGCGTGATGACATCTCTTGCATATTCATCTAATATCCAAGTTGAGGTGAAAAAAAGAATTTTAACCACGTCGCATGTGTTTCTCTATGTAACAACAGAGTAGATCACCATGCCTGCACCGTTCTTTGCAAGTAAGATGCCGCTTGTCGCTGCCTGGAATGTTCAGAGAACTGCTCTCCAGAGAAGGCGACATCAAACTGTTGTACAAACTCAAGGGCAACTCTTTAGCAAACCATAGCAAAACCGCTCAATCTGGTCTTTCAAAGTAATCTTTCGAAACGAAGACACTGGCAAACAAGTATCCCAAAATCTCTGGCAATAGTCATCCAATGTATCTTTCTCGGTCATTTTTAAGTGATCCCAAGGCGTGATGACATCTCTTGCATATTCATCTAATATCCAAGTTGAGGTGAAAAAAAGAATTTTAACCACGTCGCATGTGTTTCTCTGTGTAACAACAGAGTAGATCACCATGCCTGCACCGTTCTTTGCAAGTAAGGTGCCGCTTGTCGCTGCCTGGAATGTTCAGAGAACTGCTCTCCAGAGAAGGCGACGTCAAACTGTTGTACAAACTCAAGGGCTCGATGGTGGTCTTGGTAGCCTGAAAAAAATGTCTGAAACCTAACGACCTAACTCTCTTCCTTGAACTCCTTGGTTTTCGTGTTGATCTAGTCATTGTCAAAAGAGGACGAGTGTAACCGGCCTGTTTGATCCAAAAAGGGCGGTAGACTTTACTTTAAACCTTGATTTAGCTTTCACCCATTATTAGTCGTCTATTTTACTTGTATTTTCAAGACACAACAAAGGGGAGAGGGATACAGGCTCCTAGATTGCACCTGTATGAGTAGACAGACACCAGATTGGCCCCTAACTTAGGCGCCCCTTTCGGTATTTCTTTATTGTTCAAAAGAGGGAATAAACGCTGTGGTTCCTACAAGCTGCCCCGCACAAACTCGGCTGAATTTCCACTGTTCCAGCCCGATTTCGGCAGCATAACTGTACTAGAACCCTTCACGGTCAGTATTCCCACGCATTGACTGACTTTCCCGACGCATACGGGCACTTTGCAAAACCTGGCAAGAATCTGCAGCACGCTGAATTCTCTGTTTTCAGCCCTGAAAATACGCCAGATCGCCTGTACAGCGGTCCCCTTGCGTCCCCGAACCTCCTGGGGGTATTAGGGTCCGTTTAGGGCCAAAACCCTAAACCTGCAAAAATACACAGCAGGCTGTAATTCACTGTTTCGGGCTCCGTTCCGCGTGCCGGTCGCATCCCTAGCAAGTCCTCGAGCTCCCGCACCTGTAGGGCTACTTGCCCTTTGAATCGGACGAGATTTCTGGCGTGAAACCTCTCCGAATTCACCTGTACCTGCGGGGGGATTAGCCGCTAGCTAATCCAATACCTGTGCAAGAGGCTCTTGCCTCGGCAATCGCGCATGAACCCACACAACTGTACATTGGTCAAATGAAGAGCCCACTAGAGGGGCATAACATACTGCCAAAGGGGAGAGAGAGGGCAGTGCGTAGCGTGCAGGGCATCACTCCTGGCACCGCACTGTGCATAAGAGGGAAAGCAAGCACTCCATAGCTCTTAACCTGTGACAAAATCTGAAAATGAGGCTCTCTCCTCTTCAAATTCAGCGCCACTTCTTGTTGCATAAGGCAAGTGCACCAGAAGGTGCCACTTGGCACTTTTACAAGCATTTTCCCGTTTCGGGGTTGCCGCCTAAAAATATCCCAACCGGTTGCCCAGTTGACTTCACGGCAGAGTAAGAAAATGTTCCCTTTGTCATTCCGGAGGTAATGACGCCAACACATTTTCAGGTCCCAAAATAGCAGTTCCCTAAATTTTAGGAGATGCTGCCATTGTATCTTTCTAGGTCATCCGACCCTCTTTGTACACTGCGGCCACATCCAGAACTGAAATGTAGCCTCTGTAGCAAAGGATTCCACTTTGGCTAGTCAATGACCCCACTTGGCTAACCATAGTCCTTGTCCAACCTTAGTGCTCTCTTGCCCTCAGGCCTGGACTCCCTCTGGACAGTTCCACACTAGCTATGCAATGCAGGGCAGTTAGATTTCCCGAGGGGTGTTTCCAAAAAGTGAAAGTAAATAGATAATAAGAAAGAAATCAACAAAAAGGATAGATAGTAGTCACACGCTGGTGACATACCCCCCTCTTGAAATCTCAAACGTCCTCGTTTGCATCTATGTCGTACATGCTTACTGTCAACACTGATGTATTCAACACCTGTCGACACATATACGACACATACATGCTCATTGTCAACCCTGGTGTATTCAACACCTCGTCGACTCATGTATTGCCTGCGTGTGAACCCTGTGCCAATGACATAGTGGTAGCTTCGCACTCTGCCATTGCTTTGAGTCACTAACTTTCCAATGACAAAATGATAGCTGCACATTTTGCCACTGTCTTATCGTACACGTTGGATCCCGTAACACTTTCGAGCATACCCAAACCGACAGTTTAAGAATGCAGTTACACATGTACTCTTCAATAGAAGCAATCACTGTATCCTTGACAAACTGACAAGAAATACTCACTTCTATAGCACTAACCAAACTTTTGGACATTCCATAAGAGCAATTGCCAAACTGACAATCTGTACAGCTCTAACATTCATGTAACAGGTATTTCATTTGAGCTCACTTTAAATACCATGTACATCATTTGTTTCAGAAGCCATTGTCACACTGACAATCCATTTAGCTTTGAAACTCAAGGGGTCAAGGTAGGTTGCAAATCGAAGGCTTCCAGGTAAAGTGATAACACAGTTGGTGACTCTGCAAGTTCACCTTCTTCCATCCACTTAGCATCCATTGGTGGATAGTTTCTGAACTTTACCAAGTAACGCCTAGCAACCTTGCCTTTCACTTTCCTTTCTTTGTGTGCCAAAATCTGTTCAGGGACCAAGATCTCGTCAAGTTCCTCGACTTCCGGCTGATCTTCAGCTGGTATATCTTCTGGCACATCACCCACATAGGGTCTGAGAAGACTCACATGAAACGCATTGTGAATCTTCCAACTGTCAGGCAATTTCAGCCTATATGCAACATCACTGATTATGTCGCATACTTGAAAAGGCCCATAGTAACGCATGCTGAGCTTTGGAAAGAGTCTTTCCTTGCCCTTCATCTTCTTTAACCTTGCCTTTTCAAACCGTAGAAGCACCCAATCACCAAGTGAATATACCACTTCACGACGGTGACGATCAGCTGCTTTCTTTTGCTTTGCCTGAGTCCTTTCTAAGGCCACTTTGACCTTCTTGTACATTTCATCCATGTCTTGAACATACTTATCTGCTTCAAATATCTTGTCCTTTGTATGCAGTATGGGAGGAACTTTCTTGCCACCTTCAACTATCTCAAAAGGTGCCTTGCCAGTTGATGAATGCACTGTATTATTGTATGCATACTCCACCAATGGCAAATACTGCTCCCACTTTCCTTTATGCTCTGACACATAGCACTTCAGCAGATCTAGGACAGTAGAATTTGCCTCTTCTGACTGCCCATCTGTTTGAGGATGAAATGACGAAGAGAATTTGAGCGTGGTACCCATATTCTCAAACAAGCCTTTCCAGAACAAACTAGTCATGCGTGGATCACGGTCGCTAATAATCGACTGTGGCATGCCATGATACTTGAAAATATTGCTCATAAACAAGCGTGCCATCTGATCTGGCTTTATCTTCTTCCTGACAGGAATAAAATGAGCCTGTTTGCTGAATCTGCAAATAATGGTCCAAATACCATCATTTCCTGTCTGCGTTCTTGGAAGATCAAAGATAAAATCCATAGCAATACTTTCCCATGGTTTATCTGGAATAGGTAGTGGTTGCAATAACCCTGGTGCCTTTTGCCTGTCAAACTTGACCTTTTGGCATATTAGGCATTCTCGCACAAAGGCATCCACATCCCTTCTCAATGTAGGCCAATAGAAGAATGTCTCAACCGCTTTAACTGTAGCATCGATACCACGATGCCCTGCATACGGTGGGACATGACTCTCTTCCATAACTTTGCGTCGCAATGGCTTTGTGACACACAATCTGCCATGCATCATCATGAACCCGTCTTTAAGAAGATAGTGTTCATGACGTTGTCCATCCATTAGTTGCTCGAAGACCCTTGCAAAATCTTCATCATTTGCATACTGTTCTCTCATATCATCAAGTTCATGATGATAAGGAATCGACACAGCTGAAATTTGTGGCTTTCTTGACAAGGCATCAGCCACAACGTTCTTCTTGCCTTCCACATGCACAATCTGAAAATGGAACATGGACAAGATATTTGCCCATCGCATATGCTTCTCAGATAACTTTGTCTGTGTCAAGAAGTATCGCAAGGTCTGATGATCCGTTTGGACAACGAAATCTGCACCTAGCAGGTAGTGTTTCCAACTTAAGAGCGCATGAATCACAGCCAGTAACTCTTTCTCATAGACCTGCATGGTCATCTCTGGCCCTTGCAAAATTCTGCTCTCATAGGCTACTACCCTGCCATCTTGCATTAGCACAGCACCAATGCTACTACCGCAGGCATCACATTGGACCACAAATGACTTCCTAAGATCTGGCAACACAATGACTGGATCCGAAGTCATCTTTTCCTTTAAGAGATTAAAAGCTGAAATCTCTTTTTGTGTCCATCTAAAGGTGACTGCCTTCTTTTGAAGAGCATGTAAAGGTGAAGCAATCTCAGCGAAATTTCGGATAAACCTTCTGTAATAGGAGCATAGTCCCAAAAAGCTTCGGACATCATGCACCGTCTTCAAATTTGGCCATGACTTGATCGCTTCGACTTTTGCAGGATCCATTCTGACACCGTCCTTTGAGACAATGTGTCCCAGAAAGTGAATCTCTTCCAGAAAAAACTCACTTTTCTTTGCATTGATGAGCAACCTATGACTGCGTAGCTCTTTGAACACAATGGCCAAGTGATGCCTATGCTCCTCTTCATTCTTTGAGTAGACTATCATGTCATCAAAGAATGTACCAACAAACTGCTGGTGTGGACGGAAAATTCTGTCCATCATCCTATTAAACGTAGCAGGAGCATTTGTGAGACCAAAGGGCATCACTAAAAATTCGTAAAGGCCAAACGTTGTTCTAAAAGCAGTCTTGTGCACATCCTCTGATCTAATGCGGATCTGATGATACCCACTCTTTAGATCTATCCTGCTAAACATAGCTGCTCCTTCTAATTTGTCCATAATATCATCAATTCTAGGTATAGGGAACCTATTCTTGATGGTATTCTTGTTCAGTGCACGGTAGTCGATGCACATACGCCATGAGCCATCCTTTTTCTGCACCAACAACACTGGAGAACAGAATGGAGATGAACTGGGCTGAATCAGCCCCTTTTCTAACAACTCCTGTACTTGGCCCATTATCTCTTTCTGCTGAGCCGCACTAACCCTGTACGGAGGCTTATTTGGTGGGCTACAGCCTGGCACCAAATCTATCGCATGGTCCTCGGGTCTCTCTGGCGGTAATTGAGACGGTAATGAATCGGAAAAACAGTCACTATACTGTTGTAAAAACATTGACCTTTCTTTATCTAGCACAGATAAATTTGATTCATCAAAATCTGACACTTCACGTGCAAAAACCAAGTACGCAGAAAGATGCTTTTTCATTACAGAAGTAATAGCAGAAGCTGATACAGTAGGAATAGACTCCCCTTTAAGCTTTACATCCAGAATGTGAGTCTTTCCCCTGCTCTGTACAGTGATCTTTTTGTTGTAGGCATCCATGATTCCCTGTACACGAAATAACCAAGGAATACCTAACAACACATCACATCCGTCCAGTGGCATGATGTAAAATTCTTCAGCATCTACATAGGACTGGATATGTAGACGCAACTTTCCAATGATGGGTGTCACAGCCTCTGTATGGCCAGGACATGCCAAACCTGCCTCTGCTGTATACCCCATCTCTTCAGGTCTGATTCCCAACTTTGAAGCCAATTCTGGGGAAATGAAGTTGGCTTTGGCACCTGGATCAAAGAAGATAAGCACTGTTTGATCCCTAACCTTTCCCCATGCTCTGCAAAGCTCACTTGCATCTGAATTTGGCTTGTCGCCCACCATATCTGGCACTAGACCAGCCATGGGCTTCTTTCCTTTCTTGTCTTCCTTGTCTTCAGAATCAGCTGGCCTTTTCTTTGTAGGACAATTGTAAGCAATGTGGCCAGGCTGCTCACATATAAAGCATTTGTTCTCTGTCCTCAGGACCTTCTTTTGCTCTTCTGACTTGCGAGGAAAACGTCTTTTCCATTTCTTTGCTGGTCCTTTTTCTGATTCAGCCGTAGCTTTGTCTTTCCCTGTGTTGGCCGACTCCTGAGTCCCTTTAGGAGCCTCATTGGGAACGTGCTTCTTGGCTGAATTTTTCTTGCCTGATCCTGCCTTGACGCCAGTGTTAAATTCACAATCTTCTCCCTTGAGCAAACCATTGCCAGTGTTTGCTACCTCGATGAGCTGCGTCAAAGTAGTGACTTTGGTCTTTGTGCAGTATTTTCTCAATCCTTTGGGTAGGCCACAACAGTATTTTTCTATCTGTTCTGTCAATGGCACAAACCTATAGGAAGTTACTGGAAGTAGAGCTTTCCAAAACTTCCGATTGTAATCATCCAGATTTCTGCAAGTGGCAGCATTAAGCTGGTGCCATTCTGTCATGACATCTGCTTCGAAATCATCAGATAACCATGCTGCTGCAAAAATCTGCTTGAAGTAAATCCATGTGGACGGAGCTTGCCCTTGAAGCAATAAAGTTGTCCACCATTGTCCCGCATTCCCTGTCAAGAAAGTGGCTGCCTTGCGGACCTTTGAAGCCTCTGTAAAGTTTCCCCCTGCATAGGCCTTGTCAAACTGCTGGAGGAATGAAAGAGCCTTCTTCCTGTCATCAAACCCTGTAAAGGTCGTGAATGACACTCCTTTGCCACCTTCTTTGTACGGAGTTGGCCTCTCCAGCGGCGTTAAATTGTCATATGGAAGTGACTGAAACATGGGAACACTAATAGGGTTCATCTGTGTTCCTTGGCCGCTATTAACTTGACCTGGAAATGCCATATTTGGCTGCTGATTTGTAATTCCAGCCATACCAAAATTTGCTTGTGGCATCCCAAATTGTCCCTGAGTGCTTTGAAACCCTGGTTGCATACCCATGACACTGTACATGGGGTTAGGCATCATCGTTTGAGCACCCCCAAACACTGTTCCTGGCGTATAAAACTGATTTCCAGGTGCATGACCAGCCATGCTTTGGAATACGGATCCACCTCCAAAATAGCCAGGGTGTACTGAAGGTGGTGGGAAGACCTGTTGCATAGCCTGTAAGTTGCTTCCCTGCCCATTAGAACCAGCTATAGGCTGCTGAAAGGTGGCGGGCTGAATTGGTACAGCTTGTTAAACTGGCATCTCAGCCACCTGTTCTTGCACCTTAGGCATACGTTGTGGAGACTGCATGTTCTCCGTCAAGTGTACAGGTGTTTCCATTGACTGTGCGGTATGAATCACCTGTGTTCGAGCCTTAACAGGCTTTTGAATATGATCCAGTGACCCAACTTGCTGAGACGGAACCGGAGGTTGCAGAAAGGCTAAAAACCTCGGATTCTGCATTACTTGTGTGAACATAGCCACAGCAGTAGCCAACTGGGTCCTGAATATATCATCATCAGTCTGTGGTGGTCTTGAGGACTCACCCACTTCATGTGTCTGTTGACCCTGTGAAGAGGAAACCTCTTCAGTCACATCATCTGGACTGTCAACCATAATTACAATTCCCTGTGTCTGGTCTATGATCCCCTGTGTCTTCAAGCCCAAAACTGACCAAGGCTCACTTCTATGGAAAAAAGTGATTTAATCCCGTCGATGGAACCATGTAACCGGCCTGTTTGATCCAAAAAGGGCGGTAGACTTTACTTTAAACCTTGATTTAGCTTTCACCCATTATTAGTCGTCTATTTTACTTGTATTTTCAAGACACAACAAAGGGGAGAGGGATACAGGCTGCTAGATTGCACCTGTATGAGTAGACAGACACCAGATTGGCCCCTAACTTAGGCGCCCCTTTCGGTATTTCTTTATTGTTCAAAAGAGGGAATAAACGCTGTGGTTCCTACAAGCTGCCCCGCACAAACTCGGCTGAATTTCCACTGTTCCAGCCCGATTTCGGCAGCATAACTGTACTAGAACCCTTCACGGTCAGTATTCCCACGCATTGACTGACTTTCCCGACGCATACGGGCACTTTGCAAAACCCTGGCGAGAATCTGCAGCACGCTGAATTCTCTGTTTTCAGCCCTGAAAATACGCCAGATCGCCTGTACAGCGGTCCCCTTGCGTCCCCGAACCTCCTGGGGGTATTAGGGTCCGTTTAGGGCCAAAACCCTAAACCTGCAAAAATACACAGCAGGCTGTAATTCACTGTTTCGGGCTCCGTTCCGCGTGCCGGTCGCATCCCTAGCAAGTCCTCGAGCTCCCGCACCTGTAGGGCTACTTGCCCTTTGAATCGGACGAGATTTCTGGCGTGAAACCTCTCCGAATTCACCTGTACCTGCGGGGGGATTAGCCGCTAGCTAATCCAATACCTGTGCAAGAGGCTCTTGCCTCGGCAATCGCGCATGAACCCACACAACTGTACATTGGTCAAATGAAGAGCCCACTAGAGGGGCATAACATACTGCCAAAGGGGAGAGAGAGGGCAGTGCGTAGCGTGCAGGGCATCACTCCTGGCACCGCACTGTGCATAAGAGGGAAAGCAAGCACTCCATAGCTCTTAACCTGTGACAAAATCTGAAAATGAGGCTCTCTCCTCTTCAAATTCAGCGCCACTTCTTGTTGCATAAGGCAAGTGCACCAGAAGGTGCCACTTGGCACTTTTACAAGCATTTTCCCGTTTCGGGGTTGCCGCCTAAAAATATCCCAACCGGTTGCCCAGTTGACTTCACGGCAGAGTAAGAAAATGTTCCCTTTGTCATTCCGGAGGTAATGACGCCAACACATTTTCAGGTCCCAAAATAGCAGTTCCCTAAATTTTAGGAGATGCTGCCATTGTATCTTTCTAGGTCATCCGACCCTCTTTGTACACTGCGGCCACATCCAGAACTGAAATGTAGCCTCTGTAGCAAAGGATTCCACTTTGGCTAGTCAATGACCCCACTTGGCTAACCATAGTCCTTGTCCAACCTTAGTGCTCTCTTGCCCTCAGGCCTGGACTCCCTCTGGACAGTTCCACACTAGCTATGCAATGCAGGGCAGTTAGATTTCCCGAGGGGTGTTTCCAAAAAGTGAAAGTAAATAGATAATAAGAAAGAAATCAACAAAAAGGATAGATAGTAGTCACACGCTGGTGACAACGAGCTCTCCTCCTCTGAACTGCTAGGTGGCCTTCCATGCCTTCTAGACTTTTTCAAAAAACTGCTTCAAACAAATCTTGTCTTAGGTGCTTAATAAATTAAAGAAGCTTCTTAGCACCCTCGAACACTTCAAATGGCATCTTCCCCATGTGTCGTTGTAGGCAAACTCCACCAAGGGCAGATACTTTTCCCATTTAGTCTTCTGATTCGAAGAAGAAGAAGAAGACTTCAACAAATTTAAAACCATTAAATTGGCTATTTCAAATTGCCCATCTGTCTGCGGGTGGAACGAGGACGAGAACGGCAACCACGTGCCAATGTTCTCCCAAATTGCCATCCAAAACAACTAGTAGACCCCCTAGGGATCTTTGTTCAAAAACAATGGACTCAGACATGCCATATATTCGAACAGTTTTGCCAAAGGATCGGGCTTAACTGTCTTCTTCACTGCAGAGCAGTGAGCCTGCTTACTGAATCTGTTGATGACCGTCCAAAGGCCATCATGCCCACTCTGAGTTTTCGGGAGATCAAAAATGAAATCTGTTGCAATACTTTCCCAGGGACGGTGGGAATGGGTAAAAGCTATAGTAATCCCTGTGCCTTATGCCTGTCAGACTTGACCTCCTGGCATACTAAACAGCTGCAAACAAAGTCGTCTACATCCTTCGTGGGCCTCGGCCAAAAGAAGTAACGGTCCACACCTTTCAAGGTGGTGTCGATGCCGCGGTGGCCCGTGAAAAGTGGATAATGGCACTCAGTCAAAACCTTTTCCCTCAACGGCTGTGTGACGTACAGCATCGTTTTCTTTATCAAGTAGCCATCTCCTATGGAATATCCTGCTACTATCTCCCAATTCTATATCCGAGTGAATACATCGGAAAAAACAAATCCGGATCGGTGGTGTACTAATCAACCATATCCTCGAAGCTTCTATGATGAATCACCGAAATAGCCAAGACTAGGGGTTTCCGAGACAATGCATCTGCCACCAAGTTTTTTGTCCCTGAACATGGATAATCTGAAAGTGAAATTGTGACAAGATGTTAGCCCATCGCCTGCTTTTTCGAAAGTTGCTTCTATGACAAGAAGTAGCATAAATTCTGATGATCGGTAAAGACCGTGAAATCGGCTCCGAGTATGTAATGTTGCCACTGAGTAAGAGCATGGATCACTGCTAGTAGCTCTTTCTCATAAATCTGTGCTGTCAATTCTCGCCTTGAAAACAATCGGCTTTCATAGGCAATCACATGGCCTTCTTGCATTAAGACCGCTCCCAAACCACGACCACAAGCATCACAAAAAAACTTTGAATGGCTTTTGCAAGTCCGGCAAAGCCAAAACCGGTCTAGTAGTCACTTTTTCTTTAAGCGTCTGAAAGGCAGTCACCTCTGTGGATCCCCACGAGAAAGGGACTCCTTTCTGAGTCAAAATGTACAAAGGGTAAGCTACCTCTGCAAACTTTCGAATGAACCACATGTAGTAGGAACACAAGCCCAAGAAGCTTCTAACTTCATGAACATTCTTCAGGTCAAGCCAATCGCGGATAGTGTCACTTTTGGCCGGATCCATCTGTACCCTTTCTGCCGAGACGATGTGTCCCAAGAAATGTATCTTAGGCAAGAAAAACTTGTTCTTTTTCACATTTATAAGCAATGTATGCTTCCT
The DNA here is from genome assembly GCF_014529385.1 of Adiantum capillus-veneris. Classification (NCBI taxonomy): domain Eukaryota; kingdom Viridiplantae; phylum Streptophyta; class Polypodiopsida; order Polypodiales; family Pteridaceae; genus Adiantum; species Adiantum capillus-veneris. Next base: position 106,921,949 of record NC_140958.1, read on the forward strand.
TAGTGTCTGGAAAACCCACAAATGATCGGTACTCTTTGAAAATCCAAAAAGTCGTCCTGAAAGCAGACGTCTCCATGAGCAGTACAGATCTGATGATAATCACTCTTCATATCAATTCGGCAAGTAGAATTTTGAAGTCTGTCAAGTATATCATTGATCCTCGTAAGGTGGAAATCTGTTCTGGTTCATTGGTTCTTTATTTTGGCCTCGGCTAACTCTGTAAGGTGGCGAGTTCGATGGTGTACTACCAGGAATCAATCGTGTGATCTTCACGACGTAAAGAAGGCAACTCGCTTTGTACGCCTTCAAAGAAACATCAGCCCCTATTGTAGAAAATCTTGTCCTTCTTTTTCGAGGTCAAACATATTAGACCTTCAATCATCATTCAGTTCTCTCAAAAAAATTGAGTAAAGAAACCCAATTTCATCAAGTACAATCTCTTTGCCCTTCATTTGTCAAAGTCGCTTTCTCAGCCCGATAGTCAACCACGGCGTTGTTCTTGTGGTACCAAGGGATTCCTCGGAGGAGATCACACCCTTCCAAAGGTATAATATAACAGTCCTCGTGCCCTAAACACCCATGACATTACAAACGAAGTTCGCCAATGATCGGTGTAATGGCAACATCCCGTCCGGGTGCCGCTAGAACTGCCTTCGCCTTGTGGCCTCAGCCTATCGGGCGTAATTCCAAGTCGAGCCGCCAATTCAAGTGAAAAGAAGTTGGCCTTGGCTCCTCTATCAAAGAAAATGAGGGCTTCCTGATTGTTCACTTTGCCCCAAGTGAGGCAAAGTTTTGTACTTTCGTTCATCTGATTCGGTTCAGGCCCCACGCAATGTGGTCAGAGCCCCAAAAGCATTCAAACTCAAAAGCAAACTGCCCAAAAATTAATTGGCTAAAAATCTGCCAGTAAAAGCAGCCAGCACTAAAAGCACAATTCCGTATATATCATGTCAGTGTAAAATCAGGAAATCCATACGCACTGCCACACCAATAGGTGTGTGTGTGTCCGTGCACTGCCACATCATCAGTTTGTGACACTAATGGGTATTGATGCTACTGGTGTTGGGTACTGGCTATTGATGGGTCTATGTCGACGACGATGAGGTTGACAAGGAGATACTGCTAAGGTCTATGTCGACGATGATGATGTCGAGACGACGATGCTAACGACGACGACGACAATGCTGATGACGACGATGACAATGTCGACGACGACGATGGTGTCTAGACTGAAATCTGAAAACGCTAGGTACTTCTGCTAGAGCTCTGCAATTGTGCCGGTTCTTCGGCGAGGATCTCCAACCGCCAATGCATCCGAGGCTGCAAAGTAAAAATGCTAGCTGATCTAGGCTGAATCTGCAAAGTGCTGGCTGCTTTAGGCTGAAAACAGAAAACGCTGGCAGGTTTGGATGCTGGGGGTCGTGACGGCAAGGTACTGCTACCGGATGGGCGCAGTACGGCGAGGTCACGGGCTGAACTGAAAGGACTAAAGGCTGAAAACGCTGATCTTGTCCTGAGAAAACGCTAGGGCTCCTGAGGTGCTGCCTGACTGTTGGGTGCCTGCCTCCTTGTGTCCCTGCTTCTTCTGCTTCTATTGAGTGCCCAATGGGTTTATTTTATAGTTCCTTTAGCCATTTTCCCTACCTACAATCCAACAAGGGTAAATGAAAAGACACTTATTAATAAATGACCTATAAGAGGTGGTTCACGCAATAAAAATGATTGCATGATGAAAATGAATGTTTTGTGCAAGAGAGGCGATGCAAGTGTGACCGGCCTAGACATGCACGTCTTGCTAGAGGCTCACAAAGGTGCCAGGCTCAATCCTAAGCTAAGACTCATGCTAGACTATGGCAGAAGCATGTCCACGTAGCGCAAGTGAAGTGCACACATGACACTGGTTTTGAATTAATTGAAGTCTTCCATTTCGGATCAAAAGAATCAATGGGAAAAGTACTTGCCCTTGGTGGAATTTGCCTACACCAACACGGTTCATTCATCGATGGGGAAGGTGCCATTTGAAGTAATCGAGGGTGCTAAGAAGGTTCCTCCATATCTAAGCACCAAAGACAAGATTTTTGAAGCGGATCAGTACACGAGAGATTTGGATACTGCTTTTGCCAAGGTTCATGAGGCTCTTGAGAAGTCTCAAGCACCGCATAAGAAGGCAGCTAATAAATATCGATGCGACTTGCAGTTGAAAGAAGATGATTGGGGTGCTCTTACGATTTGAAAAGGCACACCTCAGAAAAAGAAAGGGAAAGGAGCAGCTTTTTCCAAAGCTAAGTATGCGATATTATGGCCCTTTCCAAATTCAAGAAAAGATAAATGATGTATCTTTCAGACTGAAGTTTCTAGATACTTGGAAGATTCGCAATTCTTGTCATGTGAGTCTCTTTAGAGGTGAGGTGCCAGTCAACAGGGAGCCTGAGGAGCAACCTGAAGTAGAAGAGAGCGAGGAGATACTCGTTCATGAACAGATACTGGCTCACAAGGAAAGAAAAGTGACACGTAAAGTGATACGGCGGTTCTTAGTGAGATTCAAGAACTATCTAGCATTGGATGCGAAGTGGATAAAGGAGGAGGACCTAGCAGATACTCCTCAGATACTTGAACTTTACCTTGAGGCTTTCGGTCTAGCTTCGACTATTCCAAAAGATCCCGCAGATCAACAAGGTTGAATCAGGTGCAGAAGGAATTGCACAAGAGGGGAGTCACTCTGCTCGATTGTCACTGATTACCCGGATTGAATAAAGTCACTGATTTCCCTTTGGATTTCAGGGATACTGATGTGCTAGTAGTAATTTGCTTTATGACTTTATGAATGAAGTACTTTGAAATGGGAATTCCTGAAATGAATCTGATTTATGTGCACTCTCTCATGTGATTGTGTTTGAGTGCAGTTTTGAAAGAAGAAATGACTACAGTATTCCGGTCTTGAGATTCTATGGACATGATAGCAATAAGAATTAGTCAATTCGACATCAGTGAGGTCCAGTGTGGATCTAGATGCAATTGCTAAACACGTTCCCGAGAGATCATGGTCCTAGATCTCGATGGATTTTATGTGATTTGATTTGAATGTGATTTGATGTTCAGTGACTGTCATCTTTGTGCAAGTGTTGGATTTGTGTCGTATAGTGCGTCGGTACTTAGAGTCAATGTCTACTGGATTGGTTTATGGCTTATGTTTGTTTTTGCAGGCGTAATCGAGGGCGATTAAAATTCTTCAAGAGGGGGGATGTCACAAAATGATGAAGTGGCATGTCCACCCTAACAAACCTTGAAAGATTTGAGATGATAAGTTGTTCCAACTTATGGGGTCCCGTCCGATGGGGCCCAAGGGACAAAAATAAAGTATTGCGTGAAGGTTGCTAACATGGCAAGCGGTACCGACACCCGCAATATGTGTTGGTTGCTGACGTGGCAGGTCGTACCGACATCCGTAATACATGCTCGCTGCTGACGTGGCAAGCCATACGGACGCCCGCGATTTGCGGTGGATTTTATGTTGGCTGGGCTGCAGCTTTTGGAAGGACCAGATGCTTTTGAGTTTGAAGCTTTTCATGTACTGCTTTTGAGAAGACCTTGGGCCTATAAATATGTACCTAGGGCCTCTCTTCCACTCAGATTTGCTGACAAGCACTGAGTAGAGAGGACCCTCGGACTTTGTACTTTGCTCAAGCATTAATTTAAAAATAAATATCCAAAGGGCGCCACACTATGGGGCCAATACCTCTGGCACGGAACTACGGTGTCGACTCTATTAAATTGTAATAATGTTCGTGAAATGTTTTTTTTTAAAGCGATTCTCTCGTGTGTCAAGCAAGATTCTCGACTTGGGGTGTCCAAGTCTGTTACATGATCAAATACTCGTACACTCCAAAGGACATCCGAATGCAATCTTGTATACATCTCCAGGAGCGATCCTCATATGATGATAGCCACTTTTCAGATGGATTCTCCTAAAGCATGTAGAACCTTGTAGCTTGTCCACTATATCATCGATCTTGGGTATTGGAAACATGTTCTTGATGGTGATTTTGCTGAGGGCTCTGTAGTCAATGCACATTCTCGAAGATCCATCTTTCTTCAATACCAACAACACTAGCGAACAAAACGGTGATGTGCTAGGCTGAATTAGATCCCTTTCTGGAAGCTCTTTTACTTGGTTCGTAATTTGCTCGTTCTAGACTCTACTAATTCGGTAGGGTGGCCAGTTCGGTGGCGTGCTGCCAGGAATCAAATCAATCCTATGATCTTAAGATCGCTGAGGAGGTAACTTTCCCGACAAAGAAGCAATCGGCTTGAGCTTGTAAGAAATCTTGTCGTTCCTTCTCAAGATCAGACAAATTGGATGTTTTATTTTCATTTAACTCATTCAAGTAGATTGAGTAAACAAACGGACTAGATTTCATTAATTTTGAAACGGCCGAAGCCGATACAGGTCGGATGGACTCACCATTCAATTTTACATCAAGTACAATATCTCTACCCTTTTAGTTCTTCAATGTCGCTTTCCTAACCTTGTTGTCGACCACAACGCTGTTCCTATCGAGCAAGGGGGGGCCATGATGCAATTGGAAGAACAAGAATTTCGCAAAACTTTCTCGCACTCCAAGGGTGGCCGCACGAACCAAGCCGAAAAAATTCTCCAAGCTCCTGACCTCTTCCAAGCCGTTTTTCCACTCCACGGCTTATGCCAAACTGCTCCGCACCCTCTGCTATCCCTCTCTTGGGCTCCGAGCCACCAAAAAAAAAGAGCCGATGTCTCCAAGGACGGGCCCCGCTTCAATTTGCAACACTCTCATTGTTGCCAACAAGTGCTAGCCCACAGCATTTTAAAACGTTGGGTCGTGGGCGCTTGCAATTGCCAACGATTCATAGCGTAACCACAAAACGTTTCAAGGCCGAAACGTTTCACCTTGAAATGCGGAGTTTCACCACGAAACGTTTCAGTCCAAAATGAGAGCACAGTGAAACGTGAGACCGAAATGTGCGTTTAGCAACTTTGAAACTAAAACTATGGTAACTTGTTGTTAGTGAAACGGCTCGTGTTTCACTTGATGAGCAAAACGTTTCAATGCCCGAAACGTTTCACCTGTCTTGACCTGTCGAAACGCGTTTCATGGTGATGGCAACGAAAGAGGGGGGCCGTTGTCGAAGCCTAAGTGCTTGAGATCTGCGTTTCAACAAGACCGCACAAAAAGGCAGCGGTGCCGCCCAAGTCAAGCAGGCTGCCTGCTACATGTTTTAAAACGCAGGGGGGGCACGTGGGTGTCGTGGGCTACAGAGGCACTACAGACTAGCGTTTTGAAATGCTAGCAGCTTGCTGACTGTGGACAGCGACAAAGGGAGTGGGACGGAAAACGCTAGAGCATTTTAAAACGTTGCTGGAGATGGGGTGGGGTGAAGGTGCCGGCAATAGTGGGTCTTCTCTTCTCTTCAGGGCGGCTCCTCCACGTCCAAGGCCTTCAAGCACAGAGCTCCACCAAGGGCTCTGATACCATGTCAAAGTCAACGATGCGGAAGCGTAGAGACCAAGGGGAGTGAGCATGAGAGAGAGAGAGAGAGAGAGAGAGAGAGAGAGAGAGATGAAATGGAATGTTATATTAACGTCTTCAAAAGGCCAAAATGACCAATCTGTTACAAAATGGCAAATCTAATACCATGTCTGGGTACAAAAGAACTAGATACTACTACTAGAATCTATCCTCATCTGCACTCTGGATATCGAGAGAGTATGGCTCGAATCCTCTGTTGTAGTCTCCGTCAATGCTGTGTAGCCTCTCTCCTCAATCGTGGCCGTCTAGATCTATGTAGCTCCGGTGCTCGGTCGATGAGAGTGCCGGTAGTGGTCGAATGAGTGTGGGCCGAGCTCTGCAATGATGACTGCTCCTCTGGCTGTCCCATATCTAGTGAAAAGAAATCTGTAATCTGTCTCTGGGACTATCTCTCTCTATCTCTCCCCAGTAAAGTGTCTCTATATCTGTGTAACTCAAGTAGATATAGCCCAAGACATCTCTGATCCTCTTAACTCATGACTCTAGAGAAAGGCCGAAACCCTCTCTGAACAAGCAGTGGAAACAACCCCCTATCTCATAGTACACTGTGCAATGACATATATAATGTAGCTCTATCTCTGGCTCTAACTAGCATAAGTGGCATATCCTAATGTCTACTGGTATCCCTCTAAATCTACCAGTCTCAATCTCCAGCTGATGTGAGGATGTGCGTATCTGACCAATGGCACACCGCAAATCATGAGACATGTGTCCATGTAGCTGGGTCGAATCACAAACCCATCTCCTGTGAGGTGGAGAAGATGCTCTCTATAGAAAGCCATCTTCGTGCCCAACTCTTGTGGCCGCTCTATCCATGTTGTCACAAACTGCTGACGTGTCAAAGCCTAAAGAGTGGAGCCAACTTACAGATGCCAGCCCAGGGGCCTAAACCCTAAGAAGAGCAAGTAACAAAAGAAGTCCTACCAACTTATGGGGACCCCGTAAGATGGGGCCCCAAGTGACATAAAGGATTAAAATAAAGCAGGACCCGCACACACGCAAAAACTGATGATGTGGCAAATTTTTGAAAATTGCGCTGGTAGGATGATGTGGCAAGCTGTACGGAATTCCGCGTTTTGCGTTGGCTGATGACGTGGCAAGCTGTACGGATTTTCGTAAATTACGCTGGCAGCTTTTTGGCTTTGCTTTTGGACTAGATGCTTTTGAGTTTGAAGGCTTTTCACTATAATTGCTTTTTAGGCCAAGGGCCTTTAAATATGAGGTTAGGGCTCATTCTCTGGCATGCTTCCTGGAGATGGTGCAAAGTCTGGAGTACCAGCTTGTACTGTGTTGATGCAATATAAAGAAATACCGAAAGGGGCGCCAAGGTTTGGGGCCAATACTCTCTGGGGTGGAATTCCGTCACTCCGTGTCGTGTGTCGTCTCTCTCTCTCTCAATTCTGTATTTATTAAAGTGTTAAAAGTCTGTTCAGTCTGTTCTTTTCTTTTGGCACGTGGTGCCCGTCTTGTGACACATGTCCTCCTGGTATCCAGCTGGAGCAGGTCCCGACGAATGAGTCTAGTAATCTCCACTCATGTAAGAGACATCGAGGGTGCCTGAAGAGAGTACTGGAAAGGGGGCAGCCTGTCCATGGTGGAACCATGCGTCTAAAACCATGATGTCATCTGTGCATACCAGCATGAAGTGTCCCCGTGAAGAGCTAATTGTCTAGAAGACTCAAGGGCCAGTCTAGCATATGTCTCTAGTAGTATCCCACAGCTGTGCACAAAGGAGACTGACTTGGTAAGCGCCTCAATCTCCATAGGAGAGGTAGCTAGCTCTGCTAATAGCGTGGGGTACAGAGGCCTTGGCTCTGATCAGTCGAGAGATCATAGATACCAAGGGCCTCTCCATACATCTCAACACACACACACACACACACACAAGAAGAAGAAGAAGAGAGTTTTGACGTCATAGGAAACTATCCCAAGAGACCTTAAAGATCTAGCCGACGAGGAGTTGAACTCAAGACCTGTTATTCAAGAGGTCCATAAGCTCTTGAATGGTCAGAACTGGCTTGGACAGACAGTGTTCCAGTAGCGGTGATGGCAGTCCCATGATAAAGCAATCACACTGGGCCTCTGAGGTTGTCAACTCGAGGAGGGACTCCTTATGATAGATGTCTAGAAAATTCAAATTGTAATCTATTAGGGTTTCTGTGGCCAGCATTTGGGGATACCCACTTTGCCAGAAGCTTCACTCCAAAGGAAGATGTCAAATGTCATGTAACTTCGCGCAAAAATTTTCTTGAAAGCTTGCCAACATAGTTACAGGGGACGGGGGGGACGGGCCCTAGGGCCGGGGAACGGCCGTAACCGGGCCGGGAACGGCTGGGAACGCCGAGGGACGGACGGAAAACGGGCCGGACGGGCGGGTCGCAGGGGGGACGGCCGGGGCCGGACCGGGGTCGGACGGACCGGACGGGGACGGCAGAGGTCGGCCGGGGTCGGATTCAAAAAAGTAACCGTTTTTTACCGTTTGCAACGGCTCTGTGCAGCCCCAACTGCCATATTTTTTAAGCCTTGGCCCTTGGGAGGCTATAAAAGGCTCCCTTGGGCCTCTTAATACTCATAGTCTCAATGCTCAATGCTCATTCCATTTCCCTCAAGCTCAAGGCTCAAGTTTGAACTTTGAAGCTCTCCTCTCCCTCTTCTACCCACTTTGAAGCTCTCCTTTACTCTCTCTCCACACAAGCTCTCCTCTAACCCTTCTAACTTCTAAGCTCTACTCTCTCGAGTCTCTCCACCATCATGTCATCTCAAGCCAACTCCACTTCTCAAGCCGCTTCTTCTCGAAGGAGGCCCGCCGTGCAAACGTGGTCGTGGTGGGATGAAGTCGACTTTAGCTCGCGTGGCAAAGGTGGCGGTGCAAGACCATGGACGTGCAAGCTATGTCCATACAAGAGATCGGGTGGTTCAAACAAAGTGCGAGCCCATCTTCTTCATGAACCCGGTCACGAGGTGAAGTTTTGCCCTCATGTAGCTCCCGAGAAGAGGTTGGATCTTCTTGAGAAACTCACGGTGTATGAGGTTGCGGAAGCGGCCAAGAGGGGCCATTTTGTTGTCGTTGATCCCTCCGCCACGGCGACACCGCGAGAGCAAAGGGAAGCCAACCTTGACGACATCTCTCGAACCTTCAAGAGCCATGGATCTACACCGTCCTCTTCCCTTCCGCATCGCCAAACCACTCTCAACGAAAATTGGAATCCTAAATTGAAGGAAGAGGTAGATAGGTCGGTTGCCCGATTCTTCTTCCACGACCACATTGCCTTCCATGCTTCGCGGTGAGTTTCCCTTGGCATATGCACATTGCAATCTTCCATTTTGTATTCATAATGGGTTATAATTTCTCGACTCTCCATACTAACGCAACATGCTCTATTTTGTGTGGATAGGTCTCCATACTTTCGAACCATGGTTACGAAAATAGGGGAATATGGCTCCTCTTATGTGCCACCTTCATCGGAGAGGCTTCGCACCACCCTTCTTGACAAAGAGAAGCTTGCCGTGGAGCAAGCGGCCCAAGCAACAAAGGATTTGTGGGAGACCAATGGCGTCTCTCTTCTTGTAGATGGATGGAGCGACACCCGCAAGCGGTCCATCCACGGGGTGGTGGCCTACTCTCGGGGGGAGATGTACTTTGTGGAGTCACATGATGCATCCGATAGTGGCAAGGCCGCCGAGATGCTTGCTGCGGAGTGGACAAGCACCATAGAGATCACCGGCCCGGAGAATGTCCTTTGTATGGTTGCAAATGGAGAGGCGTCAAATAGGGCAGCCGGAGCTATCATTGAGGGCATGTATCCCAGCATCCATGTCACATTTTGCATGGCGCATTGCCTCAATAACCTCCTCAAGGACATAGGGAACTTGTCATGGATTTCACCCACCATTGGTGACGCCTCTCGAATTGTCTCCTTTGTGCTCAACCATCAAAAAGTGCGCCATGAATTCTCAAAGAGGAGCCAGTTGTCTTTGCTCAAATATTCAGAGACAAGATTTGCATTCAATTGGCTTATGCTAGGCCGCTTGTCTACATGTGGCGGAGCCTTAAGGGGCCTCTTTCTCAGTGATGAGTTCCAGGCCATGCCGGAGTCTACATCAGCAGTAGGATTGAAATGCCGAGAATGGGCCGACGACGCCGCTTGGTGGGAGGAGGTGAAGACTCTTGACGCCATGGTCAAGCCTATTCTACACCTACTTCGAGTGGTGGATGGCTTGCAGCCATGCATTGGCAAAGTCTACGAAGCCATGGATCGGATGATAGAGGCACTTGAGAAGCTTGTGCCTGACCCTGTTCAGTATGCGGAGATTCATGGCTTGTGTGAGTCGAGGTGGAATGGATACTACTCTCCACTTCATGCGGCAGCTTATGTGCTTGACCCTGAGTTTCAAGGAAGGCGTCAAGACTCAAGAGACCGACAAGGAGGTGAGCAAAGGATGGCGGCTTGCATTGGAGCGCCTTGAGCCTAGCAGTGACATTAGGCGCAAGATTAGAGACGAGCTACTCAACTACAGGCAAAAGAAGGGCTCCTATGGATGTGTAGATGCAGAGCTTGATCGCAACAAGATTGGCTCCGTTTTGTGGTGGGAGGACTATGGAGGAGATGGCCCACATTTGCAGCGCTTGGCTGTTCGTGTCCTTAGCCAAGCATGTACCACTAGTTGCTTGGAGCAACTATGGAGTGTGTACAGCCACATTGCCTCTAAGAAGAGGAATCGCCTTGGCGTTCAGAGGGCCAATGATTTGGTGTTTGTGAGCGCTAACTTGCGCATGCTTGCCAAGAGCATCACACACAAGGCAGATCCTTTCACTGAGTGGGAGATGGCACAAGAGAATCCATCTATGGCCGATACTCTCTTGGAGGAGCTAGAGGAGGATTTCGAGCCTCAATGCGAGCCTCCCGAGCCGGAGCCCTCATACGTTGCTGACGACCTCGACTACGACGACGATGTGGAGATTCAGCAGGCGAGCACTTCTTGAGTTTGATGATCATTGATCACTCGACTCTCGAGTCTACGACTCTACCTACTACATAGCCCTTTGTACTTTTTGTTATCCTTGAGGCCTCAGGCTTGTCCTAAGTCCTTTAGGCTTTTTGACTCTTGAGCCCTTGTGGCATGCACTTCTCATTTTGTATCCATCAATCATCGATGTTTTATTAGCACATTTCAGCCTATATGACTCGTGTTCTTTGGTCTATTTAGTGTAAATTTATGGTCAAAGTGATGCTCTATGTGTGTGGCATGTGTGTAGGTCAAAAAATGCCAAAAAAACTCTCTTTTTTTTTTTGCCGTTCCGACCCCGTCCCCGTTTCCTGACTTTTGCCGTCCCGACCCCGACCCGCCGTCCCATGTAACTATGCTTGCCAAGTCCTTGGAGTGTGCGGCTTGGTAGCTATACACATCCTTAGTCAGCCAACTCTGTGTGCAGTTGCTCGCAAATTGCGGTAAAACTTCTAATGTGAGAGCGTACAGACCAGGCTTATGTGACACCTTTGTGGTGAGCTTGTTTTTGGGTACTTTTGGGGTACCATCTATTGAAAGAGATGTCGTCTGTGCTTTTATATACTTGTAAAAATAACTTGTGCTTGGGGCCTTTTGGGCCAAGGCCTATAAAAGAGAGGCCAGTTTGCCATTAATCCTCAGATTTGTGACTTTGTGGAAGACTCGGAGGGAGAGTGTGTGCTCACTGAAAGTTGTAACTTTGACAACTTGATCAATAAATAAAGAAATACTCCCAGAGGCACCTAGTTGATCGGCCAACACTCTCTCAGGGAAACTCCATCTTTTTGTGTCATGTTCTGGTCACTAAGTGTTCAATTCTATTTCTAGGTCTTTAGAGTTTGAAGCTTTCAATTCTATTACCAAGTATTTAAAGTCTGTTTCAATAATTTTCCCATCTCATACTGGCTCCTACCCTATTTTTATTCATTTCCATCCAAGATTCCTCTCGATTCCCTCCCAACCCCACTTCTTGCTATTGAGGAGGCTTCCACGTGCACCCTTATAAAAGTGAAACGAGCGTATTCGAACCCACTACCAGCAACACAATGAATTTCAAGTGTTCCTCCCTAACCAAGGAAGCGGGGACGTTGAGTTGATCAACGCGGGCAACCCATGCAATTAAAAAAAGCCCTCAGTCCGTGCTCGTCTCCGGTGCGCCTGCCCGCCGCCCTCAGTCCGTGCTCGTCTCCTGTGCACCTGCCCACCGCCCTCAGTCCGTGCTCGTCTCCCGCACGTCCACCGGTTGTCTACCTGCTGCCCTGCAAGCACATCCTCTCCTCTCTTGACTGCCGCGTTGCCCAATTCCCTGGCACCATATCCTGTTTGATTCTTTATAATTTCTGATTTTATGTGATTGGGTCCCCCGTACTCCCATCTACACATGGTGCCGTCCGGTTACAACGAGGCATCCTCTCACATGTCTCACACTCTTCCAATATGAAGAACTATCAGCCTATCTCTTCATCAGTCCATATTAATGACTATGCTACTTTGCTTGTGGTTGGTGTGGAAAATGTCTCTTAATAATGCACCTTTGAAGGTTGAATGATGTGCTTTATGTGCCTACGTTACCAAACAATCTATTCACCATTTCTAAAGCAACTTCTAAAGTCCTTGGGTTAATCTTGAAGACAAAGTCAACAAAGTGCTTTATAGAAGAAACCTTTTTATCAAAAAGGTGACTTGGATCGTACACAATCTTTCTCTTCCAGTTTGCAGTCACAAATGTCATATGCATCAATTACTCTCTCCCAGCACTCTTGCTTTGGTCATGTCCCTACTCCACAAGAGCTCGAGGCCGAGGTCAAGAACGACGCAATAGGTGATAGTGGGAGATCCTCTCACATGTTTCACACCTCTCGCAATATGGGGAACTATCATGGACCACGGTGTCTCTTCATTAGTTTATAATGGTGATTATTCTATTATGCCTATAGTTGGTGTGGGAAACCTCTCTCTTGGCAATGCATTCCTAAACATAATTGCCAAGAAACCCGTTTCTTCCAACAAAAATCTTGGGGAAACGTTTCTAAAACCCCACGTTTTTGAAACTCTTCTTTGATGACTAAAGTTTTCACTCATCTCGTTCTTATATATTTGAATTTTGAACTTTCAGGTTTCAAATAAGCCATAAGTCATATGCACATCCCACAACTTATATTAACACGCATGGGGCGCCTAAAAAGAAGGAAAGTGAAGGGTCAACCAGCCCCCCAAAAGAAGAAGGGTGCCCACCTATATGGGTGGCTAATCCGACAAACCAAGGACCTCTAGGACCACAAACACACCCCACCTCATAGACTATCTCAAAGATGCACTCCCAAGCTCCGACACAGCAAAGAGATGCATTCTCCCCTAACTTTTCAACTCGCTTTTCGAGCATATAAGTGAGAGTCACTACAAAAGTGACACATACAACGTTATATAGGGCTACAAATAGAAAATGCCAGGAAAGTCAAAAACTTCAACACACATCATTTCAAAAGAAGAAAAGTAAGATATTGAAATTAGAGTCGAAGCCCCTAGCTGGGATTTCCTCATGGATGTGCATGTGAAAAAAATCTTTTCTCACCCTATTTCTGATGTGCAGCATTGGTTGTATGAAGATGCTCCAAAGCAAAACACATGCTTCGATATATAGTACTCACCACGGAGGAGGTGCGGATCAAAGACGTAAACTGGGAGGAGAGCCTGGTAGGCTGTGCTTATTGAGAGGCCTACGTGGTCATCAAGGCGCAGATCCTTCTTAAACCACAGAATGGCAACATCCTTGTTCTTTGATGTTTGCATTGATGCATCAGCTGACACAGCCAAGATTCTGTACTGCCTTCTTCTCTTTGAGATAGCCCAGTTTCTATCTAAGATTGTTGTGGAGGGCACAAAATCCATCTTGTTGCTCTCATGAAAACAGAGACTGCTTCTTCCATGTAAACTGCCAATAGGTGCTACTCCACGGTGAGACACAAAATGGCAGAGTTTAGTCCCGTTATAATCTTGCTGAAAATACTCGTGATGCTGACAGCGCCTTCCTGAAACGTGGGCACGAGCGAGAGAAGCCATCTCTTTATTAATATGGTGAGTCCCATGCACCTGTGCGATTCTGCCAACTATGGAGGTATCCTTTACGCAGCTGCAATTGTGTTTTGCATGAGCGAGAACTACATTGCTGTGAAGAGGTTGATGCTGAATGTGGTGATTGCGATGCAGCCCTGACTGTTGGTGCGTATGTGATGAGGAAAGAACGCATGAGGCTGTAGTGGACGTCACTGCAGGGGCCATCTTCCTAGATGGCGCCGATGCTTCCTAGCTTGGATGGCCAAGCTTCACGATAAGGGAGGGTGGTGAATTCATTTGTATCTGGAGCCACAGGACCTCGTGAGTCATATTCAACCTCAAGAGAACCTCTTTCAACCATGCTATCAGGTACATGGCCATTAATTTCTTAATTTTCTGGAAATTTTACTGCTAATTCCCAATGAAATTGTGATTCCATGCTCTTGCAAAAGTGGACCATTTGAGCTTGGCATTCCTTTGTATCATCTTATGCAAACCTCTCCTGACTCATATGATAATTTGAATCACTTTTTTAGCATGTGATATCAAGAGTACATTTGCATCAACATGCACGAGGAATATTGTCCCAAGGCCTTCGTGCGTAGGCATAAAACTCTAATTTCAAGTTCTTGGCGTGAATGTTAAGGTGATTATCATCAAGTACTTACTAATAGCAAGCCCTACGACCATTTTTGTAAGCAAGGCATTAACTAAGCACTGTAAGCCGATGTGAAGGAAAATCAACATATGTTTGTTATGGAAATGTGCAATCCTTAGCCCAATTGTACCAAAATACAGAAATCTAAACAATAATTCAAATAGGTCTTCTTGATGTGCACATTTGGTACTTTATCGTGTTGGAACTAGTTGTAAAGTGGTGTCGAGCTATTGGAAAACTCACAAACTGCCTACCCCGCTAGTTAGTTGGCAATTCATATTCACCCCCTTTTGATGGGCTATCCCTTTGTCAATTCGTAGTGATCCCCTTTTGATGAGCAAGCTAATCAAATATTGGGACCTCTCATACAAAACATGTCATCATGTGGTGGGTTTTTACATTTCATGCGCTTGATCATAATCCAAATTTTAAGGTTTTCCACAATAAAGTGAGTATTTAACAAGGATTAGACAAATTCAAGGTACTTATCCCTCATGACTAGCAGATAGGGATAGATATAAACAATGCTCAATAACAAGGATTAGACAAGTTCAAGGTACCTATCCCTCATGACTAGCATAGAGGGATAGATATAGACAGTGCTCGATAATCTTCATAAACAAGCTCTCTCTCTCTCTCTCTCTCTCTCTCTCTCTCTCTCTCTCTCTCTCCACTTCAACTATTGCCCCTTCCTCCCATGGGCAATCACATAAGAAGGCTCCTTTCGTCTTGGGGATATCAATTTCCTCTCTTATCATCTCCTTTTCTTTCTTCCGCTCTTCTTTTCCATTGACCATCCTTCTTGTGCTATCCTCCAACCCCCTTCTCCACTCCTTCATCTCCTTCTCCATCTTTGCCACGCAAACGAGGAGGTCAAAGTGTTGATGTTGCAAATCGAACAATGTGTGTGCTCCTTGATCATGCATGTACTCGAACTTTATCTCCAATGCATAAGGTCGAGTAGGTGATTTGACACCCACCTATTTGTTTCCATGCGCCTGCGGATCAAGCTCCGTCCTCGTTTGACATTCTTGTTTGTCGGTTGAGTTTTCGCTATCATAGCCACCACTAGCGGCGTAACCGCCCAACAGTCTATTACGCATGCAAGCGCGAATCATCGCACAAACGGGCGCATTGACCAAATCAAAGTCGGATTGAGTCGAATAGGTCAAGGGCCCTTAGAGGCATCATAACAAAACTTTTTCAGGGACAGAACACACCAATGTGCTCCCCACAATGTTTACGGTCTTCATTAGTACTATGAGAAGGTGACTTAAATTAAGAACTATGTTAAAACATAATCAATAGCATAAGTATGTGGAACTTTCTAAAGGTAAGATCAAAATCAGTAGGGTCCATACTACAATGGAAATGATAATTAATGACTTTTTATGGATTATTTGATATATTTTATGGACATTGCAATGTGAATTGAATTGTGGAATATAATCACTTGATTAGTGTTGTGTTAGCAGATCAATGAATGGCACATGCAAGATAATAATGTGATGGCTTTTAAATGGAATAAATCGGCCAGCTTTGGACCTTGTGGCGAGCACAATTGATTTATAATTTATGTATTTGATAGTTAGTTTATGGACATTTTGTTAATTGAGAGCTATTTATGAGCAATAGCTATTTTTATGCCCAAGTGGAAGGTTGTATTGAGCATTGTTTGTTACCTGTAAACAAATACGTGCAAGAGGGAAATCCTCACTCTTGTGAGAGGGGAGATTGCACCCATTGCCTAAGTCATTTTCATCTCTCTCACACTCTTGCCATTGCATTAATTTGTCCTCATCATATTTGTGTGGATGGACCTCTCTCTCTCTCTCTCTCTCTCTCTCTCTCTCTCTCTCTCTCTCTCTCTCTCTCTCTCAGTTTTATGTATTTTTCAGGCTACCATAGCTACTGCTTGCAGCAGTGGCATCAAGGATGGCTCACGTTCTTGGTAGTATGATGATCATGCTCACAAGGAATATTGTCTATCAACCTCCAAAAGCTAAGTCTTATCATTTCACTAATCACATTAGAGTGTGATTTTGTATTTAAAGCATGATATTTTTTTTTCCAAGAGTCAGATTCTTATATAATTGACTTAATCAAGATTGTCTTTATTGAAAGATAAATTATGGTGAATTAGTATGTAGTTATTAGTGGAATGTGGTGTTGATGACCTATCTCATGCATGACGAGGCTTATAGAAGTAAGATGAGATGAAGAAGAAGCGAAGGAGAAGAGGGAAGATAAAATTTTAACGTCATAGGAACAATCTCAAGAGACCTCAGAGCCTTAGCCAACAACTCAAAATTCAAGACCTAGTGTTGATCAAGTTTTACCACCTCAAGGTCATAGCTCTGGTGGATAACCTCGGGCCATTAGAACCCCTCTATGATACCAACCCAAGATTTCAGCTACGCCTTTTTTAGAAAAGATTCCATTCCTCACAGGGTTTTTGTTTCATTTTATTTTTGCCATACAACTATGAGTGGTAGAGTTGTATTATCATAGCAAAGAATGTACATTAAGCCTCAAGCATAGTCTGTGCCTTGAGGAGCCAAGAGATATTAAAGGGTGCTTAAATCTTTTCTTAGTCACTTCTACAGAGCCTATTCAAGCTATGATACACGTGGTAGTCCTCTAGGTTCATAGTTATCACTTCCTCAACATCCAGGAATGCTTGCTTCCACTCTTCAGCTACTTTGTGTTTCCCAATAGAGAGAATCCATTCCCTACTCTCCTATATGATCTCTTCATACTTAGTTGTTGCATGGTTTCCTTCGAATACTCAAAGTTTCTTCAATTTGTACGTTTGTTTGAGATAGCAAAAGTGGATAATCTTGGTGCAAACCAAAGGGGCTTGATTCTTGATAATTTGAATTCCGCCTAAAATCAGGTCGTTCTTGTAAAAGTAGACTTCTTGAAAGTCTTATGCACCCATTTGCAAGTTTGCACACGAGATCCTAGGAAATCTTTGAATAGATGGAGGGAGTCTTTGCTGCTTTGCAACCTGAGCCTAGGTATGTGCCTATTCCTCGGGGTTTGCTTTGATCCTTGTTGGTAGTGCCCCCCATAATCCCTTGCATATGAAGAAATTTATTGTACTAAGCCATGGAGGATCTCAGATGTTATTGGCAACTACCTCCCATTTTTCCTCAAGCCATAGTAGCTAAGCTTGTGGTATATTCCCTTTGTTTGAGGTAAATTCCTATTTTTGGGCCATTGTCAGAACTTCCAATCAAATGTTGCCTCATATAGATAGGCGTTGGAACATTACTTATACCTTCCACCACTCTGTTGATGATCAATAGCCCGTCGAGGTCGTATTGTGTAGCGAGTTGGCCTACTTCTTTCCATTTTAAGTTGCTAATGTCCGAGATTGTTGAATTTTTTGGCTACTTCTCCCTAAAAGGGCCTTAATGATTCACGCCCAATCTTAGTGAGCCAAATGGACCAATGGGTGATGGAGTTCTTGAAGTATCTGGTTGTCTGCCCTCATTCTAGTGTTGCTAATGCTTTGATCATGCTTTGGCATACTTATGCACCACCTTGCTGCCTAGCTTTACCTTTGTTGAGAGTGCTTGTTGTGAACTCCAAACTCTTTCCACATGTCCCCTTGGGAGAACATTCCATGTCATAATTTCCCACTCCTGATCTTGGTTGGCTATTGCCACCACAAATTTGGCACACTGGGCCTTTGCATGGGTTGTTGGTTTGAGTATCCCAAGGCTTCCGTTCTCCTTGGGTCAAGATACCCACTCCCATTTTTCCCACTTCCATGGTGTCGTATCAAAAAAAATGGTTCTCCACAAGAAATGTTTCACAAATTTCAGAAACTCTTCCAATCATCTTCAAGGTTGGGGAAAAGGAGGACACGTATGGGATCATGAACAAGTTGATGATCATGAACAAGTTGATTACCTTCACTGTAATGTGGAAGGGAAGAATCATGTACTCCCATCTTATCATCATGCTCCTTATTTTGTCCATAACCCATTGAAAATTTTGTTGTGAGAGATTTCAACCCCTAGTGGGGCCCCAAGTTGGCAAAACACCATTCCTTTTGAGACTACTTCTCTAGACTGGCAGTTGAGATAATTGTATCATTCTTTGAGAGCAAGATCAACCTCGACTTCTCAATGTCTAATTTAGAGTTATGGTTGTGGAAAACATTTGAACTCTCTCTAGTGCCTTTCTTAGAATATACGAGGTGGATTTTAGGAAAAACACGGAGTCATATGGAAAGAGTTTGGCTAGGAGATGTTTGCCATCACGGGGAGAGAGGCCTTGAATGTCCCCTTTCTGAGTGCTTTCCTTAAGCATTGTAGCTAGGGGATGAGAGACAAAAGAAAATAACTAGAGGGGTTAGAGGGAAGCCTTGTTTAGACTTATCGTTTGGCTACAAAAGGTCCCACAATCCTTTGTTAAAGAGAAGTTTTGATGAGCTTCTACTTGTAGAGTGTGTACCATGTGACACACATAGGGACCAAATCCTAGAGCCTTCATGACTTCTTCTATGTACAACCGAGAGACCCAGTCACAATCTTATCCAAGTCAAGCTTGAGGAGGATACATTCTAGTTTTGTGAAGTTTGCGTATTCTATGTTGGCCATTGTTGCAAGAATGTTGTTGTATATTGACCTTCCTTTAATAAAGCCATGTTGATGAGGAGTGATCACCATTTTCAAGATTGGAGATAGCCTTAGGGCATAACTTTAGCAATGATTTTTTTTGTGACCCCCTGGCTTTGCCCTTGGCCTTACATTTCTTCCCCCTTGGAGAAGTGTTTTGGTCCACAAAAACAAAAGTGGGAAATGTTGTCTTAAGAACACTAATGTTTTTGGTATTTACATCCTTCATGGATCCAACCGTTCATTTGATTGAAACACGCTTCGGTAGGAGGTTCAATGAAATCTAGAAGAGCATCTTGATTTTCCACATCGTTGTCCCTTTGCAACCGTCTTGTGTAACTGACCCATATTCACCAACATGGCATATAAACTATATTTAAAACTCACTTGAGTGTGCTAAGCAAGCTATCACAAGTAAGATGTATCAAGAAGAGTACCTCTTTTGACTTTCCATGAAAGTAACTGGCTGATGTAACTCATCAGAAAATTATAAGTCCTTGACTTAATATCATTCTTTATCAGTAAACGACCCCACCATAACCGGTGTTCAATGTTGAGAACCTGATTTAAACATGAAGAGTTTAATCTTAGTCTTGCAACATGTTCTGCCTCATGGTAAGCAAACACCAACTAGAAAGATAACCTTTCTAATTGAATTGCTTGGTGCTAACGTACGCGCTTGGCATATCCTTGAACACAAGATTAACACTTGTCAATTGCCTATCCTCTCTAGATAATTGACAATAGTGAGATGTGTTTTCCCACCGTTTACAGACAATCCTCCAAAATGATTGGTAACATGGATCACAATTCCTTGCATTATTGCTGCTTAATCAATAAGTTTAGGAACAACCATCTTGGTTAACTGTGTTGAGCTGATTTACAAGCACCCAAACCGAGCCATTACCTCTATTGGTTGTTGATAGATCTACAATTAATTTCATAGAGATAGTGCACATAGAGTGCAAAATACTTTAGAGGCTATTATTTTCATGAATGTGCATGGCACTCCAAATCAGCCTTTGCTAAACACTAGGGCCCCTAACACCTCGTGTAATGGAAATGGCCTATGAACTTTGAGAATAGCGGAATTAAGAGAATTAGAGAGAACATTTTTGTGAGACTACTTTGAGAGCATAGAGGGTGAACTTAATTGACGGTAGCAATATGATCATAGTACGTAGTTAATTTGGCCTGGACAATACTTTTGCAAGAGAGAGTTTTTAGAGAACATGACAACAGTTGAGGATCGGATTTATGTGGAGCCGGTCCCCCCTCTAATAGGCATTTGTAGTATAGATTCTCCCATCAAGAGAGACTTGTATAATACAATCTTTGTGTTCCTTGTGACCTAGGTGATGCAATGAAGATGGAAAACTTCATGCATCATAAGCATAACATAAACTTTGCAAAAAAAACAATAACTATCCCAAGCCTCAATCCCAATGCCTCAAACACCTTCGAAGGTGGAGAGAGCTAGCGGGGAATGAGGGTAGGGAAGAGGAAGAAGAAAAATTCCATAGGAGAAAGAAGTAGTTCCTCACTTGTCACCACTCTTCTTGCTAGCATACATAATAGCATAGTAATGAAGATGGAGAAGATGGCAAGCTTAAGCATTGAAGCATGGCTCTTGGTTGGATTTGCATTCCATAGCCAAGAGTGTTGGTGTAGGCTCTCAACTTCTCTACTAGCTTGGAGAAGGAGATGGAGCTCTTGCACTTTGCACTTCACACAATGAGGGTGTGTGTGGGAGAGTATACCCCCCAAGAAGTGTTGGGGTATAAAGCCCAATGTGGTCGCCCAGATAAGTGGGCGGGCCGCCAGGTATGTACACATATTCTTTTGTTAAAACCTAAAAAGAACTCACTATGCTCTACACATTACAGTAGAGCGAGTTCACCATATCGTCGTGCTCTTCTTCTCGCACTCTCTCTCGCGTCGCACTTCCGCTCGTTCTCCTTCAACTGGTATCAGAGCTCAGATCCAGGCTCGGGGCAGCACTGCATGAAGCTAGAGTCACCAGCTCAGATTGGAGTGAAATTCAACAGGCAAAGACACGGCCCCAAATCTTGTGGAAAAGGCCGTAGGGCTTGGTGTGCTCAGAATTTCATTCTGAGGTCATCTCGGTCACCGTTCGGCTTCGACAAAGGTCTGCGTAGGCCATTTTCGACTACATGGTCTCAGCAGGTGCAGATTCGACTCTGCAATTTGGGGTTTTCGGCCTACGACTGCAGGTGCTGAGGATATCGACACTCCCAGAGTGTTGATTTGTGGCTGTCTACACATCGAAGGACGGCTCACAGTTCTTGGAAGCGTGTCACATACGACACAGCCGCATCTACACACAGACTGTAGGCGACATCCACTAGTTCATCAGGTAGCTTGTGTTTGCTGCTTGATATTCCAGATTTCATCCTGACATTGCAGGTACTTCCACATGGGATGTATTGTCAGAGATGATGTATGTCTGTTGAGGGTTTGCTGGCTGTGAGTCACGCAGCAAACAACCGTCGCAGCAGTTACAGCATACAGTGGGAAATTTGTGGATGTATGACTTTGTGGGAAGTCTATGTACTGTCAAATTTACTGCAGCCTTTGTTGAGGGTCGAGTGAGGTTTTATTCAGCTGGGGGATTCTCGAATGTTGAGATCCTTTCGGTGATACAGGTCTTGGAGCGATCCCTCGAGCACCCTTAGATAGGCAGCTAGGATATATTGACTGTGAGTTAGACAGTTGGGATTGAATCTTTGCTTTACTGCCGTTGAGGCATTGTCGCAGTCTATGCTTATAGGACAGTGACAGGACAGTGAGAGAAAGTACAGGTGCAGGACAGGTTTACCCGCAGCTTACAGTGTCAGAGAGACAATGTTTTTTGAGCTGTTTTTTGGTCTGTTTTTAGTACACAAGAGCCATTTTACAAAGGAGACTCTGCCAAAATTTCTGGAGAATCTGAAGCTTTCTTGGTTCATTTGACAGGTTGATATTGGTTCAGAGGTCAGTTTACAGGGGAAACTTTGCCAAATTTTTTCCAGAAAAGTAAACTACTGTGAAGCGTAGCTATGGCTGGATCACAGGACACTGCTCTTTACAATATCAAGAAGCTGGATGGAACCAATTTCCCATTGTGGAAGAAGCAGATTTGGAACGTGTTGGTACAAAAGAAGCAGATAAAACCTATAAATCTCAAGGGGATAAAACCACAAGATATGGACGAAGATGAATGGAGCGAAATGGATGAATTGGCACTTTCTACCATTATGCTGACTTTGGCAGAAAGCGTTTACTTCAATGTAGCAGACGAGATGTCGGCTTATCAAGCATGGTTAAAGCTGAGTGATCTTTATGAGAAGCAGAGTGCAGCTTCACAAGTATACTGGCTTAAGAAGCTTCTTGACTTGAAGATGAAAGAAGGGACACCTATGTCCAATCATCTGAATGAATTCAACACAATCTATAGTCAGTTGTCAGCTCAAGGTGTCAAGTTTGATGACCTGTTAGAGCTATGTTCCTGTTGATCACATTGCCGGAAAGTTGGGACACTTTTCGCACAGCTTTGAGTAATTCTGCACCTCTAGATGGTTTGAACATAGCAGGTGTAGAAGGAAGTCTGCTTACTGAAGAAACCAATAGAAAGACAATGGACAAAGGCAAAGGAACAGCCTTAGTTGTCAGGGGAAGGACCAAAGAAAAGTACAAAGGTGGAAAGAGGAATCAGTCTCGTAGCAAGTCCCGCAGTGCTAAAGGCAAGAGTGACATAGAATGCTATCATTGTGGCAAGAAGGGTCACATGAAAAGAGACTGCAGAGAATGGAAAGCAAAAAAAGGCAAAGAGAAAGCTGAAGACCATGGTGAGAAGAACAAGTCCTCAGTGAAGATTCAAGAAATAAATGTGACAAACACTGTTGCAGAGGACGACAGTCTAGTGTCAGGAGACATCTACTTCTTGAAGAATACAATGGACTCAGCTCTTCTTACAGCATCTGATGGAAATGCACTGAGTGACTGGATTATAGACTCAGGGGCATCACTTCATGTGTCTCCAAACAAGGAGTGGTTTACTTCTTATGTGACCGCTAAAGATCATGTTCGGCTAGGCAATGGGGAAACATGTGAGATCTTAGGTGTTGGAGATGTTCAATTGAAGTTTCAGAATGGCTCTTCTTTCACGCTGAAGAATGTGAGACATGTTCCCGCAATTACAAAGAGCTTGATCAACACAGGTTTACTTGATGATGCTGGCTACGTCACCACTTTTGGACAGAACATGTGGAAGATATCCAAGGGTTCTATGACAGTAGCACATGGAGTAAAGTCTGGAGGACTTTACATGATTTATGTATCAAATGTCTCTAAAAATGTAATCAATGTAACCGAGCAGCCGAACGTTTCTTTGTGGCATAGCCGGTTAGGACATATGTCCAAGAAGGGAATGGAAATCTTGTCTCGTTTTGGTTATTTGCCTGGCTTTTCATTTAATGATTTTGAATTCTGTGAACATTGTCTGTATGGTAAGCAAACACAGCAGCCACATAAGCATAGAAGTAGTAGAAGAGATACACAGTTGGCACTTGTTCATAGTGATTTGTATGGACCTATGCCTAACCTATCTCTAGGGGGAGCTTCTTACTTTATGACATTTATAGATGATTACTCGAGGAAAGTATGGGTTTACTTTCTGAAGCACAAGGATGAAGCGTTTAGTGTTTTCAAAACGTTTGTGACACTT
The DNA here is from genome assembly GCF_014529385.1 of Adiantum capillus-veneris. Lineage (NCBI taxonomy): Eukaryota > Viridiplantae > Streptophyta > Polypodiopsida > Polypodiales > Pteridaceae > Adiantum > Adiantum capillus-veneris. Next base: position 106,945,589 of record NC_140958.1, read on the forward strand.
GTGGAGAATCACAGTGGCAAAAAGCTTAAATGCTTACACACTGACAATGGTGGAGAGTATGTTTCAAAGGCCTTTCAGGACTTTTGTGAGTCAAAAGGTATAAAACGTGAACTTACTGCTCCTTACAATCCTCCTCAAAATGGTGTTGCTGAGAGGATGAATAGGACCATACAAGAGAAGGTCAGAAGTATGTTGTCTAATGCATAGCTACCAAATGGGTTTTGGGATGAAGCTGTATCAACGGCTGTTCATCTTGTAAATAGATCTCCTAGCAAGGTTTTGCAGAAGGATTCAGTGCCAGAGATGGTATGGTCAGGCAAAGTGCCCTCATACAAGCATCTCAGAGTCTTTGGCTGTGAGGCATATACTCACGTTCCAAAGGAATTTAGGAACAAACTTGAGCCAAAGAGTAGAAAGTGCATCTTTCTAGGCTATGGTAATTCTGGTGAGATGGGGTACAGACTTTGGGATCCCGAATCCAGAAAGGTTGTCCGCAGCAATGATGTTCACTTTAATGAATCCAAATATCATTCTAAACAAGAGAGGGTTGAGGAGATTAGAAGAGTTGTCTTCCAAGAAGATGGACCTGCACGTGCAAGACATAATGTCAGGGCTCAAGAGGAGCAAGGACATGATAGAGTGGAACCACAGGTTGTGGCTGAGCCTGAGCCACCTATTGTGCGTAGATCTGGACGTGTCACGCAACCTCCTGATAGGTTTGTTCCATCTATGAACTATGCCATGTTGACTGATTGCAATGAGCCTTCATGTTACAAGGAAGCAGTGCAAATGAAGGACTCCGGGAATTGGCAATTGGCCATGCAGTCGGAGATGACAGCTCTGCATAAAAACCAGACATGGAAGCTAGTTAAATTACCACGGGGCAAAAAGGCTCTACCCTATAAATGGGTTTACAGGTATAAGATCACCGCTCATGGTAGTCAGCCAAAGTACAAAGCAAGGCTTGTTGCCAAGGGCTTTAAGCAAGAACAAGGCATTGACTTTGATGAAGTCTTCTCTCCGGTGGTCAAGATGACTACATTGAGATGCTTTCTTGCATTGGTTGCCATATTAGATTTGGTGTTGCACCAAATGGATGTCAAGACAGCGTTCTTGCATGGTGATTTAGATGTGGAAATTTACATGCAGCAGCCAAAAGGGTTTGTTGAGAAAGGCAAGGAAGATTGGGTATGCCAGTTGTTAAAGAGTCTTTATGGCTTTAAAAAATCACCGAGGGCATGGTACCATAAATTCCACAAGTTTATGCTTTCTCAAGGCTACAAACGTAGTGAGTTTGATCAGTGTCTATATACAAAGAAGGCTAAGGATGGCAGTTGGCTGATCCTTATTTTGTATGTGGATGACATGTTGATTGCTGGCAAGCACTTGGAAGAAATTTCAGCTTTGAAGTCAAAGATGGCAAAATCGTTTGACATGAAAGACATGGGTGAGGCAAGTCATATACTTGGTATGCGCATTGAGAGAGACAGATCAAAGAAGTTGATTTGGTTATCTCAAATAGAGTATATTGACAAGTTTTTGCAACGTTTCAATATGGAGAAGGGAAAGGCATTGAGTGTTCCATTGCCACCATATGTGAAACTTAGCAAACAAGATTGTCCTGTGTCTAAGGAAGAACAGGCTGAAATGGATAAGATTCCATATGCGTCTGCAGTGGGTAGTTTGATGTATGCAATGATTGCTACTCGCCCAGACATTGCATTTGCAGTGGGAGTAGTAAGTCGATACATGTCAAACCTAGGCAAGAAACATTGGGAGGCAGTGAAAGGAATATTGAGATACCTGAAAGCTACAAAGAGTATGCGTATATGCTATGGGAGTCAGGAGCTAAGTGTAAAGGGTTTTACAGACTCAAATTATGCAGGTGACTTAGACAACCGAAGGTCTACGTCAGGGTATGTCTTTACATTGGCTGGTGGAGCAGTATCATGGAGTTCTAGATTACAAGATTGTGTTACTCGGTCTACTACAGAGGCTGAATATGTTGCAGCATCAGAGGCATGCAAAGAATCAATTTGGCTTAATCGACTAGTAACAGATTTGGGAATCAAAGAAGAGATGCCTGTGTTATATTGTGATAGTCAAAGTGCTATACAATTGGCTCGCAATCCAATTTATCACTCAAAGACAAAGCATGTGGATGTGAAGTATCATTTCATCAGGGAAATGCTCGAGGATAAGCAACTTCAGCTTGTCAAAGTTCACACCACAGAAAATCCTGTTGATCTACTTACAAAAGGACTTCCCTCAGAGAGATTTGCGCATTTCCGCAAGCAGTTAGGTGTAGGGTAGTACATCACTTCTCTACATCTCTTGTATATTAGCTTGTATAGTAGCTTCTCTCACACTTAAAGTACCACATTGGACTTTAAGTGGGAGGTTGTTGGGGTATAAAGCCCAATGTGGTCGCCCACATAAGTGGACGGGCCGCCAGGTATGTACACATATTCTTTTGTTAAAACCTAATAAGAACTCACTATGCTCTACACATTACAGCAGAGCGAGTTCACCATATCGTCGTGCTCTTCTTCTCGCACTCTCTCTCGCGTCACACTTCCGCTCGTTCTCCTTCAAGAAGTCCCCCCTTCTTGCTTTGTTCGACCCCCCCTTGTAGCTCATGCTTGAAGCTCATTGGACCCCTCCAAGCCTAGCCAATCACATGCAAGAGGCATATCAAGCAACAAGGGTAGCCTTGGGACAAGTGTTCCCCTTTCTTCTTTGAGAGAGAGGACTTGATAAATGCAAAAACAATTAATTAAATTAACTAATTTATCATTGGACCCCTTGGGAGGCCAACCAATAGGCTTTAGGGACACCATGAGGGCAACATGGGTAGGGGCTTGACATGTGTCCTTGCTATCTCTTGAGGCTTGGGCTTACCTTGTGTGTGTGTGTGTGTGTGTGTGTGTGTGTGTGTGTGTGTGTGTGTGTGTGTGTGTGTGTGTGTGTGTGTGTGTGTGTGTGTGTGTGTGTAGCTGTTTTAAATTATATAATAAGACATAAATGAACTTTTTACATTCAAAAGAGAGCTGGCTTTAGAAAAAGGCAAAAATTAGTACAAAAACAACTCAGTCTTAGAATTATCTTTGTACATGGCATATGAGAATGAAGCCACATTCCAGTATACAATGTTTTTGATCCAATAAAGAATTACTTCCCAAGTGGTAGTAGCAAGTGTATTATCTGACAAACAATAGCTTTAAGCCAAAAAAAAATCCCAAGAAAGGATAGAGTCCTCACCTACATTCATCCAAACAACACAACAGATCGTTAGCCTTGGATGTGTATTACAGGTATCAATGGAGTATATCAGTTATTATCCTGTAGCAGGCTACGGTGTCACTGCTACAAGACACAGTTACAGTTAGTACAGTTGGTCTGTTCTGTTCACACTGGACGGACACTCTGGATAGTGACATGTGGCAGGGATACGGATGGTGGCCTAGTGGACATGTGGCCAGGTCACACTTAGCTGGCTGACATTTATGAGTCGTTGGTGGCTCTTTATGATTGTATCTATGAGTAGTAGCCGTTAGGTCATTATCATTATCTTTTATAGATGGTCGGGTCATCGTCGTGGTAGCGAGTTTTACACAGAGCACTGCTTCACCATCCCTGCACATCTGAGCCTCGACACCCCCATTTTGTACCTGTGAGTCCTGGGCTGGAGCTTAGTGTGCTGCCACGCCAGAGTCTGTACATGGTTCTTTGAGGTAGTCCAGTCCATATGTTCTGGTCCACTTTTGTGTCTCTGTTGTTCTGTTGTTATCCATTGTTTCTGTGTTTCATTCTGTTTGAGTGAGTTTCCATTTGTTTGAGTGAGATTGTCACGCACATTACACTGAGGGGAACCCACACTGTAGAGAGCACGACACATTATCCGTGCTACAGATGCTCTCATTTTGGCGATCATGGTGGGACCTCAACTGAAGTCTCACTCTGTTGAGTAGTTGTTTCTGCGCTTCGCCTGTGCAGCTAGTTGGTCTGGTCCAGTTTCACCCTTGACAGCTTAATCTAGCTGGTCTAGTCTCTCGCCTTGCTGGTCTGGTCCTCTCTCGCCCTAGTCCACCCAGTCCTCATCCTGATCTAGTCCTTCTCGTCCCTGGTCTAGTCCTTCCTCGTCCTGGTCCAGGCCAGGTGGTCTAGTCACTCGCCCTGGTCTAGTAGAGTCTAGACCAATGTTTAGCCAAGTGAAGGTTGTCTTGCCCAAGTGAAGGTCTTCTTGCCCAAAGCTTGGTGGGGTTGGCGGTTACTGCATGACACATACAAGGAGGTCATTGGAGCGTCAAAGTGCACTACTGAGTCCTCTGAAGTACTACCACAGACGGCGTCAACCCTTGGTGCCCAGTAGAAGCATATTAACCCCATCACCCATACCTACTCATACGGCTACCTCCATTCCTTCGACCGGTTCTACATCCTCCAGGTCACCTTCTCCGGTAAGGCTCTCCCCCATTTTGTTACAGCAAGCTAGTGAGCAACAAATTCAGGAGCAAGAGGCCATGGAGGAGCTCACAAGTGTTCTGGCAAAGGTGAACATCAAGTTCCCTAACTTTAAAGGTCTCTCCACGGAAGATGCAGACGACCATGCTCGGATGTTTGTCTCTCTTTGCAGAGGTTGTGGCCTCAACAGAGAAGACGCATACTTGGTGCTCTTTCCGTCCACCTTGGATGGTCTTGCAGATAAATGGTACAGTCAGTTTGCTGAAAACCACTTTACTACTTGGACCATGTTAAGACAGCAGTTCTGTGAAGCTTTCCGACCAGGGGATTATCAAGAGAAGATTCTAGATGAGTTGGCCAACTTGTTGCTCGAGCCCAAGGAGACATTTGCAGAGCTCATGATCAGAACAAAGTCCATGGTCACCAAGCTGCCTCAGCAACTAGGGGAATTCATGGTGAAGAAGTGGGTAGAGAAGGCTTTGCCTAAGACTTCTCAACAAAAGCTCAGAGAAAGTCTCCGTCATGAAGCCGGTTTGGAGGACTTTGTTGCTACTGCTACTAGAATAGAGGGAGCAAGAAGGCAGTTCACTGACTCTCCTCAATTAGATACTACCCATGTACTCGTGGACAGTCCATCAGACCCCTTGACTTCTTTACGAAGGGAACTGGAAGCCCTAAAGTTACAGCGGGCCCTTCAAGAAGAGAGATCCTTCTCTCTCAGACAGGAGAAGCCTCCACATCAAGAGGCTTATGATCAACTTAAAAGAGAGTTAGAAGAGCTCAGGTCTCACCAAGAGACTAAGGCTATGGTATGGTGTAGTTCATGCTGCTCTCCAGGACACCCTCCACAGGACTGTCCCCTTCGCTCTTATTGCCACTTCTGCGAAAACCGGGTCATGAAGATAAGGATTGCTATTATATAAAGGGATTGCACAAAATACAGCAAAGTCTTGGTCCTACTCTCCAACAGGGGTTAGCACCAGCATCCAACATGGTTTCCCACTACGGCCATCCCAACTACATGCCACCCTTGCTCAATGCCCCTGCTGTCCAAGGTATGTCAAGTACTTTCCCGACTCAAAAGTTTTATAATGATAATGCCACCTCAACCCCTCAAAACTTCTACACTTCAGCCTCCACCTCCATGCAGCAACCACCTCGTCCCCCGTTTCGTCCTTCCAATCGTCCCATACTCTGCTACAGATGCGGAGAATATGGGCATTATCAGAGCAAGTGTCCTTTACCTGAGGGGTACCCCCCTTGTCAAAATTGCTCTGATTTGAAGGATCACTACAATAAGGATTGTCCCAGGCAAAGGGCATCCACGTCTTCAGGATCGACTCAGAACCAGCAAGATTTCACCTTCCCAAAGATAAACTTGATTACTGTGAACACCGTGCCTCAACCATCACCTGCTACTCATGTGGTTAATCCATTGAAAGTGGAGGAGCCTGCTGGTGTCCTTACTCGGGCACAAAGAGCAGCTCTTGGTCTCAGTCTACCCACAGGTCCACCTCGCCAGTCTCCACTTCCTCAATCTGGTCTACCTGACCCAAAGGACGAGTCCTTCAAAATTGCTCAGAGCAAACCAACTTCCCTGTTATCTGACATTGATGGAGCCTTCTTGGAAGCAGTGGCTGACTTGGAACAGATTAAGGTCCCAAAGGGAGCCCAGTTCAAAGGCACCAAGCCCACAGCAGAAGCCATCTTGAAAAATACTTTTCAACAGGTGTCACTATACGACATGCTAAGGCTCGACGCAACACTCAGAAGTGACACCCTGTCAGTCATTCAGTCTCTGTACCCTGGGGCTGGGCCTAGTGGCGGGCACCTCCCTGTACAGCCCTCAGAGTCTTATTTAATTTCCTATCCAACTGCTCCCCTCACCGATTATAAAAGTCCTCATCTCACTGTATCTATTCTTGGGCACCAGCTATCCGGCGTCATCGTTGATGGTGGATCTGGAATCAATTTGATGCCCGAATTCACTATGATGGCCTTAGGTCTACAGCCTACCCGACCTGCTCCTTTCACTGTTACATTGGCCGATCAAAGAACAGTCTACCTAGTGGCCATAGTCGACAAGGTGCCTCTGAAGGTACAAGATTTCACTTTTAACTTGGATTTTGTGGTAGTTAATCTTCCTCAGGTAGAGGGAGGTTATCCCTTGCTGATTGGTAGGCCATGGTTGCGACATACGAAAGCACTTCACGACTGGGGAAACGACGCCATGTGGATACATACTCTTGGCTCTCCAATGCAACAATTTCTTCTCGAAGGAGGTATGGATCCGGTCGTTCAGCATAGCTCTTTGTCAGTAGAGTCCAACCCTGACTTGGAGCAGCCGGTCCCTCCTGATGGGTCTGATGAAGACTTATTGCAGTGGTTAGAAGCTACCTCTTCGATGCCATGCTATGTAGTCTCTCTTCAACCTTTGCCAACAGATTCACCCTCTCCCCCTGATCCTACACCTGAAGCTACACCTGAAGCCAGTAATCCCAGTCAGCCAAGTGCGCCAGAACCAAGTGGACCGGTCTCTGGTGACCATCCTTCAGAGGGTCCCTTGATGGAAACCGTCGGCCTGGGTGAGCCTATAACCCACCATAGAAGGGGGAAAAAGTCTCCCTTGCAAGAGTTGGCCAACACCCCAACTCCTTCATTAGCCTCTACTCCATCTGACTCTCCACCCACGCTGGAGCACTTTGAGGTATCTGAGGATTTACCATTCGCAGAGCTTCCATCAGGATGGTTGTAGGAAGAGTATGCTGATTTCAACATTGATCAGACGCCAGCTCATAATGTCCAGAAGCTCACAGAGGCGGCACGGTCTTCTCTCCCTGACACAGCCTCGCCCACTGCACCGCCTGACCCAGTCAGAGAGGTCAACCTAGGCAGCCCGGACAACCATCAGCCCATCTTGTTAGCCGCTTGGTTATGGGATCACCCCGCTCTACTCGACCTGGTAATCTCTTTCATGCGCTCTTTCAAGGATGTGTTTGCCTGGTCTTACCACGATTTGGAAGGAATCCCAGCAGAGCTAGGAGTCCACACAATTCCTCTAGTTGAGGGGGCTAAGCCGGTCAGAGGACGGGCTTACAAACTGAATCCCAAGTATGCAGAAGCAGTCAAAATCGAGTTGGAAAAAATGCAAGAAGCAGGTATTATTGTACCAGTAGAGCACTCAGAATGGTTGTCCCCTATGGTTATTGCCCCAAAGAAGCAGTCCAACAAAATTCGAGTTTGCGTCAACTACCGGGCTCTGAATAAGGTCACAATCCCGGATGGATTCCCGACCCCTTTCACTGCGAGAGTCCTCGAGGATGTCGTTGGCCATGTACTATATAGTTTTATGGACGGGTTCAGCGGCTACAATCAATTAGGAATACATCTTGACGACCAAGTCAAAACGGCTTTTGTGACTCCCTGGGGTATTTTCATCTACACTAGAATGTCTTGTGGGCTTAAAAATGCACCACCTTCTTTCAATCGCATAGTATATCTCATCTTTTGTCCTCTGCTTATTGATCACCTTCGCATATTCATGGACGACTTTTCCACCTTCTCGGGTGCTCAATGTTCGACCCCATTAGAAAATCTAAAGGAGCATCTTGTTGAGCTCTCTGCAGTCTTCCTCAGGTGTAGAGAGGCACGTTTGAAGCTCAATCCGAACAAGTGTCATTTTTTGGTCACCGAGGGCACACTGTTGGGCCATGTGGTGTCTGCTCAAGGTTTAGCACCTGACCCAGAGAGGATAGTGGCAATCTTGAAGTTACCTCCTCCCATAAATCCCAAAGGTGTTCAGAGCTTTGTGGGCCACACCGGCTATCATCGCAGGTTTATACGTATGTATGCACAGGTGGCTCAACCATTGACCCGGCTCACCAGTGCTGTTGTTCCCTTCCCGTGGTCAACACGTGAGGCTAAAGCATTTTTATACCTCAAAAAACGCCTCACTAAAGCACCTATTCTAGTTGCCCCGGATTGGGCCCTACCTTTTCATGTGCATACAGATGCAAGTCTGCCGGCTGTGGGTGTTGTGCTGACTCAGCCTAGCAAAGAGTTCAACTTGGATCGCCGTGCACATTATGCAAGTCGCCTGCTCACCAAAGCAGAGCGCAACTATAGCACCACAGAGAGGGAAGGTTTGGCTATAGTGTATGCTCTACAAAAATTTCGTCACTATTTGCTAGGGGTCCACTTCACAATTATTACTGATCACCATGCCTTGCGCTATCTGCTTAATAAGCCACAGGTCGCAGGTCGAGTATGGCGATGGCAATGGCTCCTCCTATTCCAAGAGTTTGATTTTGAAGTGGTACTCCGTCCTGGTAAGCATCATGTAATGGATGACCACCTCTCTCGCATTCACACAGATGAAGAAGCTACCGGGATTGCGGATGACTTTCCAGATAGCAGTCTTTTTAAAATCGATACAACACCGGAATGGTATGGCGAGGTCTTACATTTTCTATCTACTGGGCTGTACCTAGAGAAGGCATCTCCACTGCAGAAGAGGAGATTGCTGTTGAAGTCCAGGCCTTTCACTCTGATTGGGGGCCAGCTCTACAAATCGGGACCAGATGGTGTTCTGAAGCGTTGTGTCTCGCCTCATGAGGTGGAGCATATTCTGGAGGATGCCCACAATGGTCCCACTAGTGGCCATTACCCTGGTCACATCACCGCCCAGAAGATTCTACAGAGTGGTCTATGGTGGCCCTACGTTTTTAAGGATGCAATAGCATATTCTAAGGTTTGTGATGTGTGCCAGCACTGTGGTCCAAAGCCAAGTAAGCAATCCAACCGTCCTCTGCAGGTCTCGATGGCGTGGCTACCTTTTGAGAGATGGGGCTTGGACTTTGTGGGTCCAATATATCCCCCGGCTCACCCAGGTAATCGCAAATATCTACTAGTGGTTACAGACTATGCAACAAAGTGGGCAGAGGTACTAGCGACAGTAGATTGCACTGGCAATACAGTAGCCAAATTTTTATATGAAAATATTTTATGCAGATTTGGATGTCCCTTAGAGATCACCAGTGATAGGGGCAGTCATTTTGTCAATGACATGATCTCAAATTTGCTGGCCAATTACAAGATTTTTCATCGCAAGTCGTGCTCTTATTACCCTAGAGCCAATGGGCAGGCCGAGAGCACCAACAAGGTTCTGATCGCCCTCCTGCGGAAAGCGTGTCATCTCCATCCAGCATCGTGGGCTCAGGCTGTGCATGGCACTCTTTGGGCATACCGCACATCTTTCAAAGCAACAACGAATCACACGCCTTTTCAACTCGCTTTCGGTTTGGAAGCCATAGCTCCATTTGAGTTCAACTCCGGATCCCCTAGGGTGGGTAGTTTGCGTGCAAGTTGGGGCATGGAATCTGCTTCTATATCCCGTCTCACCTTATTGGATGAAAGCCGCCGTTTAGCTTCACATGCTCTGCAAGCGCAGCAACTTCGTCGCAAAATGTGGCATGATCGTCACCTCAGAAAGCCGAAAATAACGCAAGGCACACTGGTGCTACTCTATCAGGCAAAATATTTGAAAACAGCAAAGAAGCTGGTTCCAGCTTGGCAAGGGCCCTTCGTGGTGGAAGAGATTTTACCACAGGGGGCAGTCCAGTTAGTCACTCTAGAAGGTGTCTCCCTACCGCTGGTAAATGGATCCAGACTCAAGATGTACCATCACTAGAGCTGATTTGCCATCATCACTGGCCCTGATAGTATACTTCATTGAATATGGTGGTATTATCCCTTCATCAGTAGCCTTATTATTGTTCCTCTTCATGATTCCCATTTTTCTACTATTTTCCAACTTTCACCGAGTCTTCTCCATCCCATCTAAGATGTAAGCAAAATTCAATCCTCTCTCTGATCTTCTAATTCCCTTTTTCTCATCTCGACTGTACTCCCAGTAAGGATCTCGGATCTGCTCTCATTTCATTCAACAAGTCACTTGATTTTGCCCCAGAATTCAGTGTGTCTTTTGATTTATTTTAACTCGAAAATCTCTCCACTCTTTCCAATCCACGGTTATCCAACTGTCTCGTCTCCACTCTTAGCATCTTTGCTTCTCTGTATCAGTATCTCTCTTCCCTATGAGTTCTTCAAAAGAGGCAATCCCATCTCCACTCTTTTCTTTGATAAGGCTGTTCTTTTGGAATGTTATCAGCTTTGTTCTGAGTAGGAACATTCACTTTCCCTAAGTTCAACAATCGGTCAGACCAATCATTAAGTTCTATTTGGCGGATTTTTAAGTAAAACTCCTTAAATCTATGGAAGCATATGATTTTGAGTTATCTTGGCTAACTCTCTAACACTCTAACTCTCAGAGAGAGTTCTATACGTAAGAGTGCAACTGATAATCTTAACGTCCCTCGCCTCCACCCACTTTTGCCTGAGTTTCTGCCATCGCCTCTACCTTGTAAAACTCACCTCAGCCCACCCTTGTAAAACTCGCCTCAACCCAACCTGCCTAGGCATACCCACTTCAATTCGCCCCTACCCAGTTCCCTCTAAATTTGCCCCAGCCTCAAATTCGCCCCAGCCTTATTAAATTCACCCCAGCCTCACTTACTCGCCCCAGCCTTACTTACTCGCCCCTACCCTATTGAATTCTCCCCAGCCTCACTTACTCGCCCCAGCCTTATTAAATTTGCCCCAGCCTTACTTATTCGCCTCTACCCTATCGATCCGCCCTAGCCCAAGAAAATTCGCCCCTACCTACCCAATCGCCCCTATACCCTAAACTCGCCCCTACCCTATTGCATTCTCCCTAGCCCAAGAAAATTCGCCCCTACCTACCCAATCGCCCCTATACCCTAAACTCGCCCCTACCCCATTGATCCGCCCTTAAACAATGCACCTAGACCCTAACCAATCTGCCTAGCCTCAGTCGAATCCTCTCGCCCAGCCTCACCCTAATTCGCCCCAGCTCACCCTCTGTCTAGCCCAATCCCAAATCGTCCCTACCACCCGGACCTCACCATGGCAGGAGGTAGCAAGAAAGAGGAGAAACATCCATAAGGAAGTAGCAAGAGAAAGGTAGAGTTGAAGAAGAGGAAAGCTCTGGTTGCAGAATCAGAGAGCGAAGCAGAGGAAGTATCTACAAGCAGCAGCCATAGCATAGATGACTTTACCTCCAGTGACCCAAGTGATGAGAGCTACAAAGCAGACTCAGCAGCATCTGATGATTCAGATGTAAATTTCGAGTCAGGTGCTTCCAGTGATCAGGAGGAACATTCAAAAGTGGCTCAGAAGAAAGGAAAGCAGCCAATCATCATTCATGAAATCAAGAGGCCTGCTTCTTCGAAAAATCGCAGCATTCTCATTAAATTTTTATATGCAGCAACCTCGACCATCTCTCAGTGAGGTGCTTTCGACTGCTCAGCTACGGACTCTGGGTCTCACAACATTGGTTGATGCAGATTTACCTGATACGGTTCCAGCAGAGATGATACATCAACTGTTGAAAGACTTTCCAAAGGTCCAGGGCCACAAGCTAACAACTACAAGGCTTGGCCATGCCATGGGTATGACCAACTTTCCAGCTGTGAAGCCTACTACTCGCACTTTCTCTTTGTTGTCCAAGGATGCGACAATTCAAGCATATCAAGAGCTACTGAGTTCGGATCACCCGGATTATGAGTGAAATAGACGGCTTCTCGCAATCTTCAGGTATTAATTTCTGGCTCGAGATGCCAAAGAAGACAAGGAAAAAACTGATCTTCTCATTACCTTCTCCCACTGCGAGGGGCTCTACTGTTTAATCCACACTATCCCTTGTGGATTCCACCAGATTCTCTTTAGCTCTTTGCAGACTAGGGCTAAAAGATTTCGGGCCCAAGTGCAGTCTGTGCAGTTAAGTTTTAAATGTTTTGCGGCACCTCTCTTGGCATGGGTCATAAACATACCTATTAACCCAAATGAAGTGGATGAGGAGCAAGGAACCTCAAACGGGAAAAGGAAATCCGTGAGCATGCAGGTTGACCCCACAGTCACCAAGAAAAAGAAGATCAAGGCGAAAGTGGTGAAGGATATAGTGAAGTCTCTACTCTCCTTGCCAGTTTCTGAGAGCCAGCAGACTAGGGTACATTTTCAGCGTCACGCGTCTACTTCTACCCCTGGTTCTATTGTGCTGGCGCTAGTGTCTACTGCTGCTCCTCAGGACAGGATGGTCACTTCACCCATACAGGATCCTCTTCCTTCTTCTCCCATCTTCACTCATACATCGGTCAACATATCTCTCTCTCCACCTACAACAACAATCTCAGAGGCACCTACTACACCAGCTGTACCTACTTCTAGCTCGCCGGTTGTGCCACATGTGCGCCCTCCAGCATCACATGCATCTGAGGGATCTTCAGGTATGACCGACTCCACTTCTCTGTTTCAGCTTTCAGAGAAGTTACTTCAGGACTCCAGAGCTGCTATTGCCACCATCGAGCTAGGCGCAGAGCAGCTAGCTGCAACGCACCAGCGTCACTCCGCCACATACGCAGCTATGGAGGGATCTCTGTGAGTTGCCGAGAGTGCATCGCAGATCGAGATGCAACGATTTTTGCACTACATCAAGCATTGAAGATAAAGTCAAGGATTATTGATGACCTAAAAGCACAGGTGCAGGGATTTCAAGAAATGCTTATGTATGGTAACATGCCTACCCAGGCTCCTATGGGATATGGATGGACTGGGCCAGGGATACAGGTCCAGAATCTAGCAGGCTTTGCAGCACCAGCGGGTCCCTCTCAGCCCTCTCAGCAGTTCATGGGACACTACCCACAGCCCCAGTTCCAGTACTTTACTCAGCATGGGTCTCAGGTCCAGATGCCACACATGCAGAGCCAGAGTGTTCCTTGTTGTGACGGTGTTGCTGGTGCACACCGCCATGGTTGTGTTACTAGGCGTCCGAAGTTCACTTCAGGGAAGGTGCTTCCATCCACTGTGCAGCAGATGGCTGCTGCAACCACAGGAAGCCAGGTTATACAGAGCACAGTCCAGCAACCGCATCGTTACACAATCGATCTGATGGCTCCCCCCGATCCGGATACTTCCGGAGCAGCAGTGGCGACGACACTTTCCCTTGGGTGATAGGACTGTGCTCATGCCCCACCTTTCATTGTCAGTGTTTGGCTCACCGAGACGGTGACCAGTCTTGTGGCGGGCAACCTGTAGCAGGCTACGGTGTCACTGCTACAGGACACAGTTACAGTTAGTACAATTGGTCTGGTCTGGTCACACTGGACGGACACTCTGGGTAGTGACATGTGGCAGGGATACGGATGGTGGCCTAGTGGACATGTGGCCAGGTCACACTTCGCTGCTGACATTTATGAGCCGTTGGTGGCTCTTTATGATTGTATCTATGAGTAGTAGCCGTTGGGTCATTATCATTATCTTTTATAGATGGTCGGGTCATCGTCGTGGTAGCGAGTTGTGGGATGTATCTTGTGTGCCCTCGGGCTTGGTTCATACTGACCTCCAATAAAAAATAGGTAGACATGTTGCCAAGTTTCCCAAAGTCTGTATGCTACTAGCATATTCCAAACTTTGGTAGCTTCTAGGCAATATGTCTTAAAGTGAAACCTTGCTTCGCACAAGTTCATCGAGGAGATGAGATAGAAAGGAGCCTAAATGCTCTTAGCTAATAGGTGCTCTTGTTGACATAAAGATGTCAAAGTTTAAAATATTTGACCTTGTCGAGCTTGCATAGAGAATCAGCCTTGCCAAAGCATACACCTTATTGAGAATTGTTAGATTTCCCAATATGGACATAGATAGCTCAAGAAGCTTAGTTACCAAATTTCACCGTACTATCAAAATCTACTTGATTGAAGCAACATTTGCTTGTCAAGTTGACATGGTAAAGTAATTATGCAAGATTTGAAATTGAAATTTAATATACTTACCATTTTTTCTAATCTCTACCCTTGGCACAATCGAAGTTCCCCTTGGCCTCGTTGGCTTATGGTTGCAGTATACGGCTTCTTGGAGTGCAAAGAGACAGCCATGCCGAACACCTTTGTACCTAACCAAAATTCTAGTAACGGGCCTTGTCGTACTGACAATTGCCAAGATTCTGTGATCTCCCTAGATCAAGAGCTATCTCCTTGAGATATTGAAGCATTGCCAGCTGAGATATTGAAGCATTGTCAGTTGACCTTGCTTTTGTGTAAAGAGACTGCCATGATGAACACCTTTGTACCTAACCAAAAGTCTAGTAGCAGGCCTTGCCATACTAACAATTGCCAAGTTTCTATGATCTCCCTAAATCAAGAGCTATCTCCTTGAGATATTGAAGCATTTCTAGTTGACCTTGCTTTTGCAGCAAAAGTTAACCTTTTGGAAAACTCTGACAATATGAAATCATACATAAAGCAAAAAAAAATCATGAAAGCAGGAAATCTCAAACCTAATAATTGTACTTAGTCAAGGTGCATTGGGCCTTGCATGGGGAGAAGCTGTGCTTCTTATTGAGACCGTTTCTTACTCAAGCCTTGCTTGATTGTGGTCATCCAACCAATCTTTGGTCTTTGCTAGCTGTATATTTGAGTGCTTACATTACACAATGATGGAAAAAATTTCATGGCAGCACACATATTCGTTGCATGCCATATCTATCGAGTACATTCACAATAAAAGTAAATCAATTGCGTACTTGATGAGCTACTCGTACCGGCATGCCTTGTTGTCATAAATCACAAATGAATTTCAATCAAGAAAAGAACCCATAAATTCTTTGTCAAATACCTTTGCTTAGTTCATATAATAAATCTATTGTTTTAAATAGATTTGCTACTCCTACTACCGAGGGTGTTGCTCAATTTGCAATTGGATGACTTACCAACCTGTGAGGCCTTGCCTTTGCATGATGTATTTTCCGTCTCGAGTGCAGCTCATAGCCGTTGTGCAATCGAAGGAAAACTCCATAGTGCACCTTGCCTTTGGAGTAGCTCCCTCTTTTGAGATAGCATACTGCCCCACTTGCCAGACCGTGCATGATGTCATAACCATTGAACACATTCTCGACAAAGATAAAAATCAACGACGTACCTTAGGAAGTGCGTACTTCAACTTACCTTGTTGGCCACATGGCTACTGTACTTTACCTCAAGTTGCTAAAAAGATTTGCGTCTATTCCCCAAATCCTTGACAAAAGGATGGCTTTTAGTGTAACTAAAACCAAGGTCAAAAAACAACTTGAATTCTCTATCGCCTGCAATCTTGCCATGCATGTCAAGCGACATCTGTGCCAACTATGCATGTCAAGCAGTTAGTGATCCTTGACCTCTTTTTGTAAAGATATAGCTCAATGGTCATGGCTTATGCAATCTGGTGCATGTTGATACTCTCCTATATCAAAATTCTAGATTGTCAAAGGCCTTGTCACTCATGTTGTGCCTTGCCAAAACCGTAAGAAAGTTGTTGCCTTGCTGAAGTTGCAGAATTTTTTGCCTTGCCGACCCCTGACGGTCATAGGCTACCACCCTTGTGTGGGGACTTGGGCGCCCACTTGTGTGTAAAGGAAACAAACAAAACCTTACTCTGCTCCAACGATGGCAAACTACAGAGAGAGAGAGAGAGAGAGAGAGAGAGAGAGAGAGAGAGAGAGAGAGAGAGAGAGAGAGAGAAGAAGATTCGCTTGTTGCTCTGTGTGCGTTGCTCCATTGCAGCCATCGAAGACATGAAATTTGTCCAGCTTGGACTTGCACTCCTCTTTGGAGCTAGCCTCGGGCCAATTCCATGTAGGTCGCGCTGTGGCCCTTGTACTTCACAAGTGGCCGCTCTCGCGGCCCTCAATCCTAAAATTTGTGTATGTAGAAGCCATGCTTCCCACAGCCTTCTTTGCCCTATCAAGTCTACCTTTTCACCTTCACGAGAGAGGTCGAGAGAGAAACCTGCTCCCTCTTGAAAACGCCATAGCCTTGCATGAGAGAGAGAGAGAGAGAGAGAGAGAGAGAGAGAGAGAGAGAGAGAGAGAGAGAGAGAGAGAGAGAGATAGAGAGAGAACATGCATAGCCATGCAAGGCCACTCCATGTCTGCTTTCCCTCTTCTCCATAGCTCCCCTCTCCCCTGAGCTCTGATACTTGTGTGAGACCCAAGGGAACTGCCTTGAGGATTCTCCACCCTACAACCCTATTATATAAGCCCTTGGTCGTCTATATCTAAAATCCCCTATCCACATCTAGCAGTGGGACCTTGGCCTAGGTTCATGACCCCCCCAGGTTTGCCCTTGGCCTTACACGGGTGTTGACGACCCTAGTGCCTATGCCCGAGAGGACACAACCTACTCTTATGCCAATTTCTTGAATTAAGGTTGCACAAATGCACACACAACTTGGAGAAGATAAATAATCTCAAGGAGCACAACAAAGAGTGTATTGATTAGTGCACAAATAGAAAGATAAGATAGCCCTAGAGTGAGGGGGTGTATACAATGCATGGGACAAAAAACCTTCTAGTGGGAAAAAGTGCCCCAATGATCCTAAGTATGTTCACACACATCACTACCACATATATGGTAACAATCACAAAGGTGAAGAAAATTTTACAAGAAAATGTATGGGCGAAGGATATTGGTAAGAAAATATGGAGAGCGTGAGAGTTTGTCAGAGAGAAAATTTGAGAGGGAGGGCTTAGTGTGAGAGCTATGGCAATCTTCAAAGTTACAGGTAACCGTCAAGCAAGAGAGACCATTGCCAATTGAGAAGAAGCTTTTTTTAAAACTCTGCCGAGTTCAATGTATCCTCCTTTGTGCGCGTGCATGTGTGTGTGTGTGTGTGTGTGTGTGTGTGTGTGTGTGTGTGTGTGTGTGTGTGTGTGCTCTTGCGAAAAGGGATGGTTCTAATTTTTTTCTCCCAAAAAATGTTTTTGCATGAGAAAGTGGTTTGGAAAAGGTAGTGGTTGTCATTAGAATGGTAAATATCTCCCTTATTAATCAAACTGGGATGGATAAAAGGAGAAGATCAATGCCCTAAAGAGAATAAGAAGAAACCTCTTCAAGGAGCCACTTTTTAGAAGCTTGGTTTTAATGGCACTTGGCAAGCTTGAAAAAGATGTGAAGGTGAATACTTCGAGAGATTGAGACACTCTTGGTCAGAGTATCTAGGCGGTGATAAGAAAAACAAGGCCAAAGATTAAGAAAGCTTGAAAGGACAAGCAACAAAGGCTAAAAGAAGAAATGGAAGCACTAGCTAGCCAAAAGCAAGAAGGAATGGCGACATAGTTGGAGCACAAAATAGGGCTTAAATAAAGGTAGACCTTACCGAGAAATAGCTCAAAGAAGCATGGAAGATAAGGATATTGTCTAGGGAGATCTAAATTAAGCCTGAGGCTACAATCAAGCACACTTTTATAAAACTCTAAGAACCAAGAAGAGACGGGGGTACCATCACGAAAATCACGATCGATGCAAGGAATGAAGAGCACAACCCACACGTAATGGCCAAATTGATGCTAGATCACTTAAGCAGTATCATAGGACAACCGGATGATCAATCTAAAGAGGTCAAAGACATGAGGGTAGCATTTCTCAACAACATCAACATAACTATAGCACTCGTAGAAGCGGACCTCTTAGAACAATTAATCAGCAAAGTTTACTACCCTTCATTCCTTGGACAAGGAGAAGTTGCCAGACTAGGATGGAATAATAACAAAGTTCTTCATCAAGGAGTTCTGGAATGACCTAAAAATTTCCATCACTCACTTGGAAAACAAAGTCCTTTTAAAGGGAATACTAGTTGCTAGTGTGAAAAGAGGGGCATCTGAAGCCTATTCCTAAATAGGTATGATGCTCCTAGCTAAAGCATTGACGACCTATCACAATGACGACAGTGATGGACCCACGCCAAGGGCGAGCTGCTAGATGTGGACAAGGAATTCTAGATATAGCAAGGGCTTATATAATAGGGTGGTAGGGCGGAGAATCCTCAATGCAGTTCCCCTGGGTCTCACAACCCCCTACTCACTTTCTCCAAATTGGGTGAGCTTTGGTGAGTGTCAATAGGTTGAGTGATACTTTAGGAAAGCTTGTAGAGCTGATTGTGCTCATAATTTTGATTCGGGATCATTTCATCCTCCATTTCCACTATAGGTATTATGGAGCAGGCAATTTTGTCCTTTTGTGCAAAAGAAATTTCATTGCAATTTTTTGCAAAATATGTCCCTTATAGTCCTCTTCGAGTTGTGCTACATTGCACGTGTTAGTCCAACTTTATTTCCCCCTCTTTTGGAGCAGTTTTCACATCGGGCGCAATCACTCACCATGGCTAACAACAACATAGATGTTTTCAAGATGTTTGCTCTCGAGGACAAATTAGATGATGACACATGTTCATGTCAAAGGGCATCTGGAATGTCGTACAAGGCATTGATGTACATCCTTCTTCTCTGGATATAGGCTCTATTGAGGATGTTGCAGGTTCTAGAAGGTGTGTTGTTGCTATAATTATTTTGCCTTAAGCAACGACATTGAATTTAAGTAGGGCAAGAGGCATTGAAATTGGTAGTTGCTATTGTCTTAAACTTGCCAAACCAAAGGACTATAATGAAATGAACAGGGACCTCGTTTAAGTTCAATGTCTAGGCCACCTAACACCTCAACCTAAAAAAGGAATTACCAAAAGTGGGTCTGTCAAACACCAAAGATAAGAAGTATTCCAATGCTTATGCCATATCTACCCAATTACCTGGGAAGGCCTTGTGTTTAGAATGTATGTGTTGATGTACTAAAAATAATACTTTTACACAAAATAACACTATGTTCAAAAGATAACTTTTTTTGCGTACAAACCATTTTTGTACAATATGGTCATAATGAGGCATCATTCCAATTATCCAATACAACAAAATAAATAAATGAATCTATGGATGAATTGGGCCTTCATCAAAGTCAAATAAACATATATAAGAAAAGATAGATTTCTTGCTTGCATCCATATAAACAAGACAAAAGGATTTTTGGCCTTGGATATGTTTTATAAGTATCAAAGGACCTATCTATTGTAATCCATGTTGTACTTCAAAATTATTAGATTAGCTATTGTCCTAAATTCATAGAAGTTTTTAAGTAAAAGATGTTTCTTATACTTCTTTTAATCTTTATATTAATTCAAGATTTTGATTAAAAAGCCATCACTCCTTTTGATGGGAATGGCTAAGAAAGCATTCTTATGCACTTTTTTTTCTTCAAAAGATCACTTTTTTGAAACTTTAAACAACTTTTTTGGAAAAACAACCAAGAAGATCTTTGGTATATGGTAGCCCTTGCTTCCAAAATGAGTAAATTTTAGATTCATAAATGTTCTAA
Organism: Adiantum capillus-veneris; assembly: GCF_014529385.1. Lineage (NCBI taxonomy): Eukaryota > Viridiplantae > Streptophyta > Polypodiopsida > Polypodiales > Pteridaceae > Adiantum > Adiantum capillus-veneris. The sequence continues at coordinate 106,965,361 of NC_140958.1, forward strand.
GTTCCCTGTTTTTTGTCAATTTCATGATGCAATTGACCAAGCCATCTCTACACGCTCTTGGAGTAGTATTAAGACAATCATAAGAGGATTTAAAGTAACTTTCATTCATCATAGAGCCTAAGTTTCATTCTATCCACCATGCCCAACCATCATGTTTTAAGTCGTCACTAGTTTTATGAAAAGGTAAGACAAGGGTAAGACGAATCAATATGTTTTTAAAACAAGAACATTTGTGTGAGTTTTTAGATCATACCATAAGAAAGTTATCAAAACTATAGGTAAGAACAAAGGAAAATAGAAAATGGAAGCTAAAACATGTCCTTTTAGGTCTCCATAATCATGCCAACATGCTCATCCTACTAAAGGCAAAAAGAGATCCAACAATTTCATCAGTCAATGAGGTCAAAATAAGAACTAACCAACAATCCTTAGGAGTATAGGAAAAATTAAAACTAGGGAAAATACAAAATTATAAACACAAAAGCCCATCTCAAAGGCTTTCTTACCCACAAAAGATTATACCCTATGTTGAATCAAAAGGTTAGATATTGGTGCCACTGCCTGCAACATTCCATAAGAGGCAATGAGAAGCATATTTTCATTGCAAGTCCCACATGCAAGCTTGAGGCCTCACCCAAGACCGAGCATGACCAATTGCCTCCGAGTAATGAGCTCCCTAAGCAACTATTACTGTCAATTATTGTGTTGTTGATGAATCCCCATTAGACACCGCATTGGCTAGTCTTACACTACCTTTAAAATTTCAAGAGAGAGGAAAACATATGTTGTTTGTATCCCCCCCCCCTCCCCCTCACCATTCTAGAACTTATCATTTCAAGATTCCCTCAACTTAGCTTGGAAAAACTTTAAGCTGCCCTTTGTCCTATGTTTTTGTGCACATACACAGCTCCCGCTGTAGGTCCATTGCACTGCTTTCTACATTGCATGGTGTAGGGTAAGAGAGAGAGAGATAGAGAGAGAGAGATTCCCTCATCAACCTCCTGCTATAGGTCCATTGCTACTTCCTGTATTGCCACGATTCCCTCTTCCCTCTTGTGATGCCCCCAAGACAGCAAGAGAGAGATCTACTATGACTTGTAGGCCATTCATGCACCCTCCTGCTTCACCTTTGAAGGATCCACCCGCACAGCGGGATGCATCCTCCAACCTCTCTCACCTCCACCACCTTGATTGCTTGCTCTAGACCTACTCCCTCAATGCCTCCACCCTTTTCCATATACCCTTGAGAGGTTGGGTCAACTTGAAGCCTTCCTTCATTCTTGCCCTCCCTCGTAAAACATAGCTCCCACACTAACCGCACAAAAGAGAGATAGAGCACTACCTTGCATGTCCTCGTGCAACTGCGGCATATCGGTCATTCCTCCTTCTTCTTTGGCACAATCAATTGAGAGAGGGAAGAAAATATCCACACACACACACACACACAGAGAGAGAGAGAGAGAGAGAGAGAGAGAGAGAGAGACGTGTAGGGAGAGAGAAAAAGCTTCATTTCCTTTCTTTTTCATTCAAAGCTTCTCACTAGCATCCACTACTGGTAGTAGTAGTGCTAGAAAATCCTTTATATTTTGTTCCATCGTGCTTCCATTAGTAATTTTCTTTAAAGGCTACATCGTATTCCTTAGAAAGATAATTTTCATGGACAATGCAAAATAAGGCTTATACTGGTCTATGTCCAAGAGAGTGAAGTGTAAGAGCCCCATCTTGCGTCTACATCTACTTAGATACTAGCGTAGCAAGTATAACTATTTTCTTTACAAAGCGACTCAAATGCCTTTTTGAGTTGATAATGGAGAGATTGAAGTTGTTGAGGGGGAGAGTTGTAAACAAACGCATTTCTATTGAGCCAATGCAAAACCTCAAAAGCTTTGAACTCTCATATCTCTACAACTGATCTACAAAAATCTATCAGATGGCAGCAATGGCGTGGTAAGATCCCCAAGTATTGTTCTCCCATTAGATGTAGGATGAAAGATGTCTTGTACATGAGTTAGCTTTGTCTTTTGGGGCCAGCCTCCCCCTACCTGAGGGTCTTTGTACTCTCTTATCTTTTCAATAATTTGATTTATACTTTTTAAAAAAATATATATAACTATTTATGTTGACCCGTAGGTCAACAACATGACATAACTCGACAAAGCCTTATTTTCTGAGAGTTATGAAATGCTGTGGATTATGGTTAAAAACATCATTTGCAATGAGTAATTAGTCTAGTTGCAAAAGCTGGGGTGCAATGGCACTTCCACATTGTAAATACAAATCCATTTTACCCCTTGAACTCTATTTTAGGTTTAATCTATGGTAGCCTTAGTATGTAACGTACCTAGGTCATTTTGTAAAGGGAAATTTATCATAATTAAAGTTTTGAGCTGTCATCGACTTTGTGTGAGAGAGAAAGAGAGAGAGCGTGAGCTTCATCTTGACGCTACCCATGCTCGCTCATTGCATTGGAGATGCGAGTGCACCATTGCAATAGGCTGGGAGAGAGCTATGTGACAACGCCAAGCATTCCACGCGAGACAAAGCACGCATGTTGGCACATCTACCAGCTAATTGTGGTCGTAAGTGTATCAAACGATGTCTGTATTTTGCATGCAAGTAGTCATTAGAATCATGGCGATATAAGCTACACATAAATACTCATAGATTTTAGTTTTAGACACTTTCAAAATTTTGTTGTCTTCATACGCGTTTTCTGCATATGGGTCTAGAGTGAGGGTTTTGAGTGTAGAGGCTTTGGGACCGGTGTATCCTAGTGAGGGGATGGTGTTCCTTTAGTTTCATACAATTCTGGTATGATTTAGTGAGTTTCCTTCTGTTTGTGTGCATGTGGGTTGGAAGTGTAGTTGAGAGCAGTGAAATTCTAGATTGTGGTTTAGTTAGCCTTCCAAAGTGTTGTATGTGTGGGATGTTCTGAGCTTGACAAGCTAAAGAGATTGCCTCTGTGCACCTATCATGTCATATGTGTCCTTGATTGACATTATGTTGATCTAGGTAGTGTTGCATGCACTTTAAAGGTGGTGTGATTCGTTCCTGTAACATTGGCACTGTTGTCGAAGACAAAAGGACTTGAGTAGGTAATCCTGCTTTCTTTAGCCAAAGCTTGCTTTAGTTTTGGCTAAAGAAAGCATTTTTTTTAAAGTGGATCTAGAAGAGGTTACTTCGAGGTCAAGTGGACAGCCAGGAAGTGTGTGTCTTGCCGAGGGTGTGCGGCTAGATAGATTTAGTTAAAATTTGTAGTATTAGTTGTAGATTAGAGTAGTTGTTGGTAGTTGAGTGATTTTGTGAGGTGATAAAAGCATTTGTTAGTCCGTGTGTGGCATTGAAGCGTTTTTCTACTCTTAAATGCAAAACCCCATATGATTTGTAACAGTAGCTTTAGGTAAGTGATTTGATTTTGATCTAGAGCTATTCATGATTGATTTATTTGCTGAAGTGCTTGTTTGCATTCATGATCTCAAAAAGTCTGCTTTTGAGGTAAAAATGCAATAAACAAGTTTCTGTTGACATTTTTGCATGACTAATTGGTGCTGTGCATATAAGAGAGCATTTGCAAGGGTTCTGTGAAGAAAAACTGAATTTTGTAAACTTGGACATCATATGCGTATGATGTTTTAAGGGGCATCTGGAGACCAAAATTGAAAAATCTGACTGAAAATAGTGTGTTCAGAAGGGGGGTTTTACCCTAGGTACACACTAAGACTAGAATTTTGACCAACTCGTGACACCCAAAAGAAGTGTCAGGAAAAAAAAAAAAAAGAGAAACTTGTGATTTTGAGCACATTTTTGCATGAAAATTGGTAAAAGTGCTTGAAAACCAGCACTAGAGACTTGGAGATGCTAGTGGTTTAATTTTGACAAAAAATTCATTAGCAGACATCATATGCGTATTGTCTGAAGGGTGATTCTGGCAACAAAAATGAACTTTTGACATTATACCCATCTTCTGCATGTTGTGTTGAGCACGTATACCAAATTTCATTTCATTTGGGCTTAGAGATTGAGTTTTGGGGGATTTTACTCTTTTAGGAAATTTCCTTGTCAAAAAGTGGTGATTTTGTGCATTTTTGAGTTCCAAAATTTGTTATGAGCACATATTGAGATTCTACATATCAAGGGGCACCTTGGGTAGAAACAAAACTGAATTTTGACCACCTAGACATCATACGCGTATGATGTCCTAGAGACCAGATCTGAGGTCAAAAGTTACATCTGAGTGCACCCTTGTGATCTAGGATGGAAGCATCTAGCAAACAAGCACAAGTACTAGCTACAATGTATTATAACAACCAAAGCGGGTGCTACCCTTCAAAGCGACATAAGATGAGAGAAACAAATGGAGTGGCAAGGCCAGTACAACCTCCACCTCCTACGTTTTGACCTTAAGAAAGAAGGTATGAGATGGACAAAGGACATTGTGGTTCAGGGTTAGCTAGGTCAGAGCATGTTTATAGCAAAGAGGAAATGCAAGAAGAAACTCCTAAACCATATTTTCACAAAAGTTGTGACAACCACTTGGTCAAACAATGTCCTCAAATAGAGATTACTCAAGTAAATGCCTATTGTTTTGACTATGGCGTCATTCACTTGATCCCCAGCTTTCCCAAAAACCCAAAACAAATAAAAAAAGAACACGACAATGTTTCGGCAATAGTTCAGCTACCTAGTAGCTTGAAAAATAAAAACGTCGTGCCAATTCAGGTAGTTATGAGAGCGCAAGCTCAAACGGAAGCTGATGAGAACGAAGAGATAGAGAAACAAAAACTGGTGCAAGTTCAGAGACGGGTCCAAAGACCGACGCACTTAGTTAAAAAACCAAGATCAAATGAAATAGTTGGAAAGCTAGAAAGGGTAGGATGAAAGCACGGAGGGAACGAGAGCAAAAATCCCTAGCTGAGGAGCTCACCCAGGCTAAAGAGAATATAAGACAACATGAGGAGAGGGTTGCACCTTCTCTTACGCAGACGTCTCAACCTCCACAGAAGAGAAACCGAGAAGTGCTAGTTAGGAGGATCAATGTTGGTCGAGAAGGTTAATGAGCCATTAAATGCCTTCTTGAAAGCCTATGAAACATAGCTAAAAAACAACCAAACCCAAGAACAGAGGTGGATGACATATCCATATGCTGAACTAGAAAAGCAAAGGCTTGAAATGTGCCATAAAATGATAAAATAGCCCAAGATTTACTAGAACCACAAGTTGGAAAACCTGAGGTATGATCCTTGTCCCACCTACACTAGTAATCCCACCAAACCAAGAACAAATAGAGCTAGATTCCAGTCACGAGCATGAACCAAAGCTCAAGGAACCCACATCAAAACCAAGGATAGTGTTGAATTCCAAAGATAACTCTTTCAAGGGCTTTCACATAGCTATACATGATAGTTGTAAAGAAATAGATAGTCTTGACAAATTGTAGAAACAAAAGAGAGGCTAATAAATCGAGTGAGCTAAGCAAACGAGTAAACGAGACCGGTGATGAAAGAGGAGTGTCTCTTCCACCAATAGAGGAATTTGAAGCTGGATCTCAAATGAATCTAGAAGTGCAATCATATTGGGGAGACAAAGGATCTGTACAGTCTATGGATAATCAATCTTATTCGATAAGAACACTAGCAAACTATACGGGAGAGCACGAGGCCAAGTCAAATATTATTGCGGTCCCATCACAGAGACTGTCTTCCAACAAGGTCATCGATTCAAAAGGGTTGATAGACATTTTGTTGACACCAGTCACCTGTACGATAACGTTAGACGAGTTGCTCGTAATACAACCAAACATGTGGACTACTGTGGAAAAATATATGGAGAAATTTGGCGTAAAATTCCCATTGACTCAAATCGAGGAAAGGATCAAGGAGCATGAAATGCCTCAGCTAAACACTAGGCCAGTGCCATTAAACAAGGTAGGCGAGTACTATGAGGGAGAAGATGGGAACACCACTCTTTCTGTAGAATTACAAGGTGTAAAAACCATGGTAATCCTTGACAATGGAGTTGATGTTACCATCACAACAAAAGAGGTCTGGAAAAAATGGGGAAAACCAGCAGTGAGGACTGTCAGGATGAAATTGCAGCTTGCAGATGGACACATAAAAAGGCCCATAGGGCTGCTAGAAAAATTAGTTGTTACTTCTTGTGGCATTGTTTTTTTGCATACCTTTGCTATTGTTGATTTTGGCAAGAAGAACAACTATGATATCATTCTAGGAAGACCATTCATGCGACATTTGAAAATGGTCCAAGACTGGGTTATGAACATATCTACCCGAGACATATGGAAACCACAACGAGAATAAATCTTAAGGACTATAATTACAGGGATGTGACGAGAACCCCTGTAGAAGAGTTTGATTTTGCTACTATAGCAGGATTAGAACTTCCAGCATGGTTAGGTAAGCCTAAATAACTATGGATATGTGGAGCTTCACAATGCGGAAGCTTAAAGTGAGAGGAGTGTCTTTTAGAAAGAGAAATCAAAGATAAGGATTATATCCCAGAACCCTTTCATGAGGAAGCATTAGAGCCACTCGAATGGGAACACATCTTTGCTACTTTGAATGTGTGCACTTCTCAAGACGGGCCAACAATGAAGTTCTGTGATAAAGATGGCTATGATGTCGTTCCTTACTTTGCAGTGAGTGTGATCCAAAAATCGAGAGATGAAGAAGAAGATGAGTTCTATGACTCTGTAGAACACTTGGAGCTTCAAGAAGATGCTGAGAATGGAAATCCGGACAACCCAGTAGTTTTCTTCTTCTTGGTTGGGTCTTTTGTTCCTATATAGGAGCCACATAGAGTATGGGGATGCATGTTGTGGTTGCATCACCATCGGAGATTTGGAATCCACTTTTGATGCACTTTATTCTTGTAGCGGTGACATTGGTTCCTGGGTTTTTGATATGGACAATCATAAAACCATGCATTAGTCAAAGTGTTGTCCATGTTGTCAACGGGCTAACAACGCTCTACTCAATTGGATAGAAAAGTCCTCCCACAAACAGCAATCCAAGAGCAAACAAGCAATAACTTCCTCTGACCAGCCACACCACAAAGGGAAAGTGCTAGATATTAACCTTGCTGAGGATAGTAGCAACAATGATGACTCAAATGAAGAAAAGACTGAAGAGATGCCTGAGCAATACAAAGTGAAGAAGGTACAATAAAATGACGAAACTTCACGAGGTATGCCTTGAAAGCCATACGCACAATGGACAATGTCAGAGGTAAGAAAAGAATGTTGATCAGCCTTTGACAACAACATGAGGCCAAAAATGACTAAGAACGGTCAGTAAACTTTGAAATGGCCTACAAGGATAACAAAAGTTGGTGATGCGACTAAACGAAAACATCCATCAAGTGTAAAGTTGACTATTAGACACTTCATGCGACTACAAGGCCGTATACAAGAAGTAGATCTTTATACTATAATCTTCTATCTTGTATTTGACTTAATGAAGCCTAACAAACAAAAGGGGCTAACAATACTAACCAGAACAAAAGGGGCAGAAATGATAGTTTAGTCATCTATTGTGATAGATGTCTGCTAGGGCAACCACAGACCAAGCCAAATTTTGGTCATCATCATTGGTTCTACATGTGTTTGGTAGCTTGAAAGTGCAAGAGATGCCCATCAATCATTTTCAAGACTGAAATCCAAAAAATGTCATATACAAGTCCAAGTCAAGCCAAACTTTGTCAGGTTGCTATGAATAGAGAGTACAAGCTAAGGGTTTTTTTTTTATAGTCTAACCCCTAGCTAGCCAAAGATGCAATTTTTTCAAATTTGAAGCCATGATAGCCACCTTCATACCCTATACATAATGTATGTGAGTTTTGGAGACAAATGGACAATGATAGCTCATAAATGGTCATATATCACGAATGATGTCGGATAAGGCCCTTTTGATGCAAGTTACTAAATTGGGGAATTAATTGGGGTTGGTCAGGCTTTAATTAAGTCATGTATCAAGTAGAAGCAGTATAATGATTTACAAAGCACACAAAAGCTAACAGTGACAACGGCGACTTTGATCACCTTGATGCAAGAACAAAGGAGTCACCAACAAAGGAGATCAGACACAAATGGTAGACAAACCAACCTTCACAGTGTTACATATATTGTCCTTGATGCGGCGGATTGAATATTGGACATGGGTATAGAACCTCAACTCAACAAAATCATCTCCCAAATTCGGCCTGACAGACTGACTTTGTATTGGAGTGCAAGTTGGCTTAAATAACTTGAAGGTTTAGCCATAAAATTTCTACATAATCCTTACAAAGTTGTCATTGGCTCACAAGATCTAAAAGCCAATCATTCAATTCTACAGATTGTAGAAGTTTTTTCTAAGAATGAGAAATACTCAAAATTGACAGATTTACTGGAGTGAGTGCTTGATGGAGCTTTTTGAATTTAGATATGGAAATAGCCCTATAATAAAAGCAACAAATGTTGCAGCTGAGGGCTTGGATGTGTCTTGTATACTAACAATAGGTAGCGGACCTAATTCCAAGCTTCTATTCAAAGCATTGTATTTGGCAATGGTGCAATCATATGTGCGCATCTTGCACGGTCTAGGGAGCATAACAAACCTTCTTTGGAGTACAAGGCTGAGAGGCAATGGGAAAAAGAGGAGGTGGTTGAAATAGTAGGCGACATGATGGTGCAACATCGTCTATTTGTAACACAAGTTGAGGGCCTTTGTGCATACAATCTGATAGGGGATGAAAGAAGGCATGGTAGAGTTGTGTCAAGAGCGAGGGGGACAAAGCCAGGGTGGTGCTTCAAGAGCAGACAGAAGTTCAAGAGAAAGCGATGTCAGAGAGTAGCAAAGGGCTTGAAGGCCTTATGAAGGCAGCACGATAGAGATCAACACCATTGAGGGACCAGAGGCAGCTTAGGTTGCAGTTGATTCAGAGGAGGAGGCATCACCATCGAGGAGGCTTGGACACAGAGAAACTGAAATGAATATGCAAAAGAGGGCTTGGATAAGAGGTGGTACATAATAAGGTTTATCATCAGTAGAGTGAGCTTTTCATATGTGTGGTATTGGCCATGTTGTGTAGGCGATATGCATGCTTTTTGACATGTAGAAGCCTGCGACAATAGGTTGAAAGCTTTAAACATTGGCTCATAGCTGGTGGGAAGGAGACAATGAGCGTGCTGGAGGTGTTGCTAAAGCGCTCAAAACCACTACACTCGCCCGCCTAATTTAGACAGGTTCGACACACATCACCTCCTCAACAACAACTACGTTTTCAAAAGAAGACAATTCCTAATGATTGAGATATGTAAACTAACATGTTTCATGGTAGCAACATGCTTCACTAGGTTCCACTAGGGATTTGAACTGAGAACTCTTCACTACAATAAACCCTAGACCATCTATGATGTACAATATAAATTTACCTCTGCTTCTCTTTAAGTTTAATATACATCCTGCATATTTGTGTTAACTTCTATTTTTTGTGTGACAGAAAGGACATATATTCACAATAGTGGATGCTTTGACTACACAACCATGACTCCAACTCAATAAGACTGCAAGGTTCGTTTTCTATATCCAATTCCCCATGCCTTTGCGTTTGCTTGACCCAACAAATAAATCCTATGGGGTAGAGCATGGATTTCGTTTCTTATAATTTCTGGAGAGACCACAGTGCCAATTCTCCACCATACTTTTGTATGGCACTTTTGCATGACGTGCACTGTACATTTAGCATTTTTCTTTGTGCCTAACTGCAAGAAGAAATGTTTAACTATTCACATTGCTTTTATGTAGCTTGATTCAAACATTGTTCTCCGGCTTGCAGAATTGGACGACACCCATACACGATTACCAAGTCGGTAGTGCATTTCAATTTTTAGTCTAGTGATGCTTTTTGTATTTTTTGATTTTTCCAATGCTTCCTTAGGTTTAGTTTAGCCACATGTTTACCTCAGTAGTGCATGCTCAATCTCGATCATTGAATCTATATATCAAATAGACACTCAGTTCTTTTCTCACACTTTGGCAATTCAACTTATGTATTCCAATACCAATGCACTATGTACATGTTTACTTTATTACTAGGTGGGTGATGTGAATCTACGTACATCCTTGTTTGGCAATGCATCTTATATATTGCAGCCCAATGTTCTCCTCTGCATAATCGTTATGTAGCACGAGGACAACCCTTTATCCCGGCATTTTCCTCCTCAAATATGTTTTGCACTAGGTTTCGTGATTGACAACCAAAACTCCTTTCTCCCTTCGATTATGAAAACACGTAGACTTTGTCTCTCTCTCTCTCTCTCTCTCTCTCTCTCTCTCTCTCTCTCTCTCTCTCTCTCTCTCTCTCAGGTTCTATAAGAAATAAGAGAAAATTGACTACGCTTGGTTTAGAGTAATAAATACACTTGAATTTTTTTTTAAAAGTCCATCAATGCCGTGAAATTGGACCATTTTATAAACAACTATAGAGGTAATCAATGATCATATACACAATTCTTTTTTAAAAATTCATCAATGCGCTTTTTACTTTGTTTACTTTAGTTCTCGATGCTTGATGTCAATCTGTGTATGTAATGTTAGGTTCTATAGCAACACCCCTGTAGAAGGAGGGAACACCCTTAGCAAGTAGCTGGCGAGTACCAGAGGCTTCCAAAAACAGTAACTAGAGAGTTACCACGATACCTGACAGTACATAGTCATTCAAACACTAGTCCGAGGGACTACAAATAGGACCCACTATTTCATTTTGAGCCCTCTCAATGTTTCTTGATATCTTTTGCTCTTTCACTACTTTGATCTCTAGATCTCCTATAACCCCAAGCCTTGTAATTGTATCTTGAGCCATTGGTTGGTGTACCCTATAATCTCATTAAGCTGAAGCTCTTTTAGTGCTGCTTCTAGTGTACTTTTTATTTTTTTCAGTCTCTGAGTAATACAATTCCAATTCCTTTCAATGTTTCGAGTGTCATTTCATTTCCAGTTTCTGTTATGTCTTTCAGTACTCTGAAGTTTGGTCTGAGGTCTTAAGTGTGATAACAACTAACTCTAACAACCACTCTGGAATAGCTATCTGCACACATCCAGCTCATTCCATTTTGGCAATCACGATGGCTTGAGCTAAATTGCTATAGACAGGTGAACTATCTCTTAGTGGTGTTAGAGCAAATACATAGAAGACGCACCGCCCAGAAGAGGTTGAAGGCCAGCCTTTAGATTCATGAGGAACCTATTTGTGTCAGCCCGATTCCATAAGAATCCAAGCCATGCTCATACTGAGGAAAGTGAGAGTGGTAAAAGAAGCCACAAATCAACACAAAATCCAGCCAAGAAAGAGGACACAATGACAGAAACAAAAGTAGATGATTGTAATGTAGAAACTGACCATTACAATAAGAAGACACCCACAGATAGAAAACTAGTACATAAAACCAGAGCCATTCATATTGTCGAACATTCCAGCACTTTGAAAATTTTCTTCCTAGTATTCAAAGGAGAGAAAAGAGATAATCCTAATGTACACACTCAAGCCTTTGAACGTACACAGAGCTGCAGGACATCGATGAAGATGAGTGGAGGGAATATTTTCCAATGACCTTAAAGGAGGCAGCCCAAAAACGATACTACCAGTACCTAGCTTGTCGACTCAAATCATATAAAAATCTCATTAAGGCCTTTAAGCTAGAAAATTCAAATAACAAGGGTGATGAATATATCCTTTGCAAACTGGATAAGATTAAGCAAGGAAAGTTATCGATTAGAAGCTATGTTGAGAAAATCAAAGAACTGACCAGACAATTATAAGAGCCTCCCTCTGAGAAAAGAATGAGAGCCTAGTTTTTGAATGGCTCCAAAAGCAAGAAACTAAAAGATCCAGAAGTAACAACACCAACCAAGAAGATCAATGATTTGGTACAGAGAGCATTGAAATTGGAGCAACAAGCAAAGAAGGGGAAAGGGCACAAGAAGAAACAATCCAGTAAAAGTGAGTCGTCCACTGAAGCAAGTTCTAGTTCCAGCTCTAACTCCAGTTCATCTAAAAGTGAGTCAGATGATAATGGAAAGGGGAAGAAGAAGGACTTTTGGGCCAATAAGATAGAGGAAATGTCCTAACAGATAGCTGAAATTGCAAAGATGAGACCCTCAGTCAAGAAGACAGAGATCTCGTGTTCCAACTGTAGATCAAAGGACCATATGTCTAATGAATGTTCTCGATGCACTTACTGTAAGGCCTTTGGTCATGTTTGGAACAACTGTGGGATAAGGATTCACCACGTCAAGAAGGGTGAGGACTTATCGATGATTGGGCTGACCAACCCTGAAGCAGGCAAGGTAGAGGGGACCAATGGGTCCAAGGAGAAAGGGTGGCATTGGAAGGGGAAAAAGACGGGGAAATATGAAAAACGGAACTTAAATTTCTATGGTTGTGGCAAGTATGGCCACTCCAGAACTAGTACCAGTCAAGGTGGTTACCAGAATCAAGGGTGTGGCTTTTCACGAAATTCTAGATGAAGAGGATAAGAAAAGTGCTGAGGCCAAAAAGTGGAAATAGCAAAGAGCGGTGTGGAAGGCTAAGGGTAAAGAAAAGGTAGTGGACAAATGGCAGGAGCAGAGGGAGCTTGCAACAAATATTACTAAGAATTTATCCAAAAAGCTTCTAGAACAACCTGAATGTTTTGAAGTTGGCACAATTCAAAAGCTACCATCTGAGTCTGCAGAATCTCATAAGGAGAAGGAACCATCTAGCCTCAATGAGTCCATGATGGGTGTAGTGGAAAGTCTGGTAAATGAGACACGGAAAGTCAAAGCAGACTTGGCCGAAGCTGGAGCCACTGGTCTGATGAAGGATCAACTAGAGGATTCATCACATAGCCAACCAACAACCAGACAAGAGGAAATGGGATGGAACTCTGAAGATACTCAGGAGGAGAAATTTTTTGGTTCAGACAACAGAAGCTCTGACAATGAAAAAGATGAGATCTATGTGAAGGTCTGTGAATGCATTCAAAAGTTGAAAGTAGAACTAGATGACATCATACGCACATTGCCAGAGGTCGTGAAATTTATTAGACAAAAGAGGAAAGCTGAGGATGAGGCACGGGGTGGTCACTTTTTAGAATGTGTATGATATCACGTGAGTTAACCGGAGAGGATTATTAAAAGACCAAAATGTATAAAAATGTATACATACAGAGGGGGTGGGGGTTTTTTAAATAGGCTCACAGTGTAAGTATAGTATGTATATTAAGGTATTATTAATTACCTCTTGAATGCACGTGATATAGGGGTCTTTTGATAAGTGACTGCCCCGGGGGATGAGGCTAGAGCACTGGACTTGGTAGCTATTCAAGATGAAAAGGTTCCAGTGATCCAGATAGATTACAAGCTTCGACGAAAACAATGGGAACCATTGTCTGGGGTAATTCTAGAAGGGGGAGCTAGAGTAAATATCCTTGGAGAGCATCTAAGGTAAAAGCTGGGGATAAGTGAGATAAAGCCAGTCCCATTCAGAGTTAGAATGGTTGATCACAGAGTAGTCCAAGTTGTTGGGCTCGTTGAAAATATGCAAATCAGAGTAGGGAAGGAAAAGTTTAAGACCAGTTTTTTGGTATTGGATGTGCAAGGGGCTTATGGGATGTTGTTAGGATGACCTTTGGCTCAAAATGTCTGGTGTGATTTATGATTATGCTAACCAGACCTTGACTGTTCAAAGTTCTAATAGAAGAATTTAAATCAAGACCATAATACTAGAAATTAGAAGAAGGCTCTTAGGCCTGAGGAGTTGTGTAAGTAGTATGGGACCAAAAAGATTGAAAGAATGCTCACCTCTCTAAACATCTTTTCGTTAACAGAGATTGATTTAACTGTTGTGCTGATGGATAAAGAGCAATATGAAAGGTAGTGGCAATAGTATCCAGAGCAATTTACTGAACTGGAATTTGGAGAACGACCAGTTCAGATAGAGGATTGTCTGCCAGAACAGTCAAAATCAGCAAAATTTGATTTCAGAACAGAGGAAGAAACGAGCTCAAAAAACTCTAATGATGGCAATCCAGCGGCACTAAAAACAGAATTTCAAAATGATATTCTCAAAATCAATAATTCTTTTAATAATTATGCTATTGGTATTCAAAATGAGAAAGAAGCAGAGTCTATGGCCAAACAAAAGGGAGGAGGCCCAAATTGGTTACTCCTAGATGATCAAGAGGTTGAGGAGTGGAATCTCGGCTTGGAAGACAACCCTAGAATGATTAAGATCAATAGGCATCTAAAGCCGGAGATCAAAGAAAAGGCTAAGGCACTGCTCCACAAATACAAGGACGTATTTGCATGGGAACATACTGACATGAAAGGAGTAGATCCAAAAGTGTGCCAACATCACATTCCACTAAAACCAGATGCCATACCAGTTTGGCTACAAAGGTACAGAATGAACCCTAACTAGGTTAAGAAGGTGAAGGGGGAGATTGACAATCTTCTCAAAGAAAGGTTCATCACACAGGTAGCAAGTAGCGATTGGTTGTTTCTTATAGTAGTAGTCCCTAAGAAGAAGGGGAAGTTGAGAGTCTGTGTGGACTACAGAAAACTAAATTCCTAGACCATTAAGGATCCTTTTCAATTGCCATTCACAGACATGATGCTAAATGAGATTGCACGCCACGAAATGTATAGCTTTATGGAAGGCTATAGTGGCTATAATCAACTAAAGATTGCACCTGAAGATAGGGCCAAAACTACATTTATCAATGAATGAGGATCATTCATGTATCTAGTGATGCCATTCGGGCTTTGTGATGCTTTTGCAACTTTTCAAAGGTGCATGATGGAAATTTTTAGTGATTTCTTGCATAAGTTTCTAGCCATGTTCGTCGACCATTTCATTGTTTTCTCCACTAGAGAAATACACTTATTGTTTCTAGAAATGGTGTTCAAAAGGTGCAAAGCAATGGTGCCGATGTAATTTTTTCATTCCCAGCTTAAGACCAGTAGTTGAATATGGATTGGACTTCAATCAGAATCTGAAACACAGGCTGGATGAGTTGCTGCAGTTGGACAAAATCAGACAGAGGGCTATGCTGGAACAAGAAATTGTTCAACAAAGAAGGAAGCATTGGCATGACAGTAGAATTAATATAAGAGAGTTTCAGAGGGGTGATTTGGTACTCTTATATCAGTCTAAAATGGGACCAAAGAAGCCAAACTTGAAGATAGCTTGGTCAAGACACTATGAAGTATTTCCAATGGGACACTAAGACTCAAAGACTTGTTGGGTTTACTGTTGCCTAGAGTCTACAATGGGGCCAAAATCAAGTTAGTTCTAGAACAGAGGAGCTTCCTGTAGAACCAGTACTAGACACAAAAAGAAGAACCACTCGACTTATTCTATGTCAGGCCAGTTCCAAAACCAGTGGTAGAGGTACCAACAACTTCAGACCAAAATCTATATGCGGCAAACCCATCACCAAGTCAGCAACTCAGTACTCTGAAGCAACATTCGATTCAGACCCCAAAAGACAGACTAGTCGAGATCTAGTTACATGTAACAAGGAAGTCAATATCGAATAGCGGTTATCTAGGGGAAATAAATGAAACAATCATAAAAGAATCTGGTCAATAATAATGAAGCAAGTAGACGAATGCATGCGTGACACGTCACAAACGGTACACGGAGATCAAAAGTGGGTGAAGAGTGGAACATTCATGGAGCGAGTGCATATAACTATGCGAAGGGTTCACCAATCTTCACTTTACTCGCATCCTCTTAGGCCACTTGCATCGAAATCTGCACAAACTACTTCGAGCTCACAACAGCAGCAAACATCCTCGACAATTGCAGATACACTCTATGGTTCTTTCAAGACCACAACAAGTAGGGTAAAACCCCCAATATAAGGCCACTTAAGAGAGCTAACAAATTGCCACCATTGCTCTGTACCGTTTTCACTTTGGAATGGTGCGTTTGAGAGCTAAATGCTAGGGCTATCTGTGGTAGAGACGCTGTCACGAGCGATGAGGCGCATAGGTAACGGGCCGCGAAACAAAATTTTGCGTGTAAAAATTTTGGCCACCAGCAAGAAGACAGCGAGGGCTGAATGCTAGGGCTATCTGTGGTAGAGATGCCATCACGAGCGATGAGACGTATAGGTAGCTGTTAACCCTCACACACATTCCTATCACCTAAGACGGACGTCGTATTATTTATTTGGTAGAGTTAGGTACCGAGCTTGTCGGTCTAATAGGAAAAGGGTAAGAGTGATCGCCGATGAGAGGCGCACTCTAACTGGAATATTCAAGGGATTAGTTGGCTAAGCATGGGCGCCCAAGTGCGAATGGGGCGAGCTCATATAAAAGTCAACTAAACCTAAAATTCACTCATTCTCTCATTTGTGCAATTGAAGAGTGCTCTTGCTCCATCCCCATCTTCTTCTTCTTCATCTCCTTGTGTGTGTGTGTGTGTGTGTGTGTATGCGTGAGAGAGAGAGAGAGAGAGAGAGTGTGCGCGATCAAGCATTGTGACGATGGCACGGTGGTGGCGAAGCGATTGAGCGCGGCGCAGCAGCGGCTCCTTCTTCTTCACGGTGAGGAATCCTCCACAATAGCAAGCGTATAGCGGTGAGTGACACATCATCGCCATCTTTGAGCTTACTAGTTTAGGCTAGTTGCGTGCTTGGAGTCGCACACAATGTATCAACAAGTTCCTTGCATTGACACGTGCGACAGACCTGCACATTTTTGGTGCCGCTGCTGGGGAATTCCATACACTAAGCTTGAATGGCACTTTGTGCTTCTTTGTGGTGCAATTTCAATTGTAGGAAAGGTAGAGAAGGAAGGTGTGTGTGTTGAGAAGGAGTTTGTTTTGTTGCTGTGTATTTCTTGTTAATGAGGTTTTGAAAGGTGTTGTGTTTTCTCTGTGATAAGGTGTTACTATTAAGGTTGTAGATCCATAATGTTAGCTCTGTGTAAAGTACAGTAAGTAGGAAGTAGATCTGTTAGAGCTAATGAAGTGTGTTAGTGTGTAACAGTAGGTGTATTAGTTGTAAGTAGGTAGGTAGAGTGTGTGTATGCTCGCGCGCACAGCGCGGCCGCGGGGACCTTATCCCAAAAAAAAAAATCTAAATTTTTTTAAAGAAATTGAAGGTAAGACCAGGATCGGGAATATCTCCCAGACCCAAGTGTTGGAATTAGGGTTGCAGAGAAACACACACAGCTTGGAGAAGACGAAGAAAGCTCAAGGTACACAATAGAGAGTGTGTTACTTAGTGTGCAATGGAAAGATAGATAGCCCTAGAGGAAAAAACCTCCTCAAGAGGGAAAAAATGCCCCGGCTGTCCTAGTGCGTTCACACACATCACTACCACATGTATATGGTAGCAAATCCCCCCTGGAGTGATGTGGTGAACGAGAGCTGGCACATGAGTAAAGGGAAGTGCCATGCCCTGAGGACAAGATCAGTCCACAAAGGGGAGTAAGCCCAAAGCTTTGCGGAAAGCTTCAAGCTTCTCACAAGACAATGCCTTTGTGAAAAGATCTGCAAGGTTGTCCTGTGTTGGCACATAAGCCAAGCTGATCTCTCCTGCTGAGAGCCTCTTCCTGACATAGTGGTAATGCACCTCAATGTGCTTTCTGCAAGCATGAAAAACTGGGTTCCTCGCAACTGCCAATGCGCTCTACTGTCAATGTAGATAGTGTTGGCAGTGTCCTGTCCAACACCCAAATCAGCCATAAGGCGTCTGAGCCATACACATTCAATCGTAGCTGTGAAGACTTCCCTGTACTCAGCCTCACAACTCGAAGTGGCCACAGTAGGTTGCTTCTTGCTCAACCATGATATACATGAAGTGCCAAGCATGAAACAAAAACCACTTGTGGACACTCGTGTGTCAAAACAACCACCCCAATCTGAGTCAGAAAAAGCATGTAAGTCTGGCGGCAATGATCCCCCCTTGGGATAAAACAAGCCAAGATGTAAAGTGCCACTAAGGTGGCGAAAAATCCTCTTGACAGCCTACCAATGCTTAGATTCTCGGCTATGCATAAATTTGCTAACCTGTGAGACTGCAAACTGAATATCCGGCCTCCTGTTGCATACATAAATGAGGCAGCCGACAACAGTTTGGTAAAGAGTGACATCAGTAGGATCGCCAACATCATGTAGACTCAACTTCAAACGTGTTTCCATGGGAGTGGAAATAGGTTTGCAATCCTCAAGTCCAAACTTACATAGCAATGTCTCTATGTAACTTTTCTCACACAAGGCAATACCACCATCACACTGCTTAAACTGTATACCCAAGTAATGATGCAACAGCCCCAAATATTTCATCTTGAAAGTAGCATTCAAATCAGCCTTAAATTCACCAATATGTCTCTCATTTGGTCCAGTGATCAGCAAATCATCAACATAAAGAACCACAATGAGAAGTACATCACCCTCACGCTTTACATACAATGTCCTTTCTGTTGGACTGTTACGAAAGCCTCGTTTAACCAAATGAGTGCCAGCTTTCTCATACCAAGCACGAGGAGATTGCTTCAACCCATAAAAAGCCTTCTTACACCTGCACACTTTGTCCTCTTGTCCTTTTATGACAAAACCGTGAGGCTGCGTTACATAAACTTCCTCAAATATGTCACCATTCAAGAAAGCAGTAACAATGTCTGATTGATGTACATCCCAACCAAAATGAGCTGCCAATGCACATGGAAAATGTACAGTAGTCATACGACAACTGGGAGCAAAAGTCTCTTCATAATCTATGACTTTTTGCTGTGCACAACCTTTTGCAACAAGTCGACCCTTATGGCGATCGATCTCACCATCCGGCTTGCATTTCAACTTGTAAACCCACTTCGTACCAATGGCCTTTTTGCCAGGAGGCAAATCACATAAAGTCCATGTGTCATTTTCTATAAGTGCATCATATTCTGATTGCATGGTAGCCATCCAATTTTCTGAATTTTGTGCTTCATCAAAAGACAGAGGCTCCTCAACATCATGTAAGCTAGACACATCCAAAGCATAACAATCTGATGCATAAGATGCATGGCGAGAGTCTGAACGAGTACGACTAGACAAAGGCGCATCCAATTTACTGTCACGCAAAGTGTGCACCATCCATTTTGGCATACCTCTAGCCTTCTCATTTTCAGCCCTTTCCTCATCAAGTACATCATGTACATCTGCATCAGTAATAGGCTGATCTAAAACATTTTTAGAAACCACCATAGGTTGTACATTTGCCTCATTGGAACTTACATTCATATTTCCACCACTGAAAAGAGGCAACAAAGTGTCATAAATGTCCTGTGAGCTTACATTACTGTCGCTAGTACATGACAGCAAGGGCTGAACAGAATCTTCCACAAACACTACATCCCGAGAAACCAGAATATGTTTTTTTTGCGGATGATACAACCTGTAACCTTTGCTTTTAGCACTATAACCAACAAAAATACATTTGACAGCCTTATCATCCAATTTTCTACGCTGCACTTGTGGCACCAAAGCATATGCCAAACAACCAAAAACACGCATGTGCTCAATAGAAGGCTTTCTATCATGCCATGCTTCATATGGAGTAATAGACTGCAATGCTTTCATAGGACACATGTTAAGTACATAAGTGGCACACATGATGGCCTCAAGCCAAAAAGAATGCGGCAAAGCTTGACTTTTGACCATACATCGTGCCCTTTCCGTCAGTGACCTGTTTTTCCTCTCAGCAACACCATTTTGCTGAGGTGTATAAGGCACTGTACATTGGTGTTTTATCCCACGACTAGCCAAAAATGCATTAAATTCATGAGACATATACTCCCCCCCTCGATCGGAACGGAGGGTGCCCATAGTACATTTTGAGACATTTTCAGCCATAGCCAGAAATTGTTTGAAGCACATAAAAACTTCGGACCCATGCATGCTTGGAGTAATCATCAATGAAAGTCACGAAGTACAGGTAATTGCCCAAGGACGGAGTTTGCATGGGCCCACAAACATCACTATGCACAAGCTGCAACCTGCATGTGGCCCGGACTGAACCATCCTTTGGAAATTTAGAACGCTGCATCTTACCCAAAATACAGCCTTCACAAACATGTTTGAAAGGTGCTTCAAGAGGCGGCAAAGAAGCAACCATATCAGATTTCTGTAAACGCAGCAAACTAGCAAAATTCAGATGACCAAAAGGTGCATGCCAAAGTTTTGCATATGAAATAGCCCTTGAATATGCAACAACATTTGCAAAATCTTGTCCACACTTGTCATAAAAAGTGAGCTTATACAGCCCACGGCACAAAAGCCCAGATGCAACAATTTCATCACCAAAACTGAGATCATGAACTGTACATCTGTCATCCTTAAATTTGACTACAAGTCCAAGTCTAGCAAGTGCGGATACAGACAAGAGATTCTTCTTGATCCCAGGTACATAAAGTGCATCAACAAGTGTGAAGGAACTGCCATTAGCAGCAGTGAGCACAATCTTTCCAACTCCCTGAACTGGATAAGAGGCGTTGTTGGCACAAGTGACTGAATTCCCATGAGGGACAGACTTGAGAGAGGTAAACAATTCACGATGTGAGGTAATGTGCTTTGTAGCACCACTGTCGAAATACCACACATGTGAATCTGCAGCAACTGACAAGCATGCATCATGGACAGCAGGATTGTAAGTGCACTTTGCACTAAAAGCCCATTCTGCATCAACATCAGCAACACAGTCTCCTTTCACAGAAGACTCAACAATGGCTGCATTTGTAGTGGAACTAGCATTTGCAGTGGAACCACCCTCTTTCTTCTTAGCCTCTTTAGCCTTCAACTTAGGACACGACTTGATCAAGTGATCATTGGCTTTACAATAATGGCAACGCATCTTCTTTTTGCCCTTATCACCAGAATTTCGAGACGAATTGCTGCCAGCAGAAGCATTAGGAATAGAATTTTTGCCACTCGCAGCAGAACCATAAGAAGTGGCTGCATTGTTGTTACCACCCTTTCTTTGAGAAGCAATAAAAGTCTGTTCAACTACACGCTGTCTAGTCCTGTTTTTTTTGGAAAGTGACTCTTGCAATAGCAATGTGCATAATGCATCAAACTTGACAACTTCTGGATTTCCTTGGGTCATATGTCTCCAAGTACTAGCAAAAGTCTGGTAAGAACCTGGTAAGGCATCAAGAACAGTCTGCACAAGGGAACTGTTTGAAATAACTTCACCTACAGAAATAAGTTGCTCGTTGATATCCTTGACACTAGAAAGGAAAGTATCCATATCATCTTCCTCATGCATAATCTTCGACTCCAGCTCTTTACGCAGCAAAGCAATTTTAGCCTCATTGCGGCTTGCATAAAGACCTGGTAGAATATCCCAAGCCTGTTTTGCGATTTTGCTGAACGGATGTGAGGAACGATGGTGCGCTCCACAGACAACGCAATCAATGCATGAGCCTGCGCATCCTTAACATCCCAACGAGTTTGTTCTACCGTAGGCAAAACAGCTCTAACAGCTGCAATCCTTGCAGCAAGACCTGCAACATCCTCAACATTGCCTACATCCTCAGAACCAGGACGTACATCAATGCCCTGCACAATGTTACAAACACCCTTTGACACAAGAACATGTTGCATCATATAAGCCCACATAGGGTAGTTGTCCCCATCCAACCTGTCCTCAGCAGCAAACATCTTGAACGCATCTGTGTTGTTGTTGTCAGCCATGCTAAATGCTGCACCTGATGTGAAAATTGCCCAAAAATAGGAGAAACGGAGCGGGAACAACCTGTGCTATATAGCACAAACCGTAGAAGACTATAAGGCACCTGTTATGCAGAAAACGGCACTGACAGAAATTCTGCACAAAATGACAAAATAGCCTGTGCAGTACTGCCTGTAGTGGAAATGGAGGCCGAAATGAGCCCAAATCAAAATTCTGACCAGACCTAACTCTACGAGCTTTTCCAAAATATTTTTCAACCTACGAACGCTTGCCAAAGCTCACTGAAATCGGAGAAAGTGAGCAAGCATGTGCAGGAGCAGCTGACGACTAAACCCGGGAGGACGTGACCTGCTCTGATACCAATTGTTGGAATTAGGGTTGCAGAGAAATACACACAGCTTGGAGAAGATGAAGGAAGCTCAAGGCACACAATAGAGAGTGTGTTACTTAGTGTGCAATGGAAAGATAGATAGCCCTAGAGTGATGGGCGTATATACAATGCACGGGGGAAAAAACCTCCTCAAGAGGGAAAAAATGCCCGGTGGTCCTAGTGCGTTCACACACATCACTACCACATGTATATGGTAACACCAAGCCCAAGCTCACGCTCACGCTCAGGCCTTAGTGGCCCTTTAAAATTACGTATTTTAGCCTCACACGTAGCTAAAAATCGACTTTTTTGAGGACCAACGAAACTTCGGATAACCGGACGTTGTGCTTTAAAGCACACCACGACCCTTTGAGTGATATGCTCGTTTCGAGCTATCACACCCTTTAATCAAAAAACCAAACATTGAAAAACATAAAAAATGAGTGAAAACGGACGCCTAAAAAAGTAAGCGATTAACCTTTGAGGTTATTTGTCGACGCTTGTGGGGTGCCAAAGGCACATGCATCTGCGCTCTGGTCGTGTGCTATAGATGGAGCAACTAGAGAAAATTTTGGCTTACACGAGTTCTCATTATCTACCTACCTTAGGTTCCGGGCCCTCGGTGGGGACCCAAGGTAGTATAAACCAAGACCCAAACATAGCGGCTAGTGACTCTTCCTTTGACTACAACGTCATGGAGGGTTTCCCAATGCCTAATCCCGATAGCTCAAGCCAAGAGATGCATGCCATGGGCCCACGGTCCGGGCCGAGCGTGCTAAGCCGCTTAAAGGAAACCTTTAGTAGAGCCACTCGCTCCGAACGTGGAGCTAATGATGTAAATGAGGAGGGTGGGAAGTAAATTTGCCATTCATGACCAACGTAGACCCTATGCCCTTAGAGAGTGTGCACGTGAATACTTCATTCAGTGCACCCCCTGACTCTTCAGAGCTATTCCCCTGCGAGGTCATATTACCCGATAGTAGAAGCCTTGCCGAAGTGCAAGAGGTTGAGCGATATATCATTGCGGCTAGGGAAAAGGAAATCGAGAGCTTACGCAAGGTGGAGCAACGAAGAGAGTTAAAAGCGAAAGCCCCTATGTCAATATCCTTGCTAGGAGAGCAATCAAGTGCTCCTGACTTAGCAAACGCTAAGGGCCAACCCCTAGAAAGCAATATTGCATCTAGCTCAAAGGACACCCCTAGCACCTCAATCCTAGATGGAGCGTTCTTAAATGAGAACTGGGTGTATGAACTACAAATGGAAACTCTAACCGACCTATACACAGGTCACACCTATCAGGTGGGTTGGTTAGATGTCCTACAATCGACAATGGGTACTACTAGTGTGGAGGATCAACAACAAAGAGTTTGTGAGGTCATCCATAGGGTCATTAAGTTAGAGAGATAGAACAAGGGGATCAACATGCCTTCAACGGGTCTCATGAGATTCCCGGATACAAGGAAGGCTAAACAACCAACCTTATCGCAAATGGAGACTCCCTCTGTAAGTCTGATGGATCCTCCATATGTTGTTTCGCCAGGGGTCTCAGTGCAATCTGAGCCCACAAGTGATAGCTTTACCTTTCCAAGTCTAGCTCATCTTTCCCTTGATGACAACACGGCTACCATGCCTACCCCAATGATGGGCATGCCAAGAAACACGCCATGGACCTCATTTGTTAGTAAAGCACCACTACATGGTAGCTCAATGCCTGCAACAGTACCTACAAGTGTGTACCAATCGTATACACCCATGGGTCCTCATACTCATGTAGTCCCTACCCCTCCCAATATTGTTTCAACAACCTATGCTCCACAACACCCAAGTTCTTATTTCCATGGGACTATACCGGGTAGCATTAGCATGTCACATCCGACGTCTGCTATGCCTAGGGCCACACATATGAACTTTGAGCCACCACATGGCACAACATCGTACCCAACGTGGAACCCAAGGGCTTCCTATGAGCCAAGCCCAATGCCAATACCTACTCCACATGTAGTCTCTGGAGCACCTTCACCCACGGTGCCTGCTCACTTAGGTGACTTGGCAACATTTGCTCAAGCTATTGGTCGATCTATTGCTGAGAATATGCGTAACACACCTGATAGAGAACCTAGAAGTAAAGCAGTACAAATAGCCAAGCTCACACAAAAATTTAGTGGACACGGGGATGTGAGAAAGCATATCAAAGTGTTTGAACAAATATGCGATTCTCTAGGAGAACACAATGACCTGCATAAGAGTAATGCTTTAAGCCTAACCTTAAGTGGGAAGGCAGGGGATTGGTATAGAACCCTAAGGGTGGAAGAAAAAACAATTTACCCTACTCTTAAGAGATTGTTCTTGAACGAATACATACGAGAGGGAGTACTTTGGGGTGTAGCCTATCAGCTCCAGAAAGCCCAACGAGAGGAAGGAGAGTTGGTGAGAGACTTTATTAGTCTCTTAAAGCATTTGAATTCTCATTGTAATCCAAATGAACGCTTCAACAATAACCAATTGCTTGATAGATTCATTAGGGGATTACGACATAAGGATATCTACAATAGCCTAGTCATTAGAGGTATCACCACTTGGGAAGTAATCACCACCAATGCGATCCAATTGGAGGATAATTTAATGATTCAAAGAGAAAGAATGTCTATTGAGCTTAAATCTATTAGCTCGCAAGCATCGGGGCATCAGCCAATGACCCTAAAGCCTATTCAACTAAGGAGCCAAAGATATCTGAGATGACTTTAGCAGATCTCACCAAGGCTATTCAAGAGAGTCTTAGAGACAATCATGCTCCACAAAACAATCATATGTATCCAAGAAGGGAGCAACAATGGTGCTCAGTATGCTATGGACCGCATAGTACCAGTGAATGCCCTACTTTTAGAGTAAAATTCAATGGGAACTGCAATGCCTGTGGGAGGTATGGCCATCAAGCTAAGGATTGCATAGTATTTAAGCGCGCGATGGCCAATAGACCAACCTTAGCATGGACAGACACACCTCGAGTGCCTGCATTGATGCCGGCCCCACCTCTTGAACAAACTGCACAACACATGGTCCCTAGGGACCAAAATGTTGTTCAAACAACACCCTTACCACCTCCACTACTAAGACCGCAACCACCACATCCAAGAATCACTTCTGTGAATCAAGTGGGTTGTGAGTCATCTATTGCTTGTTTGGAAGGCCGTGAGGAAGATATAGATTCTAATATTGCCTATGGGATGGATGTGCTTGAAGAAAGTCCACAATACTACATGGAGGAAAAATTGGGGACAAGTCAAACCTGTCTATCAAGTAGCTGCTCTTGCGGCAAGAGGCCAAAATATCAATTACACTGCTAAGAGACCACCTCTTCAATGCTATGAGTGTGGAGGTCCACATCGTGTAGCCGAGTGTCCTATTAGGCTACAAAAGAACGCCACACTAATGCAAACCAATCAAGCGAGCATGTCTCCCAATGGCGATACTCATGTGTAATCGATGTGGCATAGATCATTTGATTGCCCAATGTCCAAATAATCCAAATGCGCCAAAGATCACGCCATTAAACTTGATTGAGATTACCAAGGAGCCATCACAAAGTACACCTGTGGTACCAATAAACGTACTCACACGATCGATGCTCCAAAAACAAAATTATATCCTTGAGGAAAGAGACACGGCATCAATTGCCCAATCTCAAAAAAAGAAGAAAACACGAAAGAAGAGATCGCAAAAAGCAGCGAAGCTAGACCCCAGTTCAAAGACGAATATAGGGACTCGTGATGCCCGTATATATGAGCAACGCTGAAGAGGATTCCGATTCAGGTGAAACCATGGAGACCAAAACAACCACTAAGATAGAAACCAACAAGGAAGATCTTCATGAGCCACAATGGCCAGGATCCAAGAAGAAGATTAGAACTTATCCAAATCCTAGAGGAGATCGAGAGAGTCAAGCAATTAAGGAGTTTGGTAGAAGATACCCAAAGAGATCTAGAGCCAGCACCTAAGCAGATCCAGATTACAAACACAGTGTTCCCTACGCAACAACAACCTCACCAAGTCCATAGATCCTTAGCCATACCTAGTGTCATCCAAGAATAAATTGACTTAAAGTCATGGGAAAATGGACGTACTCACTTCTTGATGGAAAGAATGTTTACAGAGGGACTACCTGATCCTATCGAAGAAATGGAGATCCCATCTTCCCCACGTCAAGGGACTAAAGCCCAAAAGGTGCCGTTAAACATTGCCAAATTGATGGATTTCATGTCTTCAGAAGTTAGAAGCACCATCATGTCCAAACTATATAAAGACCCTGAACTAGTCTCAACTTTTTGAGCCTTCCTCAATGGAGAACTGGAGTTTGGGCTACCACAATTTGCACAGATGGAGCTGGGGAGATGCCAATAGAGGAGGAACACTTAGATCCACAACCCAACCTAGATGAGAACCTTGTTATACGAATACCTGTTAACAAGTTGGGACAATACTTTGAGGGTGATGAATCCAATGCGACCATACCAATCACTACTAAGGGATTAACTGTGAGGGGAATCCTTGATGGTGGCGCTGGGGTTAGCATTGTGACTAAAAATTGATGGGAAACTATGGGAAGACCTCACCTTGCGACCACAACCATAGTAGTGAAGATGGCCAATGGGTCTATTGTTAAACCTATTGGGATGCTAGAAGATCTCAAGATCAAGGTCTTTGGACATAAAATGAGGATTACCTTCATTGTTATGGATTTCTCCAAACACACTATGGCATCGGAGATGATCTTAGGACGTCCTTTCATGAGGGAAGCAAAAACGGTGCATGACTAGTCTAAAAACCATGTCTACTTGCAGTTCCAAGATTCTGTTATTTGAGTGGTAGTCGATCACATCCTCTAGGAAACATGTTTATAATTGATCATAGATCTGACACCACAGTTCACTCGGCCCCATTGTAGTATTGCTACACATGTAAAGCGGACACTGATGTTGGGGAAGATTCTCCTTATATGGATGTACTACCTAGGATGATTGAGTCGGACAATGTGGATTGGGTCCACCTAGCAGCAACCATAGACACTTGGGGAAATAGGGGGACGACCTGGGTAACACCTGAGGGGGATGAAATGCCACCACTTGTACCCTTAAATATGCTTGAAGCAATGCATATAGCTTCTGATGACCTACAAGATGAAGGTTTGATTGGCATTGGAACCAGTACCGCCTCACAAGACTATAGCCCACACGATTTGGGGTCAGAATCATCAATTGAAATTGACTATGAGGATGAAGAATCTGAGTTAAATCTTAGTGCAAATGTGGGGACAAACCATTCAGGGCCCATTGGTACCCCAAATGACATTCTATCCAAGGGAGCGAAAGACAGAAGAAGCGATTCATCTAGTGACTCTTCATTATAGATCGGTTGTAATCGAAAATTAGACAAGAAGAGTAAGAGATATAAGAGGCGACAATATCGAGAAAATGTGCGTGCTAGAATAAATGAAAAGAAATCTACAGCATAATGGCTTAATTATATAGGGGCATGTGATGCTCATCGAAAGTTGGTAGATAAATGGGGTGTACCTTCAAAGCGTTATGTGGTGTAGTCCACAACCCATTGACATCACACAATTAGAGGCTACAGAGAAGCCAAAGTTGAGCCGTACCGTAAGGAGACGACAAAATCGAGAGTTAGGTCAACAACAAAAGGAATCGGAAGTGAAATCACAGTCCACAAAACAACAGGACCCCACAGACTTAAACCCTGCACCTGAACATTTCAAATCCTACACCACAGAGGAACGTAAGGTTGTGTATACAAAGGCTCAAAGAAAACCTATCGATGGAAGCAATGGAGTCTATGATGGCCCAGCGATAGTTAAGGAAATAGAGTTAGCACACCTAGGAGAAGAGTCCAAACCTATTTTCATTGCCCAAGATCTGACAGAGACTGAGGAGTGTGTACTTAAAGAACTTCTCAAGGAATTCAGGGAATATTTGCCTGGACATATCATGATATGAAAGGTGTTCCACCTTCCGTGGCGCAACATACAATCCCCATGAATAGCATGGCTAAACTAGTTGAGCAACGATCCTACCCAATGAATCCTAAATATGCAAAAATCGTTCAAGAAGAAATTGAAAAGCTTGTGGAATGCGGATTCATATACCCTATTGAGCACTCAAAATGGGTGTCTTCAATAGTGATTGTGCCAAAAAAGAATGGGAAACTCAGAGTGTGCATGGATCTCAAGAAGGTCAATGCCGCCACTAGGAGGGACCGTTACCCCTTGCCATATTCTGAACATGTGCTTGAAAGAGTTGCAGGGAAGGAAGCTTATAGCTTTTTAGATGGGTACTCTGGCTACAATCAAATCACAATTGCGCTGGAGGACCAAGCTAAAACAACCTTTATAAGCAAATTTGGAGTGTTCGCATTTCATGTCATGGCTTTTGGCTTAACCAATGTCCCTGCTACCTTTCAAAGACTAATAAACACTGCTTTTAGAGAATATTTGAGGGAGTTTTGCGAAGCTTTATTAGATGACCTTTGTGTTTATTCCTCTTGGAAAGAATATCTATCATGCTTACGAAAAGTATTTGAGAAGTGAAGATTGTATCGCATCTTCTTAAACCCTTTCAAATGCCAATTTTGGGTTAAACATGCAGTCATTTTAGGGCATATAGTGTCCAAAAATGGGATTTCCACAGATAAGAGCAAAAATTAAAGCCATTGCTAAATTTCCACCTCCTACAAACTATAAAGGAGTTCAAAGGTTCATGGGCCATGTTGGTTATTACCGACGGTTTATTTTAAACTTTTCCAAGGTAGCTCGTCCTTTGTACAAGCTTCTTATTGAGTTTCAATGGACCGCAGAGGGTGACCATGCTTATGAGTCATTGAAAAAGACCTTGACTAGCGCTCCTATTCTACGAGTGTCCGATTGGAATGTAATTTTCCATGTGCATATTGATGCATCGAACTTTGCTATTGGGTGTGTTTTAGCTCAACCAGGAGAACATAAACTGGACTACCCCATTAGCTTTGCAAGTCGTCAATTGAATGATGCCGAGAGAAACTACACCACTACAGAGCGAGAAGGTTTAGGTATGATTTATGCAATGAAGAAATTTCGCTACTACCTTCTGGCCAACAAGTTTGTTTTCTATGTTGATCATCAAGCATTGTTGTATCTAGTAAATAAACCTTGTTCCACGGGAAGAATTACACGATGGTTGGTAATTCTCCTTAAGTTTGATTTTACCGTTGTGGTGAGACCTGGTAAAAGACATGTCATGGCGAATCATTTGTCTCGCATACCCAATGGTGAAGCCCCTACTGGAGTCGATGATGAGTTGCCCGATACTTCTCTATTCCTAGTCGAAACCATACCTAAATGGAGTGAGAAGATTGTGAACTTTCTAGTTAATGGTTTTCCACCCAAAGAGCTTCGTAAGGACATAGCTCGAAAACTGTTAAAAGAATGTGAACCTTACTCTCTCATTACAGGAACTCTCTACATGCTAGGGAAGGATGATATTCTTAGACGTTGTGCCCGTGAGGATGAGCATTTATACATACTGCAAGAAGCCCACATGGGTATAGCCGAAGGACATTTGAACTAACAACTAGAAAGGTGTTGCAATCAGGCTATTGGTGGCCTATCTTATTCAAAGATGCATCACTCTTTGCAAAAGGATGTGATGAATGCCAACGTTACAAGATCACACAACGAAAGGATAAGATGCCCTTACATCTTGTTAAAGTGACTCAACCATTTGAAAAATGGGGTTTGGACTTTGTAGGCCCAATTAGTCCGGCAGCTCGTAGCACTCAATTTCGATATATTATCGTTGCCACAAACTATGTGACAAAGTGGGCGGAAGCGAGGGCGACACGTAAGACCGATGCGAGGTCAACTGCCAAGTTTCTCTTTGAAAAAATTATTACAAGATTTGGTTGTCCCTTTGAGATTGTGAGTGACAATGGTACTCATTTTATAAATGGAGTAATAAAAGAACTCACTACCAACTTTATGATACCTCACCATAAGTCCACACCTTATTATCCACAAGCAAATGGCCAAGCTGAGAGCACCAACAAGACCTTAATCTCTATCTTGGCCAAAACGGTGGAAGCTCATCGCACAACTTGGGATTTAAAGCTTACATCAGCTCTATGGGCTTATCGTACTGCGTACAAAGTTGCCATTAACTACACATCGTTTAAGATGGTGTATGGCCAAGAAGTGGTTATGCCATGGGAGTTTGTCGTTCCTAGCCTTCAAGTAGCTTCTCAAGAAGGTTGGGATGGTAACCCCTTAGTTGAGTGATTATATTATCCTTAAAAGGCTAGATGAAGAGAGGCAATTAGTGGTGCAAAATGCACTTGTGGAGAAAGATAGGAGGAAGAAATGGTTTGACCGTCATCTAAAGAACAAAGATATCAATGTTGGTGAGAAATTCCTTATGTATGGAGTGCATAACAAAAAGAAAAAGTTGAAATATGCAAAAAAAGGACCATATAGAGTATGTGAGATCACCCCACAAGGAACCATTCATGTAGAGACTCTTGATGGAGTTGAAACCATTGGATTCCTCAATGGGAGCAAATTTAAAAGATACTATGATTCTTTAAGCCAAGAGGAGCTACATGCCATCCATAAAAAAGAGGCAGCCAAGGCACAAACAGAATTGAATAAGATACAAGCTCAAGATGAGGCTAAGGAGCGACAATAACACATAAGACGCCAACGAGAGGCTAACCTTGAAGTTACACATGCATTCCACGTTGAAATCGACGAGTATTGGTTGGACTCTGACACACCTCTATGATACCCTATTGAGCTAAACAACACCTATGGAAAAGTGCTATATAACGCCTTATTGGACACGGATGCTAAATATAATCTGCTATCATATGGGGTGTGGTGTCAGTTAGGGAAGCCACCTCTATCTGAGAGTATTATCAAAGTCAAGGGTGTCAACAAGAAAAAAACTTTGGTTTTCGGAATCTAGCACACTTCTGTCAGTTATGACAATGGGGTTGTAGCTCAAGACTTTTTGGTCATGCCTATTAAAACTATGGAGGGTAATATAAACCTAGGACGCACATGGATGATAACGACCAAATACACTATTGATTGAGGGACAGGGGGTGTCACAACACAGAAACCAACTCTTAGTGCTGCCACTCAAGCCATAGTCCTTGAGATATTGCCTCTTAAGGAAATAAAACCCAAAACATTGCATGTCCAAGAGATTGAACCATATGTCCCCATAGCCCAACTCTCTAGAGCTTCAACTGATGTAGTTGAAATAAAGCTTGAGACACACAAGACCCATCCTAATATAACAAAGAAAACATACAAGTGGGTCCCTAAGGCTTCTTTAGCGACCATAGCTAGTGCTAAAAGACAGGAGCCTGGTAAGAGACGTCCCATTAGTCCCAAGAAATATAAAGAAACGTTGCGTTGGATTCCTAAAAAACTATTGGAAGCCCAAGGCTACTATCAAAGAAATGATCAAATCTGGGTACCAAAACGTAGATTGTGTTCTTACCTGTCACCTGACCCATGTGCGCCCAATCCTGTAGCACCAAAACAAATTGAAGATCGCGGAAAGGAAAAAATCACGGAATGCTACACACCTGCTCCAGAGCTAGTTTGGGTACTGAAGAAAGAACGATTTGTTCAACCTAGCTCAGGAATAGGGAAATCAAATGAAGCTTCTTGCTCTTCGTGTAGTTCCTATACGGAAATAGAAGCTTCGACACAACCTCCACCTACCATTGTACATATCCATACAAGCAAGAAAGAGTTTGCACCTCCCGTTGTAAGTTCACCACCTACAACAATGTTGCAAATAAAATCATGGGAGAGTACCTTACCACTCTTGCAACTAGACGAACCGCATAGGGCGGTCAAAAACTATTGGTTAAAACCTTCACCCATAACAACTTGGAACAATTGGTTTCAAAAGGTGACGACATCATTCCAAAAGGTATGATCTACCCAAGGAAGGGGAGAGTGTTTGCTAACATCCATCATTCACTTGCTTCCCTCTTAACCTTCCTCCCTGACCTCTCAATCTCCAATCTTAAGGAATGTATATATAAAGCATTATACTCACAAAAACAATATAAAAAAGTGAAAGAGCAAGAGCCATAACACAAAATCATAAAAACACATTATGCACAAGAACACTGTTAGGAAATAAGACGTAGCTAAATAGATAATTGAGTAGATTACTTAATGGAGAGAGACAGATTTATATACACGAGATTATAGAGTAGAGAGAGAGAGAGAGTACACACGATATACGTGGTTCACCCAATGTGGGCTACGTCCACGGGAAAGCAGCCACTCAATGGCTTTAGTACTTCAAAACAAGAAGTAGTTTACAAATGGATTATACCCTTAATGGAGCTCCCGCCTTGCTTCACTCTCACCACCTCACACTCACCTTGTTGCATCAACTTCACACTATGAAATGTGTGTAGAAATGGCCTCCTTTTATAGGCCAAAAGGGCTGCCCTCTCTTATGAGAGACAGCCATCTGTAGCCGCCCTTGTGCGAATAAGTCCAAATCGGACCCTCCAATCCGCCCATGTGTGGCCGCCCTTGAGAAGACAAGTCCGCTTTTGAATTCAGCCACCGGCCATTGACTTTTGACCACCGGCCAACCGACCGGTTGTTTTCCGACCACTTTCCGGCCGCCGTCCGGCCATAATATTCCAGCCGCCGTCCGGCCATAATATTCCCCCGAGGCCTTTAAAGTTGCCCCTGATTCTTGTTCGTGAAAATTTTGGTTTTCGGTGAGTGATTTTCCTTCACGCACGATGGCTTCTCCTCATAATGGGGGCCTTACAAATGTGCGCTTTTACCACAGAAAATTACAAGGGTAAATCAGGCTCCATACTTAACAATCCTTCACTTGGAGACTGATCTCCAAACCAAACCTGTGATTACTTTCCATTCTGGCTTCTTATCCTTGAATGCCAATTGAAGATGAGCAAAAGCTCAACTTCTCCTTGTTGACCACCTTTGTAAACATGTCTGCAGGATTTTCACTTGTATGCACCTTTCCTAGCTTTAGTTGTCCCTCTTCCAAAAGAGTGCGTATGAAGTGATAGCTCACCTCAATGTGCTTTGTCCTTGAATGAAAGGCTGAGTTCTTCGCAAGATGGATAGTGCTTTGGCTATCACTGTACAAGACACAATTGTCTTGTTTAAATCCAAGCTCTTCTAAGAATTTGTGAAGCCACAAAATTTCTTTGCTTGCCTCTGTCATTGCTACATACTCTGCTTCCGTGGTAGAAAGTGAAACCACTTTCTGCAGCTTTGAAGCCCAGCTTACTGCTGTGCCTCCAACCGTGAACACATAGCCAGTAGTGCTCCTTCGAGTATCTTTGTCACCTGCCATATCTGCATCAGCATACCCTTCTAGAAAAATATCAGTTCCTCCAAAATACAAAGCATTTGTTGTTGTCCCTTTTAGATACCTAAGTATCCACTTCACAGCTTGCCAATGCTCTTTACCTGGGTTGTCCATGAACCTACTCACAACTCCCACTGCATGTGCAATGTCTGGCCTTGTCCAGACCATAGCATACATTAGAGAACCTGCCGCTGCAGCATATGGAACTTTAGACATATAAGCTATCTCCTCTTGTGTCTTTGGACACATATCCTTCGTTAGTTTAAAATGACCAGCCAAAGGTGTAGAAACTGGTTTTGCATTTTGCATTGCAAACCTTTCTAGTAGCTTCTTGATGTAATCTTCTTGAGATAGCTTTATTGTCTTCTTCGTCCTGTCCCTTGATATTTTCATACCAAGTATCCTCTTTGCAGCACCTAAATCTTTCATTGAAAAAGATTTGGACAGCTCCTTTTTTAGGTCTTTGATGTCCTGCATGTTAGCACTTGCAATCAACATGTCATCAACATACAACATTAGGATGATGAATTTCCCATCTCCCAAATTCTCCGTGTAGACGCAGTGATCTGAGTTGCATCTTGTGAATCCATGATCCAACATCCATCGATCAAACTTCAAGTACCATTGTCTTGATGCTTGCTTTAAACCATACAAGCTCTTCTTTGATCTGCAAACCATTTTCTCCTTACCTTTTACTTCATACCCCTTTGGTTGAAGCATGTAGATTTCCTCCTCTAAGTCACCGTGAGGGAATGCTGTATTTACATCCATTTTCTCGAGATTTAGATCATGAGCAGCCACAAGGCTTAAGACAAGCCTAATTGAGTTCATTTTTACAACAGGAGAAAATATTTCATTGAAGTCAATACCTTTCTTTTGAGAAAAACCTTTTACCACAAGCCTAGACTTGTACCTTTTCTTCCCACCTTCTTCTTCCTTTAGCTTGTACACCCATTTGTTTTGAAGTGCCCGCTTACCTTTAAGAAACTCAACCAACTCCCATGTTTGGTTGCGATGTAGTGAGTCCATCTCCACTTGCATGCTCTTCGTCCATTCTTCTTTGGATTCATGTTGCATAGCTGCTTCATATGATTCCGGCTCTCCAGAATCTGAGATCAAGAGATGGTTGAAGGAAGGAACAAACCTTTCTGGAGGTCCACTTGCTCTTGTAGATCTTCGGGGAATAGGTTGAGGCTCCTCATTTGGTTGACGTTGTTGCACATTGTCACCGTTTGCAGTCCTTGAGTCTTCACCGTCCTCAAGCTCCATGTACTCATCACCTGTTTCTTTTGTTTGTTTTCTTTCCAAGTAATCTTTGTACATATTTTGTTCGTTAAAAATTACATCCCTACTCCTTAAGATTTTACCATCTTCAGGATTCCATAGGCGATACCCAAAGTCTCCTTCTCCATAGCCAATGAAGAAACACTTTTTGGACTTTGCATCTAACTTTGATCTTAAGCTTCTATCTATGTGCATGAAAGCCTCACACCCAAACACTTTGAGAAATGCATAATTCACCGGTTTACCTGTCCATGCCTCTTCTGGAACTCCCCCATCCAATGCCGTTGAGGGTGACCGATTGATTAAGTACACAGACGTACTTACAGCTTCCGCCCAAAGCTCAAGCGGTAGGCCTGTATGTAGCCGCATGCTTCGTGCTCGTTCCATGATTGTCTTGTTCATCCTTTCCGAAATCCCATTTTGTTGAGGTGTCCTTGGGGTTGTCCTTTGCCTCCGAATGCCATTGCTAGCACAAAAGCTTTCAAAAGCTTGGCTGCAATATTCGCCTCCATTGTCGGATCTGAGGCATTTAACCTTGGTACCTGTTTCATTCTCCATAAAGGCTTTCCACCTTTGAAATATGGAAAATACATCGGATTTATTCTTCATGACATAAACCCATGTTTTTCTAGTCGCATCGTCTATGAATGTTATATAGTACAATGAGCCACCAAGTGATGGTGTACTTGCAGGACCCCAAACATCAGAATGAACCAACTCAAGTTTTTTATTTTTTCTTTCATTTCTAGAATTTTGAAATTTTACCCTCTTTTGTTTACCATAAACACAATCTTCATAGAACTCTAAGTCCACTTCTTTCAAACCTGGTAGAAGCTTCTTTGTTTGAAGGATTTGCATTCCTTTGGCACTCATATGCCCAAGTCGGTAGTGCCACACCGCACTGTCAACTTCTGTAGTTGCTGCACAAGCTGAAGGTTGCGTGCTAATAGTACACAAGTAAAGTGTACCGACTTTTTCACCCTTGGCAACCACCAAAGATCCCTTTGAGATCTTCCACCGGTTGTTTCCGAATGCAATGTTGTGACCTTCATCGTCCAATTGTCCTGCAGAGATCAAATTTTTGCGAAGAGAAGGAACATGCCTAACATCTTTAAGCTTCCATTCATTTCTGTTAGCAGTTTTGACAGAAACTGTACCTTTGCCGACAATCTCACAAGCTTCATCATCTCCCAAGTATACATACCCAAAATTACCTTTGGTGTAGTCTTGGAAATGTTGCTTGTGTGGTGTCGCATGGAATGAAGCCCCAGAATCTACTATCCAGGAATTAGACACATTGTCTAATGAGAGAATTAGAGCATCTTGCTCTACTTTACCTGCCACATTGGCCTCCGATGTTGGCTTGTTGTCTTGAGACTCTGTCTCCTTCTTCTTCTTGGACTAGCAATCCTTCTTGACGTGGCCCTTCTTGCCGCAGTTCCAACATTCAAGAACTGACTTTGTGCGTGACTTGCTCCGCCTTGAGCGATCACGATCCTTTTGGTTTTTGAACCTCTCCTTAAGCCTTCCTCTTGTTTCCACTGATAGTGCAGCACTTGATGATTCTCCTGTGCTTCTCCTTCGCATTTCCTCGCTTAGGAGAACACCCACAACATCATCAAACTTAAGAGTATTTGTGCCAGAGATAGAATTACTTACAGCCATCACAAGGCTGTCCCAACTATCCGGTAGAGATGATAGTATAAGGAGAGCTCGCACTTCGTCATCGAAATTGATTTTCACTGATCGAAGTTGACTTATGTTTGTGTTAAAGTCATTTAGGTGTTCTGCAACTGAACCATTCTCTGCCATCTTTAGATTGAACAAGCGCTTCATAAGAAATACCTTATTGGATGCCGATGGTTTCTCGTAGAAGTCGTCAAGTGACTTCATCAAGTCCTCCGTGGTCTTCATCTCCGAAACATTGAAGGCCATCGTTGACGCCAAGCTTAACCGGATTGTTCCCAGTGCCTTTCAATCAAGGACAATCCATGCTTCATCTGCCATTGTTGCGGGCTTCTTCGCAAGACCACCTAATGGCAAATAGAGGTCCTTCTGGTAGAGATAGTCTTCAATCTGCATCTTCCAATGTTGGTAGTTTTTGCCGTTGAACTTCTCAATCTTGAGCTTCCCTTCCTCCGCCATAACTCCCACTCAATTCAAGGAATCCTTTCCTTGAGATAATTTAGCTACGAACAAACCTTGCTCTGATACCAGTTGTTAGGAAATAAGACGTAGCTAAATAGATAATTGAGTAGATTACTTAATGGAGAGAGACAGATTTATATACACGAGATTATAGAGTAGAGAGAGAGAGAGAGAGAGAGAGAGAGAGAGAGAGAGAGAGAGAGAGAGTACACATGATATACGTGGTTCACCCAATGTGGGCTACGTCCACGGGAAAGCAGCCACTCAATGGCTTTAGTACTTCAAAACAAGAAGTAGTTTACAAATGGATTATACCCTTAATGGAGCTCCCGCCTTGCTTCACTCTCACCACCTCACACTCACCTTGTTGCATCAACTTCACACTATGAAATGTGTGTAGAAATGGCCTCCTTTTATAGGCCAAAAGGGCTGCCCTCTCTTATGAGAGACAGCCATGTGTAGCCGCCCTTGTGCGAATAAGTCCAAATCGGACCCTCCAATCCGCCCATGTGTGGCCGCCCTTGAGAAGACAAGTCCGCTTTTGAATTCGGCCATCGGCCATTGACTTCCGACCACTGGCCAACCGACCGGTTGTTTTCCGACCCCTTTCCGGCCGCCGTCCGTCCATAATATTCCAGCCGCCGTCCGCCCATAATATTCCCCCGAGGCCTTTAAAGTTGCCCCTGATTTTTGTCCGTGAAAATTTTGGTTTCCGGTGAGTGATTTTCCTTCACGCACGATGGCTTCTCCTCATAATGGGGGCCTTACAAATGTGCGCTTTTACCACAGAAAATTACAAGGGTAAATCAGGCTTCATACTTAACAAACATGACCCTTGTAATATTTGCACTCTAACCATCATCTATTTGCGTGTACAGATATGGCTAGTACGATAGAGTCATCCACATCTACCTTGGGTGAGAGGTACCCTCGTTACTTTTCACAAATGTTTCACACGGTCTTTCCGGTGCTTGCCCGTGAATGGGATTTGGTAGGTACGCTAGCATGTGAGAGGAATTTTGAGGAGTTAGAATGGCTGATACGTCTCTTGACCACGATCGATCCATACTTAGTAGAGAGTGTATCTCCCATTGCACAAGTCTATCCTTTTGACCAAGATGACTATAGGCGTCTAGTGATCTTCTTAGTAGACATTGGTGCCTCTGATGATGAAGAAGATTTACATGATTATACGGATGGCACATATGGTCTCACGGATGATGACTTTGTTTTTCTCGACGACGAGGATAGGGGTTTAGCCTTAGGGTTTCCCCTTGATCTCTACAATATCCTATTCCCTTGACTCTCTAGGGGGAGTGCAAATAATTAGGCTAGGGTTCCTTATGTTTTTCAATTGTGTTCAATAAGTGTTGGTACCTTTTCCCACTGATGTGCCTCCTAGAGGTATTCTTTGTGTTTCCTAGTGTGTACATGAAGGTGTTGCTGTTGTTAGGATTTGGACCTTCATGAAATCTTTCTCTCGTTCACACTTCAAATCAAGCACGACCATCAACACAAACATGTGTTTCTTGTCCATTAGCATTGCCCCTTATCTTTTTGCATCCATGTTTGTCTGTTGTAATTGTGATTGGTAGCATAATATTCAACGCATTTGCTTAGTATCAAACATTAAATTCAATGTAATTTTTGTCATAATCACTTGTCTAGGTTTAAAAATCAAGCAGTCCAACTAAGCTAATTTGACCAAGCTAGGTGTTAAAGATCTTCTCTTAATACCATGGGGAATGCCTTCTTAATAATCAATGGTTACTTATGCTCTTAATCCGATTTAGGAAGCATTGTGTGAAATGTACTAGGGCTTTCTAGTGGGCTTAGTCCCTATTGACCTTTAACTTAAGTATTATAAAGGGAGTTTACTAATGTGATGAGCCTGGGAAAGGTAACATTGTTATATGACCCCCCAAAGTTACAAAATTAAAATGCTGGAAACGAACAAACCAACAAAAAAATCAAAGTGCCACAATGTAAAATCTTAAGCTGGAAGAGAAACCTCAGCTTGATTTGGTACTCCACTCACATGTATCGCCTATGATACTAGAGCCCTAGAGGTTCCCACTATGAGCGTTTTTCCTTGAAAAGCAAAAAACCCAAGGCATACAAAATAAACACGCACATCAAAATTGAATCACTGTGAAAAGACTTTGGGGGGTCAAAGAAAAGTAAATAAGTCAGGAGATGATTTCATGAGAATTCCTTTTATCATAGCTTAACTACCTATAGTCAGCCCTCGGACATGAAATACTTGGCCTCGTGATTAAACAACTTAATTGATCAGAGAAAATTGAGAAGCTTGCCCATGGTATTAACAGTCGATCTTTAGTGCCTTTCGATCGTTAAATTAACACCCCAAACTTGTTTAATTTTTTATCTTTACAACTGTTTATATGTTTGATTATATTGCAATTTAATGTTTATTGCTGACAAATGGTTTAAAATTCTGTTACCAATCAAATTGTCTGCTTACAGCTGCATATGTTTTTTAATTGTATATGAAAATGCAATTACTGTGCCAATGTTGTTTGATTTTGTAGTGACTGAAGAAGGCTATGGACATTCATCGCAAATGCTCTTCCACCTCGACGAACGAGCTTCAACTCAATAGCTTCCGAGGACGGAATCTACATCAGGAGGGATGGCATGTTAACCCTCACGCACAATCCTATCACCTAAGACGGACGTCGTATTATTTATTTGGTAGAGTCAGGTACCGGGTTTGTCGGTCCAATAAGAAAAGGGTAAGAGTGATCGCCGATGAGAGACGCACTCTAATTGGAACATTCAAGGGATTAGTTGGTTAAGCATGGGCGCTCAAGTGTGAATGAGGCGAGCTCATATAAAAGTCAACTAAACCTAAAATTCACTCATTCTCTCATTTGTGCAATTGAAGAGTGCTCTTGCTCCATCTCCATCTTCTTCTTCTTCATCTCCTTGTGTGTGTGTGTATGAGAGAGAGAGAGAGAGAGAGAGAGAGAGAGAGAGAGATCAAGCATTGCGACGACGGCACGGCGACGACGAAGCGGTTGATCGCAGCGCAGCGAAGCGACGACTCCTTCTTCTTCGCGATGAGGAATCCTCCACGACAACAAGCGTAGAGCGGTGAGTGACGCACCATCACCATCTTTGAGCTTACTAGTTTAAGCTAATTGCGTGCTTGGAACCATTTGTGGCTCGCACACAGTGTATCGGCAAGTTCTTTGCATTGACACGTGCGACAGAAACGCAGAGTAGCGGACCGTGAAACAAAATTTTGCGTATAAAAATTTTGGCCACCAACAAGAAGACAACATGGGACCTAATTCAAGCCACTGTGCCAACACGCCTTGAACCCAAGATTCAATGGCAAGAATCCCATCTCAACTTGCTGTAACCAATCCACCACCGGGGTTGATGTGTCCCATTATTGGAATAAAACCACTTTATTAAAGAGGTCAGACGAGTCCCAGCACAGGACCGGTTTTCTATTGGGAGTTTTACCCAAACTACTCTTCCACTCACACCTGCTTGTCTGTTTTTGGTTTTTTCAATGTTATACAAGACGTCTGCCACGTTCAACATTTCAAATTGTAATATGAGGCGTGTCATTCGCTGACAGCTCCCTTCACACGAGAACAACGATGGCGAGCGTTCGTCTCTCTCTCTCTCTCTCTCTCACACACACACACACACGCACGCACGCACGCCCAACGACCTAAAGCGGAATGTTGTCTGTTTACAGCTGCGTGGTTACACCACTGTGTATACGCGGGGTGCTGTGGAAACCAGAGGTTGGCTGAGGCAACTGAGATTTGCTCGTTTCAACGGTTTCAGATCTCCTTCAAGGTCAAGTAAGGCGTTGAAGGTCAGTATTCCGATCTTTTTCTGCTTTGGGAAGTCTTCTACCTGATCGAAAATGAAATGCAAAGTACCCTTTACCAATCTGTTACTTGGGCATTTGGCTTAGTCGTCACATCTGCAAAGCTGAAGAATGGGGTATGGGTGCATTTGGATCCTTTTACTCCAGTTGAAAACTTTCAATCTGCCTAGCTACATTGTATTATATAATTATGAATAAGTGGAAATGAGTTGAGTTCAATATTCGATTTAGACAGGAGCATTTTTGCCTTTGTAGTGCATTGGGTGGATGGAATGAGCATTGTAAATTGAAGGGCTCTTTTTAGAAAATGTCTTTGCAAATTTGCAATTGTTTGGATTAAGTGAGTTTTGGTTGGAAACTATGCTTCATTTTCTACAAATGGAGGAGGTGAAGGTATTGCTTAGACTATTACAACCATTACAACTAAAGTTGATTAGCAAAACAATTGTATAGAGAAAAGATACATTTTGACAAGAGAAGCTACAATACTCCTACAGAAGGGTCATCTCCTGGGTTTCCCGTCTACATCTAGTAAGTGAGGGCTTCTTTGTGGTTGTGCCCAGCCTTGTGAGGCTTTTCTAGAGTCTAGGCATCGTGGGGGATTTACTAGCTTTTGTCAAGTGTGCCCACTACTTGGCCTTTTCAGAGGGCGCCTCTTTTATGAGCACTTGACCCTTGATATTCCCTTTTTAATGGGTCGTGGGGTATATATTTGGGTCGGGCAGCTTGTGAGGATCTCTATATAGGGGATGGGGGTCGTCCCATGAATCTCTCTTGTTTTCAAAGATCGTCCCGTACATGAAAAGCATCAAGCCCAAAAGTATCTATTCCCAAAAGCTACCGCCCAAAGTTGCCAGCACAATTGACAGAAGTCCGTACAGCCTGCCATGTCATCAGCCAACGCAAAAAGGGGGCGTCCATACATTTGCCACATCATCAAATTTTCTATTTAAGTCACTTTTTGTGTGTGTGTGTGTGTGTGACATGTGTGTGTGACATGTGTGTGTTTTTTTCTTAAGCCCCATTAGTTGGGGTCACCATAAGTTGTTGGGGGTTAGGATTTTAATTCTAGCCCTTCTTCAATACTTAGGCCACTCGGCAAGGATCCGTAAGTTGGTAAGAACTTCATCTTCGTGCTTCCGCTAGGCCCCTCGGCCAAAATCTACAGGTTGGTTGGGGCTAGGCTTAGGGAGCCCTAACCCGTTGGGTCTTTAGTGGCTTGACACGTCAGCAATTTGTGACAATGCCTACGTTAGGGGCGAGTGCACACACACATATATATAGAAGCAAGGAGGCCTCGGCCTACGCTCAGGGATTCTGAAAACGGAATCAGGTTCGGTTTGTGGAGCTTCACGCTCCAAGTACAGACGGAAACGGAATTGAGAGCTCGTCTATCATAATTTTTCGCACGTGAAGGAATTGACCATCAAGTCTGAGACTTAGAATGGAGCGGTTAGTTTGGTCTTGTGCTTGTAAAAAGATTCTCCCTAATAAAGATTCTCTTTTAAGGGGGGGACCAGAAGATCTGTCAAACGGGAGCGCACACGAATAATCAACAAGCTGAAAATAAATAGACTTTCAACCAAAAGAGACGAGGGAGAAGATTGACACAATATTTGGATACCAGAAGATGGGCTGGTCTCCCCCCCTTAAAGAGATTTTTTAATAGGGAGAATCTTTTACAAGCACAAGAACCGGAGTAACCCCTCCGCTCTAAATCTTAGACTCGATGGTCATTTCCTTCCTGTGCGAGAACTTTCGAGAGACGAGCTCTCAATTCCGTTTTCGTCTGTACTAGGAGTGTAAAGCGCCACAGATCGGTCTTGATTCCGTTTTTGGAATCCTTGAGCGGAGGCCGAGGCCTCCTTGTTCCTTTAGGTCACTCCAAGTGAGGAAAAACGAACTCCATGCTCTGTCTGTTAGAGTTTTGGCATCTCAAGTGAAATGTTCAATGTGATCCCATTATTTAGTTTGGCTTTTAGGTATTTATTTTACTCATTTGTCAAAGTTTGGGTAGGGCAATTTACTAGGGTTGCTATATAAGCAACCCTCAGCCCCCATTGTATTCACATCAGTTATTCATTGCCAAGGTTGGTTGGTTCAGGAGACTCTCTCTCTCTCTCTCTCTCTCTCTCTCGTGCTTTCTCCCCTTGGTCTCGACTCTCCACGCTTCCGCATCGTCGACTTTGACATGGTATCAGAGCCTTGGTGGAGCAAGGCGTAGTATCCAGAGAAGAACCATGAAGATAGTCCGGCGGCGCCATCAACTTCCCCTCTACCGCTTGCGTTTTGAAATGCAGGCCCCTGTGGACGCTTCCTTCTTCCGTGTTACACCCTCCTAGGCGAGCATCTTCTCCTGCGACAGCGTTTTAAAATGTTGCCCCCTTGTTGCTTGTGGAAAGCGGTGCCCCCCAGTGCATGCCAGTGATTTGCTGGCATTTTAAAACGCTAGCCTCTGCGCTAACGCCCACGACGGCATCGACAACCCCTCTGTTGCGAGCGGTTTAAAACGCCTAGCAGGCTCATCTCTGTTGGCCTCTTCGACAACATTTCAAAACACGGTTCGCCGGCAACCAATCCCCCCACTAGGCTTTTGCTTTATTTGTGCTAAAGGTGCCTACCGACAGCGTTTTAAAACGCTGCCAGTGGTTAGCCATTAAAGGCATGGACTTCAAAGAGGCCGTGCCGAGCCGTGCGGAGCAACTTGGAGACGAGGAGATTGGATCTCAAGAGAGGAGCGTCAAAGTACTCTTTGAGGAGCAATTTGGGAGAAGTACAGCTTGGAGCCCATTTCATGTGGAGCTCTCTCCGAGAGTGTGTGGAATAGCTTGGAGATTGTGCGGCCGCCCTATGGAGTGCGAGAAGGACTAGCAAATTCCAGATCTTGCATCTTCAATATGGCCCCCCCTTGCTCGAGTGCCCGCAACATCGACCAAAACCAACAAATGGCTATGGGTAGCAGATCAACCGCCATCCAGTT
The DNA here is from genome assembly GCF_014529385.1 of Adiantum capillus-veneris. NCBI lineage: Eukaryota > Viridiplantae > Streptophyta > Polypodiopsida > Polypodiales > Pteridaceae > Adiantum > Adiantum capillus-veneris. The sequence continues at coordinate 107,009,167 of NC_140958.1, forward strand.
AGCGGCCTATGCATTGACAGAGTTCTCAAGGAAACCGGCAAATTGTTTGGCTCGAGATTGTGCAATGTGAAGCCAAAAGCAAATCGATGAGTTCGTCAGAGGACAGAGGCAAAGACAAGCTTGGCAAGGGTGACAGTATGAGTACTCAGTTAGCTGCCTCGGTGTCACGTGCACATCTAACCGTATGTGCATGTGTACAAGCTGTTCTTGCTTCTAGGGTTTAGGAAGCCTAGGAAGTGTTCTGGCACCTTTGTAAGCCTGTGCACAGGCTGTGCATGTCGAGGCACTTAGAGTAGCTGCATGCCCTTTGATTGCACAACCCAGGATCATTAGCATTATGATATAGTACCTAGCATGAGCATTTTCCACCGCATGGTTCCAACTTCGACCTTGCTTGTGAAACACCTCTTATAAGTCATTTAATTAAAAGTGACTTTTGGAATTCTTGTTTGTAAGTTTGTTGGGAAGTTTGCCCTACCCAACATCTATTTCCTATAAATGAAGACCTAGCACTAGCAGAAGAAGGCAGAAGAAGCAGGGACATAGAAAGGGCATGCACCCGTATCAGACAGGCAAGCACCCTCAGGCTCCCCAATGTTTTCTCAAGACAACCTACAGCGTTTTCAGCCACAAGCACCAGCGTTTCAGTTTGCAGCCCTTAGCCTGGCGAGAACCCGCTCCCACCGGGTTGCAGATCCTCGCCGTGTTCCCATCTACATCGAGATGAGCCTAGCGTTTCCAGATTTCAGCAGAGCAGCCTGGCGTTTTTCAAATTCAGCACTGACCAGCCAGCGTTTTGCAATTTCAGCCAAATAAGCCAGCGTTTTTGCATTTCAGCCCTAGCACGACTCGGCGGTTGTAGATCAGCCCCCAGTGCCGCCATAGTAGTAGATCCCCAGCAGACTACCTAGCGTTTTCAGCTTTCAGCCTTGACGCCGTCGTCATCGACACCATCGTCGTCGTCGACATCGTCATCGCAAATCCCGGACTTGACGATGACACCTTCGTCGTCATCGTCGCAGTTTCCATCGTCGTCGTCGACATAGTCGTCATTAGTACCACAACATCTAGAAGCATTGTACTAGACTTTGTGCAATCTAAAGCAAATACCTCTCTAGCAATACAGAGGGGGGTCCTTGGAGGGGGGTTTGGGACCCCATCTAGTGTCGTCTCTTCTCTCTCTCTCTCTCTCTCTCTCTCTCTCTCTCTCGCACTCTTTGCACACTCACTCACAGTTTGCATTCCACTCTCGTGTTTTGGTCATTGCACATTCTCTCATTAAGTCAAGGAAGGCTCTCCCTTCCGTCAGTAAAAGGAACCTTGAGCACCCACTAATAACTCATCCTGAGCCATTCACCATCGTTCACTTCCGCTGCACATTACACTCGGTACCCAAGAGGTCTAACAACAATTGTTTTAAATGTGGCATGACGGTACCCACGAGGTCCAACAACAATTGTTTTAAGTGTGACATGATGCTTTGTTTGGCTCGAGAGTTTGAAGCCAAAGGCAAAAGCAAGAACTCACAGATAGACAAAGCCAAAGGTAAGCTGGACAGAGATTATGGTAATAAATATTTGACAGAGGAGATCGGCATGGCACACGTGGTGGCGACCATAGTGGCCACGACACGAGATTTCTAGTCAGAGGGTAGTTGCCGCCACTAGCTTCAGCCAGAGAGAGGCTTGTGAGTGGCAGATGGGCAAATAGTGCTCCATATAATTAATTTCAACCCTTGTGTTGGCGTTCAAGTTATTGGTGTTTGAACCCGTAGGTCGGAGTTCAAGGCGCATGCATCTGGCAGGGAACCAATCAGACGTATCTAAAACACTATGGATGAGTGTACCAATCCATTGTTTTTGGTCAGATTATAAACAGGATGTGTTCCAAAGTTCATTGTTTGGAAAGTATTTTGGACGTGATGTGTTCACAATTCACGAATGGGGATTCTTGGACATAGTGTACTGTGTGGTCTACAATTCAATTTTCTAAAAGGCAACTGATGCTCAAGGTGGCTTTCTTCTAAGGTACAAAGTTGAGCGTAGCAAATCTGAGGTATATCCAACAAGGAGCTGTTGCTCGGGTGTCCATGGTAGCTTCTTCATCGACTTGGTCTCACTATTGATGTCCACTAGGAGCTGCAGAGAGGGTGTTTAAGAGTTTTGGCATCTCAAGCGAACTGCCCAATGTGATCCCATTATTTAGTTTGGCTTTAGGTATTTATTTTACTTATTTGTCAAAGTCTGGTTAGGGCAATTTACTGGGGTTGCTATATAAGCAACCCCTCAACCCCCATTGTATTCACATCAATTATTTATTGCCAAGGTTGGTTGGTTCAGGAGACTCTCTCTCTCTCTCTCTCTCTCTCTCTCTCTCTCTCTCTCTCTCTCTCTCTCTCTCTCTCTCTCTCTCTCTCTCTCGTAACTGAAACCCTAGCCTAGCCTGCAAGCCTTCCCCTGGGGCGAGGGGCAGCCCTATGGGGGGGGGCGTCTGTATCCCTCAGCCCTGTCCCACCACCGCCAGCAAAACTGAGAACTGTCCCGTCACCACCGCCACAGCCCAGCAGAACACGAGCTGTAGAGCCCCCGTTTTTTTGTTTCTGCGAGCTACACTCGTTTTCAATGTTTCAGCGAGCTGCAGAGCCCTCATTTCGGCGAGTGGCAGAGCCTTCAAGATTCATACTATTTTCCTCGTTCTCTGCTCATTTCCTTTAAGCTACCGTTTTCATCATTCTCTGCTCATCTCCTTTAAGCTTGAGCTTGGTTCCCATAGTCGGGCCTGCTCACACAATAGAGTCGAGAAAAACACCATCAACCAAGTTTGAGCTTGGTTCCCATAGTCGGGCCTTCTCACACAACAGAGTCGAGAAGCTCCGAAGATCCAATGGCCTCCTTCAATACACCAATGGCCAGCACACACAAGAGTTTCCTTGCGGTGGCAAGTTGCAACTGCTCCTAAGAAGGATCCCACCACTCGTCAAGAAGCAACGATTACTGCTCTTGAAGCTCAGATTCAGGAACTTATTGGAGAGAATGAGATACTCAAAGAACGCTTGCTTAAGTTAGAGGAGACGAAGATAGAGAGCCAAGCCCTACTCGCAAAAGCCCAAGGTGTTGAAGCGTCTCTTACTGAAACTGCCAAAGCAGTGAAGGAAACCCATGAAGCGACACACGAGAAGATCAACACCAAGATACAAGTAGGTTTACAAGAATGCAAACTACAAGAATCCCTTGGCCTTAAGGTCAGGATGAGAGGACTTCACGCACCTTGGTGCACAAGCGAGGACACTCTCGAAGAGGCAATCGCCAAACTCAATGACATTCTTCAACCTGTCAACATTGAGCCTGAAACCATTTCTTGGATCAATGACACACACAAGCATGTGCCACCCGAGCATTGTATTCTCACCTTCAAGGACAAAGAAGAACGGAAAAAGCTACTACGCCAATCTTGTCTCCTCAAGGGAACAATGTTTCGGATCACCGAAGAATTAACCACAAACCAACTCAAAGCCAAAGCAAGTGAGCTCAAGAAGGTACATGAAGCCCGCAAACAAGGTAAATGGGCAGTTTACCGAGGTGGTAAAGCCATCATCCAAGATTTTCGAAACCCTAAATTAGCTCTCTCCACAGTTGACCCTCCCTAGGTTTTTTGTTTTCCCCATTTCCCTTTCTTTTTAACCTCCCAATGGACCCTCAATCCTTTATTGATATGTATCTTCATCGTCATCTTCTGCTTAGTCGGAACCATTGTAATGTTTGTTTTTGGTCCATGGGTCATATCTGATCTCTGTGGACGATAATACAATTCATCTATCTATCTATCTACCGATCTCGCGCTTTCTCCCCTTGGTATCTACGCTTCCGCATCATCGACTTTGACATGTCTTCCGACGACAAGAACTAGAGTAACCCCCCTGTTCTAAGTCTCAGATTCGATGGTCAATTCCTTCCCGTGCGGGAAATTCCGAGAGATGAGCTCTCAATTCCGTTTTCTTTTGTACTTGGAGCGTGAAGCTCCACAGATTGTTCCTGAATCCGTCTTCTGAATCCTTGATGTAGGCCAAGGCCTCCTTGCTCATATATATATATATATATAATTCTTGGAACATCAAAACCAACGTGAACAAAGCTAAGATGCAAAATGGGAGGGAGGTAGGGAGAGCCAAAACAAATAAAAAAGGCACTGAAAGACCAACGAATTAGAGAAGCCCATGAAGCAAGCGCTGCCACTGACAAAGGACATTTCAACTATGGAAGCATGCATGATGGGAGGCTCGTTGGTACCAATAAACAAGGAAGACCCAAAGAGGCGCTAAAGAATGAACAAGCATATCAGACTACCGAGCCTGAATTGTTATTTTATACTGATTAAGGATTGTGACAGCTGAAGTGTGTGATGGTAGGTCCAGTGACCACCAAAAAGAAACAAAAACACAAACTAGAACAGAAAAAATCAGAAATTGAGGTACCACGCACCACCCACGCGTGCACTTAGAGGCCCGAGGTTGCTTGCAAACACAAAGTGGCACGTATTGCAAAAAGGGAGTGTAACCCACAAGCGCTGTCTCAAAGTGGTGACGTGGCTGCTCGAAACCCTAATTCTGTTGAAACCCTAACCCTAAAATCAAAAACCCTAATTTTGTTGAAACCCTAACCCTAATCCTAGCCCTAACCCTGATTTGTTGATGTGGCAAGCTGACACGTGGCTTGCTTACGGACACTAGCGTGATTTACGGAAAGCTGGGCAGATTTTGGCTTTTGCTTTTACTCAACGCAAGAGATGAGAGAGAGAGAAGCTTTTGCTTTTATTTTATAAAAGCATAGAAGAATGAGAGAGAAAAAGCTTCTGCTTTATTTTAAAAGCTTTTGATTGGACAACTTTTTGGAACTTGCTTTATTTTATAAGCAAGAGAGAGAAAGAGCCTTTGCTTTATTTATGGGCTTTTGATTTTCAGCTTTTGGGGCTCTGCTTTTGGCATCCCTTGTAACTTTAAATATGTGAGCAGGCCTCTCACAACTCAGAGCATCTGGACGCAGAGTCTGAGTGTGAGCGCCTGCCTGCACTCTTGTACTTTGAACTCAGATTAATACAAAAAGAAATACCGAAAGGGGCGCCAGTCTTTGGGGCCAATATCTCTAGGCACAGAACTCCGCCGGGCCAGTGTCGAAAAATAGCAAACTGTGAACTGTGAACTATGAACTGTGAACTGTTTTGAAGTGGTTATTTGGTGCTGTTGTGGTAGATTCTTGACTTGGAGTGTCCCAAGTCTGTTACAAGCGCGCGCGCGCACACACACACCCCCGCATACTCACACCAGTGTGCACACATATCTAACTCTCGAGGCCAGGTGGGTGCACTACAGCTTGGTTGGCGACTAGCTCCATGGGCTGCAACAGAGGGGCAGTGGGCAGGAGCTCTCCCATGGCAGATGGCAGTGGGAGCATCCTTGGGCGATCGTAGGTGGAAGGCAGTGGTGTCAACCTCTCTCTCTCTCTCTCTCTCTCTCTCTCTCTCTCTCTCTCTGAGCCCACCCATACTAGAGGTACGTTGCTCGACCGAGCCACTGAGCTAGGCAGATCCTGACGCCCATGACCTTGGGGGGTCTCCCACCACCGACAAAAGCTGCAACAGAAGATACAGATCACTCTAGCTCGACATGCAAGACGCCCAACCAGAGTAGTGACCATGGATGAGGTTGATGAGATTCGACAGTGACCGATGAGAGATTTCATCTGAACCCACCAACCCCAACCTTGAACACCCCCCCCCTTCCCCCCCCTTCCCCCTCCTATATCTCGTCTCAATCCCGAATCAACTTCAGATTTATTTCCTTTCTCCTTAGTGCCTTAGTGTTTTTAGTTTTAGTTTTAGTGTTGGTTCTTTGTAATGTCCGTACTTAGACATGATATCAGATTCACCAATTGTAACTTTTTGGTCTCATAGGTCATTTTGGCCTTTTGAAGACGTTAATATAACATTTCATTTCATTTCATCTCTCTCTCTCTCTCTCCCCCTTGCATGTATGATTAGGTGGGAAGTAAAGTGATTAAGGTTATGCTAATCCTAGTACCAACTTTTTGTGGGAAAGAATACTTGACGTTCATTTTTAAAGGTGCATCATATAGGTCAGTAATCATGGTGCTCGAGTTAAGTTAGTATGAATGTGCAATAGTGGGCAATAGAGTGTGTATGATAGATCGAGAGCAATTTCATTTATCACACGTGTGCCACTTATAGAATTTGAAGTACAATGAGTGATCACATTTTAAGCAATGCAAGAAAAGTGTGTTTCTTTTTTACCTTCACCTTTGGACTTTAACCTGGACCCTTTTATTTGGGCTATCAAGCTATCACAAAAACCTTAAGTAAGCCAATGTTTTAGAGATCTATGATGAGAATATCTGTCCTTTGACCTGGACCCTTTTATTTGGGCTATTAATTTATCACAAAAACCTTAAGTAAGCTAATGTTTTAGAGATCTATGATGATAGTATCCGTGTAAAGGACTTTATGGATGTGTATATTATTTGAGATTTTGAATAGATTTGAATGCCACGGCCCACATGGACACACGATTTTGTTTTCATGTGTCAAAATTTTTGCAAATGTGAGATGTAATCTTTTTGAGTATGATAATCAGATTTTATGTTCCAGATATTGACAAGAAGTACAAAAAAAGGGATTTGCAGGTCCGAGCTTCTTCAAGATGCCCCTTTTGTCATTGCAATTGGTGCTTGCGTACTCAGTTCCTTGGTGCTACAAAAGAAAGAAGAGGACCAGTCATTAAGTGCTTCTTTTGGGGAGGATGATGTCCGCAATGGTGCCATAACAATAATCAGTTTCATTCCTCTCTTTAATTGGCTGGTATGCCTTAGCCTATTCATGCCTTTATGTTAGAGAAAAACACGCTCTCTAAGTTGTTTGCTTGTTATGTACAAGAAATATGAGAAGGATTTTTAAAAAAACTAGCTGATTAAAAAAAAGAACTTGACCATGTTTTCACCTTTCAAAGGTGATGGTGGCTTCTTCCCGAATTCAAATAGACATATGTTTTAGTCATGGAAATTTCCCTATGAGAGAGGCTAATTTAATCTTTGACCTTTTAGGATCATGTTTCAACGCGTTGTGGTAGGAGGGAACGCCATCCCTTGTAGGAAACATAGAAACGCGTTTCCCCAAATTCGGGAGGGGTTTCCTGCATCTCAGATGCACGAATGCCCAAATCGTACAAATACGGCATACGCTATCTCCATACTATATGACCTTATGATACAACATATTGTTTGATATCAAATGGTTCTTGAGAGTTATGGAAAAAAATACAAAGTACGAATCTAAACCGTAGAATATGAAGTGTATAACACTATATTTTAAACTGTACCATACTTTCCTGTACGAGCGAATGATGACAACCTTGAACTTTTACTCATCTTTGGGGAAATGCAAAAAAAGTCTTTTATCCTAGAGGGGACCAGTTGATATTGTGTCGGAGTTGGGACCAATTTGATATTGTGTTAAATATTTCTCATTTAGTAGCCTGTATGGCCTTTCACCTACTTATCTTTTCATTTTTGTCTACTGCTCTAGATAACGTTAGGCTTCATTATGGCTGAGCATGCCGTGCATGTCTAGAGCCCGAACAACTTTGGCCCTAAACCTTTGTGGTAATGCATGCTTGTGGCATGAGAAAGATCGAGTAAACAAAAAGACTCGATTTTATTAATTTAGAAATGGCTGAAGCTGATACAAGGGGTATTGATTCGTCCTTGTCATGTGCAATGGAATTGGAATGGTGACAAGATCTAGACTTTACCCTTCCACGAATCTTTACTTCTTTCCTTCCTTGAATGTGTGCTACTTAGCACGAATGATGGTTCCTTTTAGAGAGAGAGAGAGAGAGAGAGAGAGAGAGAGAGAGAGAGAGAGAGAGAGAGAGAGATGAGATGAGATGAAATGAAATGTAATATACCCTCTCAAGGCCCCCCCACACCGTTGCCGATGTGGTATTTGCTTTTGATTGCGTAAATGGAATGTACACACATGCAATTCCTTAATGTAGACTCTATTGACTCGATTGGGGAATGTTGCCGTGCTAATTCTTCAAAATGTCACGTGACACATCCAACCCTGTGTGTCCGTGGACAAGCTACAACATGATCAGGGTTCAGTCAATCCAGTCAGTCCAGATTTAGAAGTGATCTGGCACTTTTTGTGAGTCTATTCGTAGACCCTGCATGCTCAGTCACTTAGTGTAGATGCATATCCTCTGGTTGCACACAGCATGATCATAAGCATTCCCATCAGATTCCATCGGGGGAATTTTCTAGTGCATTTAGCCTATTTTACCTATTTTTGGTATTTTTCACTTATTAATTTAAGTGACTTTCCAACAAAAGTAGGTAGGGCAATTTTGCTAAGTTTGTATATAAGCAAACCAAAGTTAGCAACTAAATGGCAGAAGAGGTAGCAGGAGCTCCACCGCTCAACAGGCACCTTCTCAGCAAGAACCCTCAAGACCCCATCAGCCCTAGCGTTTTGCTCATCATCAGCCCCCATCCTGCCCTGGCGTTTTCAGCAATTCTAGATCGCAGAAGCTCCCCTTGCATCTAGCGTTTCTACTCCCAAGCATCATCGCTAGCATTCCATTCCCTAGCGTTTTGGAAGGACCAACATATCTAGCGTTTTGGGTTGCAACTACCAGCGTTTTTCGGCCCTAAACGACAGCAAATTCAGCAGCGTTTAGGGTTCCAGCATCAGAGAACCGACATAGAGTCAGAATTCAGCAGATAGAAGATTAGCAGATTTCAGCCCATAGCGTTTTTGGACAGCAGTAGAAAGATTGCAGATTTGAGCCCTTAGGTCGACTTCGTCATCACCCTCGTCATCGTCGACATAGCCTAGACTTGCATCAGTCTCATGCATACCATTTGTACTAGATTGTGCAATCAATAGTAGACCACTCTCGCCGACGAGAGTGGGGCCTTCGGAGGAGGGTTTTACAACGTCTCTGTCGTATCTCTCTTCTCTCTCTCTCTCAGTCTCATACACTTGCACGCAGTGTCCATTCACTTTGTTTGTGATCATAGCATTCTCTCATTAAGAACAGAAGGCTCTCCCTTCCATAAGAACAAAAGAAACCTTGAGCACAGTTCGGAGCACTCATCTTGAGCAAAGCGCAAACATTTATTCCGCTGCACCTTACACAAAATGAAGCACTTCTGGGGCTGATTTGATGCACCTTTAGATCGGTCACGATGAGGGTTTGCTGATGGCCACCAAGGGGTAGATCTGGGGCTGATTTGCGCTCCCGAGTGATAGGAATGAAGGGCTAAAGATTGGCTGCAAAAACACAACAGTTTTGATGCGCTAAGCAGGGCTGAAAACGCAGGTGATGATGGAGTAGATGATGAACAGCGATGGGAGTACTTGATGTGGTGAGGGAATGGCTGAGAAGAGGCTCGATGGGTTACCGAAAGGTGTGGGCTCCAGCACGGAGTTTGCGTTAGCTTCGAGAGGCTTTTCCGGCGAGGAAACAAGCCAAAACTCCTAAAGCTAGATGTGGGTGCGATTGGGAAGCAAAAATGCCAAGGCTTCAAGTTGCAAAAACGCTGGGCATATCAGTTCTCGCGTTCCCAATCGATGAAAAAATGCTATGCTGAGGGCTTCTTTTATATCAACTTTTTAGGTGCCAAGTCGGAAAAATGTGCAAATGTGTGCACATGTGAGTTTAAGCGATAACTCATTGATTTGTGAACCATTTCATGAAGGAACTAGACCGACATGTTCCTCTAGCCTAGACCTACGTGCACGTCATGTCAGATGCCCACCAAAGTGTAATAAAATCTATCAAAACACGTGTACAAACCATTTATGCAAGAGGGTTTCAAAATTGGAAAACCTAATCTAATGGATTCGTCCGGACATGCAAGTCCTACAAGCAGGCTCATAAAATTCCCGGTACTAATCCTGCTAGGATTTTAAACACCCCTATCTAGAGATATGTACATAATTGGCTCTGGAAGTCGATGAAGCATGTCCATGTGGCACGCAGAGCCATGTGCACGTGACATCCTTTCAATTTTACATCTATCACGAATTCTTGGCCCTTCCTATTTTTCAACTCTTAGCCCGATAGTCCACTATGACATTGTTTTGGGCGTGCCAAGGCATACCTAATAGAATATCACACCCTTCTAGAGGCATGATGTTGAAACTTTTAAGTCCTCATGCGCTATGTAACCTTGACAATGTAGCCTCAACTTGCAAATGATAGGCGTTATGGCGATGTTATGCATGTCGCTAACGTTGCATCCATCTGTGGCCCCATGTCTTCAAGCTTGATTCCCAAATCTCATGCGTAAGCTTGTGAACATGGAGTTGGATGAGTCTAAGCCTGCATCTGAACACTTGAGCGCTTTTACAGGTATCTTGAGTCAGCTGCAAGACTTTGGTTTGCAGCCGTTTGATGACAAGCTAAAGGCTATTTTCTTATTGATGACTTTGCCTGACAATTGGGAAGCTTTAATAGTTTCTTTGAGCAACAATGCTGCTTTGACATTTGATAGTGTACGTGGTTCTATTCTCAATGAAGAGATTAGAAGAAAGAACAGTGGTGAAAGCAGTAGGTCAACATATATGTTAGAGGTAGGTCTGAACAGAAGAATATTGCAAACAATAGAGGCAAGAACAAGAGTAAGACCAGGGAAAAGCGTGTGAACATTAACACACGACCCAAAAAACTCTGCGTCGACCTCTCTCTCTCTCTCTCTCTCTCTCTCTCACGCTCGAGATCTTTGAACTGCATCACCTACACCAAGAAGGAACTTCGCCTCCTTCAATTCTCTCGTGTGTGGTGCTAGATTTCCAACTTGGGGTGTCCAAGTTTGTTACACAAATCCCCCTGGGAGTGATGCAGTGAACGAGAACTGGCACATAGAGTATAGGGAAGTGCCAATTGCCATGCCCTGAGGACATGATCAATCCAATTCCAAAGCTTTGCGGAAGAACTTCTCACGAAACAATGCCTTTGTGAAAAGATCTGCGAAGTTGTCGCGTGTTGGCACATAAGCGAAGCTTATCTCTCCTGCTGAGAGTCTCTCCCTGACATAGTGGTAATGCACCTCAATGTGCTTTGTGTGAGCATGAAAAACTGGGTTCCTCGCAATTGCCAATGCGCTTTGACTGTCAGAGTAGATGATGTTGGTAGTGTCCTGTCTAACACCCAAATCAGCCATAAGGCGTCTGAGCCATACACACTCAACCGTAGCTGTGAAGACTGCCCTGTACTCAGCCTCACAATTGGAAGTGGCCACAGTAGGTTGCTTCTTTCTCAACCATGATATGCATGAAATGTCGAGCATGAAACAGAAACCACTTGTGGACACTCGCTTGTCAAAATAACCAGCCCACTGTGAGTCCAAAAAAGCATGTAAATCTGGCGGCAATGATCCCCCCTTGCGATAAAACAACCCAAGATGTAAAGTGCCACTCAAGTAGCAAAAGATCCGATTGACAACCTGCCAATGCTTAGACCCTGGGCTATGCATAAATCTGCTGACTTGTGAGACTGCAAACTGAATATCTGGCCTTGTGTTGCATATCATATAAGGCATCCAACAACAGTTTGGTAAAGAGTGACATCGGCAGGATCACCAACATCATGAAGACTCAATTTCAAACCTGTTTCCGTGGGAGTGGCAATAGGTTTGCAATCTTCAAGTCCAAATTTACATAGCAATGTCTCTATGTAACTTGTCTAACACAAGGCAATACCACCATCACACTGCTTGAACTGTATGCCCAAGTAATGATGCAACAGTCTCAAATCTTTTATCTTGAAGTAGCATTCAAATCAGCCTTGAATTCAGCAATATGTGCCTCATTCGGACCAGTGATCAACAAATCATCCACATATAGGACATTGATGAGAAGTACATCGCCCTCACGCTTTGCATACAATGTGCTTTCTGTTGGATTGTCACGAAAGCCTTGTTTAACCAAATGAGTGTTAGTTTTCTCATACCAAGCATGAGGAGATTGCTTTAACCCATACAAAGCTTTCTTACATTTGTACACTTCATCTTCCTGCCCTTTAATGACAAAACCATAAGGCTGTGTTACATAAACTTCCTCAAATATGTTACCATTCAAGAAAGCAATAACATTATTTGATTGATGTACATCCCATCCAAAATGAGCTGCCAGTCGTACGACAAGTGGGAGCAAAAGTCTCTTCATAAATTACGCCTTTTTGCTGTGCATAGCCTTTTGCAACAAGTCGAGCCTTATAGCGATCAATCTCACCATCCGGCTTACGTTTCAACTTGTAAACCCACTTCGTACCAATGGCCTTTTTGCCAGGAGGCAAATCACATAAAGTCCATGTGTCATTTTCTATAAGTTCATCATATTCTAATTGCATGGCAGGCATCCAATTTCCTGAATTCTTTGCTTCATCAAAAGACAGAGGTTCCTCAACATCACATAAGCTGAAAACAGCCAACCCAATGAGCCGATTCATTGGCCACAACACCAGTGGATGACCACTAGACCAGAGATGGCGAGTGGTAGCAAGGCCATCGGTGGCCTAATGCCCTAGTAGTGTACCATCCATTCCAGCATACCCAGTCCAACTCATTCTCTCAAAGATATTTGTTCGTGTATATTGTCGATGACTTAGGGGCCTCAACACTTCCTTCATTAAAGTAGATGATTAAAAATATAGGTATGTAGGAGGTGCAAAATCCTTCACTCAGCACAGCTGTGGATAAGGAATCGTGCTGGTTGTTTCAGTTTCAGTCTAAAATCTATGGTGTAAACATCTATTATTAAGGAAGATTTCTTGAAGTCTTTATGGCGCATTAGAAACTGAGAAGGCCTTATATTTTTACCTGCCATGATCTGGATAATGCAGTAGGTTGTTTAGTGGTTGGATCAATTTATTCATTGTTGTAAGGCACACGTTGCGTCTATTTGTGTTTGCAGGGCTGGGTGTTTGCGTGGCTAGACACAAATGATCAGCGTTACCTCTTCTATGCCTCCGTTTATCTTGCTCCATATGTCAGGTAAAATGTCATCTGCAACTTGCATCCGATGGTTGTCTTCCATTGTTTCGCAGACTTTTAAGTATGATATAATTTTCTCTAGGACTGGTTTCTCCTTCTCCACGGATGAAAACTGGCTGCTGATTCTAAGCTATTTTGCTTGCATAGCGCATGTCCAGGTATAGTTTGTGTTTACACCCTTTCTTGTGATTGCTGAAAGATTTGAGCACTTTTGCAATACTAAATAGTGATGTGAACAGTTGGAATTGTGATTCTTCATTATTGATGCATGCTGAAACTGTTTATTAATGGTTGCTTGATGAATGGCAAAGCTGGTTTCTGTGGTTAATATTATTGATCAGTTTGTTTGCATCCAGGCTCATGTTTATAAAATTGAATGCCTGGTTTGCTTGTCTTGTGTGATTTCTATTGTATTACTTTAAATTTTGGAAAATTACTGGATTACCCCTAAAATTTATGGAAATTCCCTCAAATTTCAAAAATTTCCAAGATACTTTTGTACCAATTTTGGATTGATTGCCCCAAATTTTGCATAGTTTATTCTTTTTCACCATTGAGATCTATCTTTTAAGTGTCTTAGACAAAATTTTTCATGAATGAGCTCACAAATAGAGAATTTTTTGTCTACACTTAATGAGCCATTTCATCTCGAGAGCCTATGATATCACCTAAAATTATAGTTCTATCATCTTCTACTGATGGAGAAGCAATCTTCATGTGGAGGATTGCAAAAAAAGAAGTCTTTGGAGATGTTTGCGAGACTAACGAAGGGTATTTTGGGAATATTGGAAAAATTTGGGCATTTTGGGAAATTTTGGCATAGCATGAGGGGTCTTTTGGGAATTTTTGAAATTTGAGGGGCATTTTGAAAATTTCCACAAATTTTAAGGGTGTTTTGGTAATTTTCCCTGAAAATGTTTATATTGGCTGTTAGAGGACATTCAGTTTACATGGCCTATTGTTAGTCATAAATGTAGAGGCCACATTTAAATATTTAAATGTGGGACAGTCTCTACCTGTCATTTGGTGCGATGTTGATGTTTTCTTCAAAGCAAGATTCGAAGTTCAAAAGCATTTTCGTCAAAGTCTTGCTTCTGTGCCAAACATCAAGTGGAGTCATTTCTTTGATTAGCTCATATTGGTATGGTTGAACTGCTATTGCAGTTGGAAGTCAACTCACAGAGTGTCGGTATAGAGTCTGGGAAAACTTTTCTTCAAGATGGATTGCGGAATTTAAGACAAAAAGTGAAGCTAGAACTCCCTGGGAAGAAGCAGGCCAGGAATTTTCATGTAAGAGGACTACCAAGGTATGCGTTTCATTAACCTAAGGGCTTTCTTTTCACTAAACAATCTTGATCTCTAGGAGTCGCTTTTGTCTGATCATGAGGACGCAAGTCCACCTGTGGAGGAAGATTTCTCCCAAATTGAGCTGTCAGAGTTCGATAAGAAGCTGTCTAGCATGAGAAAAGGTGGGGAGGCTGTTGAGAGCTCTGAAAAATCAGAGAAAAACAGTCAAAATGCTGAGATCTCTGATGAATGATGCGTTCCCACTAATTTCGAGTCCTCCAGCAGGATTGCTTCAAGTTACAAGGAGAAGCAAAGCATAAGCTGTCTATGTTACAAGGAGTAGCAAAGCGTAAGTTGTCTGTGTAAAAAGAAAATATTGTTCTTGAAGTAGTTTGGATCATCAGAGACCTTAAAATGTATATAGCTTGTTTGGTCAATTCATATTTGTTCCTGCATCTGTGTGCGTCAGAAGATTCCCCCTTGTTTGCCTCATATTCCTGTATAATTGCAAAGGAGGTATCTGAGGAAGACAGGTGTGGTGATTAACCGATTGTTATGAGGCATAATCTTAAATAAGATGAGTTGTAGTGTGGCTAATATGATTGTAGCTCTAGTTTTTTGACGTTAGGGTTTATGTAATGGAGGAAAGTTCTTTTTTAGACAGGGTTGCAGATTTGCAATTTGTGAAACAAGTATTAATTTTGGATGCAGTTAACAGCATCTTTGCCAAAGCTCTGTAATCAGAATTGCGACTCAAAATACACTGGCATTATGGGAATGAGCGTTGCTTTGGTCTCAACGGGAAATTTGAACCGTTTGACTCTGGTTTTAATACTGGTTTCATTGATTGGTGATCTACTTTGGATGCAGTTAACAGCATCTTTGCCAAAGCTCTGTAATCAGAATTGCGACTCAAAATACACTGGCATTATGGGAATGAGCGTTGCTTTGGTCTTAACGGGATATTTGAACCGTTTGACTCTGGTTTTAATACTGGTTTCATTGATTGGTGATCTACTCCCGGGAGGAGTAGTGAGAAATGCTGTTTTGGTATTGTCTGAACCTCGGGACGACGCAGACGGGATGTTTGAGGAGCGTTCCGTTGTATGCTTGAAAACCTCGGAACGACATAGACGGGATGTTTGGGGAGCGCTTTGTTGTATGCTGAAAAACCTCCGAATGACGCATTGGGATGTTTGGGGACCGCGTTTGGTTGTATGCTTGAAACTCCTGCTTCATTTCTAGAATGTGCGCTCTTGGTGCTGGTACATCTCCGGCAGAAATGGGCCCAAACGTCTCCAGTAAGAGTCATCATAACTGTCTGTAGGGAAACAATTGCTGCTATCAGAAGCACTCACATACAAATTGGGCCTTCTAGCTCTTTCCAGAGTCTGCATTGTACGGGTAATGATGTGGCATGCTAATGTGGTGCTGTTGCACTGGCTTTTGATTGGACGCCCCCCCAACATGTTTGTCTTCTGAGCCAAGCTGCTTTTGTTACACCGTATGTAAATAGCACTGCTTTTAGAGTTTCTTTTGGGCCCTAAAGAGCTATATGGTTGTGGCCAGGGTGCAAGTTGTATCCCAGATTATGTTAGTAATCTCACTTGACGATTATACTTACAATTGGTGAATAATAACAAGGAAATACTGCGGAAGGGGTGCCCAACTTGGGGGCCAATGTTTATGAGAAGGTAACTCTGGCACTTTGTGTCTTGCAAGGTGGTTCTTGTCTGTCGTTCAGATCAATCCATACGTCCGTATGGTTCTGCCCTGTCCGACTGTTTTGTCAGTGCCTGTTTGGTCGGTTTTACCTGTTCTGCATGGTCTGTTTGACCGTTGACTGCTCAGCAGCTTTTTGGGGGCAGTTTTGCAGCTTTGCATTGGCTTTTGGGTCCTTGAGAGCATAGGATATTCTCATAGGATGCGTTTGCACAACTGCCAAGCCCTCTACGGCTCCATGGGTGAGGCATGAGGCTTATCTCCTTTGAGGTTTGTGAGAGGCACTTGCAAGTGCATCCAATGTGTTCTCTCTCTCTCTCTCTCTCTCTCTCTCTCTCTCTCTCGGCGAGACATAGGAGACCCTTGTGTAGACTCTCACCATGGAGGACATCAACATCCAGATTTTGATACACATCCACCCATTTTGTATCTGTTCTCTGAGACACCCCCACTTTTTTTATATGTACCTCTGAGGCTCTTGATACCCACCTTTTACAATTCTAGTAGTGTTTTTCTTTAGTTAGTTTCTGTCTTTTTATTCAGACCTTGTATCACATTCACCATGATGTAACTCTTTCATCTCATGAGTCATTCTGGCCTTTAGAAGACACTAATATAGTAGTTCATTTCATTTTTTTCCTCTATCTCTCTCTCTCTCTCAAAATGGTAAAACCTTTCTACCACCCAAGTGTGGTAGATTGGTTATGCCATTTCCCTCTTGAATAACTGGTCTTGAGTTCAACTCCTCGTCGACTAGATCTTTAAGGTCTCTTGGGATAGTTTCCTACGACGTTAAAACTCTCTTCTTCTCGGGTGTGTCGGTTCTTCTCGGGTGTGTCGGTTGATGTGTTGTGTGTGTGCTATCACCCAAGTGTGGTAGATTGGTTATGCCATTTTCCTCTTGAATATCAGGTCTTGAGTTCAACTCCTCGTCCGCTAGATCTGTAAGGTCTCTTGGGATAGTTTCTTATGACGTTAAAACTCTCTTCTTCTCGGGTTTGTGGGTGGTGTGTGTGTGTGTGTGATAATAAAAATATGAAAATGGTATAACCTTCTATCACCCAAGTGTGGTAGATTGGTTATGCCATTTCTCTCTTAAATAACAGGTCTTGAGTTCAACTCCTCGTCGGCTAGGTCTTTAAGGTCTCTTGGGATAGTTTCCTACGACGTTAAAACTCTTTTTCTCGGGTGTGTGTGTGTGTGTGTGTGTGTGTGTGTGTGTGCGCGCGGGCTAATAAAGAGAGCAAAGTGGTATAACCTTTCTATCACCCAAGTGTGGTAGATTGGTTATGCCATTTCCCTCTTGAATAACAGGTCTTGAGTTCAACTCCTCGTCGGCTAGATCTTTAAGGTCTCTTGGGATAGTTTCCTACGACGTTGAAACTCTCTTCTTCTTCTTCTCTCTCTCTCCCTCTCTCTTTCTCTCTTTGACAATGGCAAAAGCACATGTCATGGCATTATGCATGATGTATCTCTCTCTCTCTCTCTCTCTCTCTCTCTCTCACTTCCAAGGCATCCAACACATTGATGCAATGTGAATGTACGTAATGCCCAATGCCCACTGCAATTACTTCCTTCTCAAAGCACAATGGCAAATGCTTGACAAATCAAGGTGGCCGTCCTCTCAAGCAAGCCACTCTTGCACAAGCGGTCGGTGGTTGCTCCAATATAACCTTTTTCTTCAAAGAGAGACATGTTAATGGAGATAAACCTCGCATGCACCATCTTTGTCCTACGACGTTAAGACTCTTCGTCTTGGGTGTGTGGGTGTGTGTGTGTGTGCGCGCGCTAATAAAAAGAGAAAAATGGTATAACCTTTCTATCACCCAAGTGTGGTAGATTGGTTATGCCATTTCCCTCTTGAATAACAGGTCTTGAGTTCAACTCCTCGTCGGCTAGATCTTTAAGGTCTCTTGGGATAGTTTCCTACGACGTTGAAACTCTCTTCTTCTTCTTCTTCTTCTCTCTCTCTCTCTCTCTCTCTCTCTCTCTCTTTGACAATGGCAAAAGCACATGTAATGGCATTATGCATGATCTCTCTCTCTCTCTCTCTCTCTCTCTCTCTCTCTCTCTCTCTCTCTCTTTGACAATGGCAAAAGCACATGTAATGGCATTATGCATGATCTCTCTCTCTCTCTCTCTCTCTCTCTCTCTCTTCCAAGGCATCCAACGCATTGATGCAATGTGAATGTACGTAATGCCCAATGCCCACTGCAATTACTTCCTTCTCAAAGCACAATGGCAAATGCATTGACAAATCAAGGTGGCCGTCCTCTCAAGCAAGCCACTCTTGCACAAGCGGTCGGTGGTTGCTCCAATATAACCTTTTTCTTCAAAGAGAGACATGTTAATGGAGATAAACCTCGCATGCACCATCTTTGAGTGCAACTTCTCTTTCAATAGTTTCCGGATCGATGGATGGAAGCATATGGTAGAAGCCATTGTTGTGGTGGAGACCATGCGATGGATAGAACGGAAAGTTATACCACGACATGTGTACCACGAAGCTTGCTTAATGAGAGAGCGTGGATTGACAAATCTTTTGAGCTGGTGCGTGCCAGATAGGCAAAGTATGGATGCTCCATTCTTTTCGTTGGATAGAGTGATTGCAAGAAGAGGGGCATCACCATGTCCTCTTGGCACGTGTTTCTTGCGAGTGTTGGATATGTGAGTAAAAGGAAAGGTCACATTTTTATCAATCCATTGCTACATTTGTCGAGCTAGACTTGGGGTAAGCCACAAACAACCTTTTTATATGAGGTTTCTCATTGCCTCTTTTACATAAACGGTTAAAGTGTATGCTCATCTCCTTTTCTCCATCGTATGCTGGTCCGGCCAATGTTGTTTAAGTAGTCACCGACAATGTCTCAAATTGTGTTTCTATGGGCAATAAGTTGGAGGATGAGTTTTTACCCGTATGGACTCCATGTGTGTCACATTGCATTGACCTTCTTTTGGAGGACATAAGCAACTCAACTTTTGTGAAGGATATCTTTGGACAAGCACTCTCCATTGTCGAGATACCTTGTGGGTAATCGTAAAGTAAGGTAATCTACGATTACAACCCACAAATCCTTATGGTTGGATTTGGTTTTAGAGACCACATCTAAGAAGTGAAGTATGACTCATGTCTAGTATAGAGCTGAACAAGAAGCAATGTGCAAGTTGCACAATTTGTTAAGCATTTACTCGAAATCAAGAGGTCATGCATTTGTGGTGGAATGGGACATTGAACATGTATATATTGAGCGGTTCTTGCAGATGGATATATCTGATAGCAAACATAGGTGGTGCACACATGGAAATGAGTTTTATATGAAGTGGGCAAGACCCGCTTCAATTGTAAGACATTTGAAGATCGATGTGAAGAATGAGCGCCCATGGCTCATACAACTCATAGACATTATGAAAAAGGCTGTAACTGCAGGAATTAACAAAGGGTCTTACAAGTGCCTATGTTTACAAAATAGAGGATGACTATGTATCGTTGGTAGTTTACTTTTTGCTCTTCATCTGGCCTTACATTGACATGAAAGCAAAGCAATGGTTACTGTATCACAGGAAAAAGTATTTTAAAAGGCCCATTTACATTCATATAGTCTAAGAGCTTATGCAGCAGTGTACAAGATGATTTTTTTTTACAAAGACTGTGGGCTGTTGTATGCACAAGAAATGGGCAACATGGGAGCAGACGTCATAGATCAGTCTGGAACTCACTCAGGACTTGCTCGTCAAGAGGGAGGCCTTTTTTAGCAACCGAGGACGGTAATGCGGTAAGGCAGGAAGGTCTTCCTTGCGAGCTCGTGCGAATCAACTCTTTGCTGCAGGTAGTTCATGTGGTGGGTGAGGACGCTGCCGTTGGGAGATCTCTTGCTACCAGAATGCAATGGTGAGCGATTGCAGGAATTTGTGGGCGATCCCCATTTAGGGGATATGGGCGCTTGGACCTGGGGCCGCCGCCTGCAATTGGAGGTACTGCTACTTGCGTGAGCTTTTGGAGTTGGGTGCTTATCATGAATGCATTGCGCATGCACCGATCGCGATTTAGCTAATTCCTGCGAAGGAGCAGCAATTCTGCCCGATTTTGCATCGCTAATTAGAGAAAGCGATTTGAGTTCAGGTGGCATTGGATAGCGAGGCGCTGCGCCTAAATGTTGTGGGCTGTCAATAAAACATTGCGCAATAGCTGAACTTGGTTCTTCCGCTGTTCCACCCGAGCTTGATGCGCTCAGAGATCGCCATTTGAAGCCTTGCTGAAGGCGAGGAATTGCGCAAGAATTGCGCGATTTTGTAGCGTTTGAAAAAGGCGATTTGAACTCAGCTGGAACTGGATTGCGAGTAGTTGCTGCTGAATTTGTTTCATCCGCGATTCTGCCGGATCTTGAAGCGCTCATAGAGCTCGATTTGAAGCATTGCTTAATGCGAGGAATTGCGCAATTAGCAGGTGGGTGCCCAATACTTTGTGCATCCCCGCATTCAATTGCCTGCGAGGAAGCTAACTTTGAAGTGTTTACAGAGCGCGATTTCGTGAAGAATGCGTGGATTATTTGCCCTGCAGGGAGGCATCTTCGTCTTCTATGAATTCTTCTTAAAAATCTGTTGGGTTTTGCGGGCACCTTCTTTTTCGGTACTGCATTGATGACAGAAGCTAGAATAGCAGTATTAATGGCATCCTCAGGCCTCGCTGCAGAGATGATGGGCCGTGGAAAATGGTGGTCGACTGCTCTGACAAGCTCAGAGATTGTCTTGGATTTGCTGCTATTCAAGCTAGGTGCCGCCCACCATGTTGAGCTAAGCGTGGGAGAAGGAGGAATGCTTCTGATCTCTTCATCACCATCGTCAAAGAATGCAAAATCAACATCATTCTCTGTATTGTTAGTGCTAAATGTAATATGGGAGCTTGATAAATTACATGGAGTCTGCAAATTCATATAACCAGTACTATTAGCCATAGCCAAAGTCTGTTGATGGAGGTGCCTATAATTAATCCACTAAGCACACTATACCCCACCTTAATTTAATACCTTAGTGCTGCCCAGTTATAACGTGAATTTGAATTTCTATTCAATTGTATAACGCCTTTAAAGTTCTCTTGAATAGGCACACTTTTCCTTCACATGACAATGTTGAAAACCTTTGGTACATCACTTTCACTTTTCTCTTTCTTTTTCTTAGGTATGAAGAATCACAATCTATCTTCTGGAACTCTTTCAAGACTTTCATAATAAACAAAAACACAAAAAAAAAGAGCATGGTAGATTAAAAATACAAAACTAAAAGTGCTAATTTTTCATTAGCGAAAAGGAGGGTCGCCTCTAAGCCCTTAGATCTTTGGGCAAGCTGAAAGTTATTTGTTTTTTGTAATTTGCATAAATTGCCTCGGTTTTTAATGAGGTATTATGCAATTGTTCGTTCTATTTTAGAGATCATTTGCAAGAAAAATTGTTGCTTTATGATTTTTAAACTCATTAAATTGGCCAAATGAGCTTTGTATCGGTGAAATGGAGGAAAAAAAATCCCTCTCAATTAAAATGCTATTGTATCCCTGATTAAGCAAGAGTCACTTTTAGGTAGCGAGTAATACTAGTCACAAACATGAGAGAGAGCCTACATAGTCAAGTCTCATCCAAATGTTACTTTCATGACCTTAACTACGTCTTCTAGAAAAACACTTCTAGCCCATTAGCATCATTCAACCCTTAGTCCATAAAGACAATGCAAGCACATGTAGCTAAACAGTGTCCGGAAAAATCCTTTATTCAAAACATACATAAATCCCTTAAGCCATTTACATTATTTTCATGCATAATCTAAGCAAATTTTTCCCTTATCACTCTCCTCTCAACCAATTGTCTTGAGTTTCTAACTGGCTCAAAGCTAAGCTGAGACCCACTTTTCCCGAACACTATCAATGCTAAGTTAAGTATACACATAAGTTTTTATGGAGAATCATACTTGGGACAACGTGTCTCAAATTAAAATGTGCACTTGATATTCCCACGGGTTCTCAGACTTTATCTTAGCTTTTCCAAGCAATAAATTCAATCATGGATATGAAAACCTAGAACCTCCTTAATCTTTACATGCGTGTGAGAATTTTACTTTACTCATGCTTATCTTTCATGCATGCATGTGAGAATTTTACCTTATCCATAATCTTTATCCTTATCCTTAATCTTTGCATGCATGTGAGAATTTTACCTTACTCGTCCATACCTTTCATGTCAATCTCTGTTCTTTGCATTCTATTAGCAATTGAAAGTCATCGACCTTTGCTTTGAGACCAAACAATCCCATCCTTAGAGAAGTATAAGTCGCTTGTATTATTATTATGACTTCCTAAAAGAAAATTTATTGGCTTTACTACAAGCTTCAAAATGAGATCACGATTAACCAATTATGGGTAGAAAAAATATATTTTATATTATTCTTGATATTCTTCAAAAGTTAAAGAGAATATATTGTAATGGAAATGGCTTATGAACTTGAGAGTAGTGGAATTAAGAAAATTAAAGAAAGCATTTTTGTAAGATTACTTTGTGAGCATAGAGCGTGAACTTAATTGATGGTAGCAACATAAACACAGTACTTAGTTAACTTGCCAACTTTTGCAAGAGAGAGAGTTTAGAGAACATGACAACAGTTGAGGACCGGATTTATGTGGAACCGGTACCCCCTTCAATAGGCATTTGTGTTATAGTTTCTCCTATCGAGAGAGACTTGGTACAATATAATCTTTGTGTTCCTTTTGACCTAAGTGATGCTATGAAGATGAAAAGCTTCATGCATCACGAGCATAACATGAACTTTGTAAAAAGCATTAACTATCCCAAGCCTCAATCCCAAGGCTTCAAATACCTTCGAAGGTGGAGAGAGCTAGCGGGGAATGAGGGTAGGGCAGAGGAACAAGAAACATTCATAGGAGAAAGAAATAGTTCCTCACTTATCATCACTCTTCTTGCTAGCATACATAATAGCATAGTAATGAAGATGGAGAAGATGACAAGCTTAAGCATTGAAGCATGGCTCTTGCTTGGATTTACATTCCATAGCCAAAAGTGTTGGTGTAGGCTCTCAACTTCTCTACTAGCTTGGAGAAGGAGACAAAGCTCTTGCACTTTGCACATCACACAATGAGAGTGTGTGTGAAAGAGTATACCCCCCAAGCTAGCCCCCTTCTTGCTTTGGTCGACCCCCTCTTCTAGCTAATGAAAGAAGCTTATTGGACCCCTGCAAGCCTGGCCAATCACATGCAGAAAGGATAACAAGAAACAAGGGTAGCTTTGGGACAAGTGTCCCCCTTTCTCCTTTGAGGGAGAGGACGTGATAGATGCAAAAACAATTAATCAAATTAAGTAATTTATCATTGGATCCCTTTGGAGGCCAACCAATAGGCTTTAAACACATCATGAGGGCAACATGAGTAGGTGCTTGACATGTGCCCATGCTGCCTCTTGAGGCTTGGGCTTTCCTTGTGTGTGAATGTGTGTGTTCTCTCTTACTCCCCTAGCTGCTTTAGGGCCCACCCCTTCTTGAGTAGGGATTGCATTTGACTTTTTGAACACCTTACCCTCAAGCACCTTAGTCAGCAATCATGACAAAGCACCTCAAGCTTGGGTAGTGTTCTCACAAGAACCTCAAGCTCCCTAGTTGGCAAGCACGACAAGCACCTCAAGCATCTTAGTCAGCAAGCACGAAAAGCACCTCAAGCACCTTAGTCATCAAGCATGACAAGTACCTCAAGCACCTTAATTAGCAAGCACGAGAAGCACCTCAAGCTTGGGCCGGGTTCCCACCTCAAGCTTTGCTCTAGCTTACCTAAGGTCAAATGACTTTTTAACACTAACCTTTGGAGGTCTTCAATGAAGCTAACCCTAAGGTCTTGTAAGGTCCATTGACTAGCCTTGCTCTTTGACATACCATCTCTCATTTGGGCCCCTTTACCATTGGCCCCGTGTTGAGATAGATATGTAAGCACATGTCTATATTCCTCGGGGCGGTCACTTATCAAAAAGCTTCCTATATCACGTGCGTTCAAGAGGTTATTAATAATACCTCAATATACATACTATATTTACACTACATGCCTATTTAAAAAACCCCCACCCCCCTTTGTATGTATACATTTTGATACATTTTGATCTTTTAATAATCCTCTTCGGTTAACTCACGTGATAGCATACACATTCTAAAAAGTGACCGCCCCGGGCTATATTCTAACCCTTGTTCCCATTTATTCTCATTGAATGATCAGTTTAATATGAGAAAATCATTTGGGATGGTTAGATATTAGATTTTATGACATTACCTCTCTCTTGAAACCATAGTCGTCCTCGACTATGAGGTAGAAGAGATAAAGCCTTAGTCATTAGTCAATCTTTCTTAGCGGGTAGAGGATCCCTTTTTACCCTACGACATCTTTCCAAGATGGATGACTAATCCATTTGGTGCTTGAGAGACATAGCTACCGCAAGCATGTGTGCTCTTTAGTCCATTTCATTCTCCCAAAGTAGAGTGATAAATTTTTGGTGTTTGAGAGACGTCGTCATCACAAACATGACTGTAAGCATGCATACTATTAAAATTTGTGTACAATAAAAAAGAAAACTAGTCTTATACGACAAAAATATTGGTCACTCAAAAGAAATTTGTACATTTTCTTACTCTAATGTAGCATTGTAAGCATTGACAAGGTTCATACTATCCTTAAGTTGTATTTCTTGCATCCATCTCGCATCTTCAAAAGGATAATTTTTTAATTTAATAAGATATTGTTGGATAATCTTACCATGTTGTAGTACCTTGTCTTCATGCCGAAGGATAGCTTCAGTCTTCGATTTTGGGAGGGTCTTCAATAATTAGTTCACTTGGTGGCTCCCCTTTGTAGAGCTTAAGTAGGATCACATGAAAAGCATTGTGTATGAGCCAATGATTCGGAAACTTGAGTTGATAAACCATCTCATTGATTGGCTTCAAAATTTGAAAAGGACCATAGTATCTTTTTGTTAATTTAGCATAATACTTTTGATGGCATGTAGGTTTTTTGCCCGTCGCTTGCCTCAATCGAGCCTTGGGAAACTTAAGTAGGACCCAATCATTTTCTTCGAACGTTAAGGCCCTTCTATGCTTGTTAGCAACAACTTTTTGCCTTTGTTGAGAGATGGATATAGCCTCCTTAATCTTTTGAGAAGATTCTTGTAGGTCACTGCTATACTCATTGGCAAAACAAAGATCTTTCCATGTACTTTAAGTTGCAAGGGACTTTTAGGTCTTCCCTCAATAATTTCAGAAGGTGCTTTTCTCGTAGAAGTATGTAGAATATTATTGTACGCATACTCTACAAGAGGTAAGTAATTTTCCCATTGTGAGCATTGATCTACTTCTGTAACATAAGTCTTTAGTAGATCAAGTATCGTAAGATTGGCTATCTCACTTTGGCCATCCGTTTGTGGGTGATAGGCCGAAGAGAAATTCAATCTTGTTCCTAGATTTCAAAGAGACCTTTCCACAAATTACTGGTCATTCTAAGATCTCTATCTGACACTATGGATGTTGGAAATTCATGGTGTTTGAAAATCTGTTATATGAGGAGAGTTGCCATTTGGTGTGTCTTAACACTAGAATGGTAACAGGACACTTTTATGTCCTTGGACACTTTTGTGTCCTGTTAAGTGACCATTTTGCTTGAATTATTTGAAGAGTATGAAAATGAATTTTTAGGTGCTATATATCCACAAAGTTTCCTTATGAGCTGAAAAAAACTTGACATTTTTTTTGGAGTATCGATTTCACCATTAACCTTACTCTTGCACAACATTTTTGAACCTAAACTGTGTGAAAAAACGGGTCCTTTTTTTGGCTTTTTTTTTCAATTTTTTGCAACTACACCACTCTAAACTTCATGTTTGTGAGGTTTAGATTGCTAGAGGATAAGCCTTCATAGTTCTCAACATGTTTTGATGCTTATAGGGAGAGCTGAGTGTTAAAATTGAAAGTTATGACCAACTTACAAGAATTGCATAATCCTGTTTTTTTGCCAAAATTAGCACTTTTATGATTTTTTTGGTGGCTTTCTTGATATCCAAATTCAATTTTGATTGTGTAAGTGTAATGTATAACATAAAGCTAATCTCCCTTGAGTTTTGGGGGACCTAATACACTATATAGCATAATATATGATGATGGTTGAGTTTTTTGATTGCTGAAAAATACGAGACATTTTAGAGTAGCAAGTATAACGTTCTCAACTTTGCTAGTTTCTTAGGCCAATTGTGTGTATTTTGTAGGTAGTAACCATATCTAATCATAAAGTACAAAGTTGGCTAGATATTGAGTAGTTTCTATGGGTTTGTAGAGGTCATAATGCTAAACCCAGTTTTTTCATGTTTGCTGTATTTAGCACTTTATCATTGCCCCCAAGGTTCCGCTTATTAAGAGATCCATTATCCTTTTGACATGCTCCATGGCTCCTTTTGAATCCAAAGGCCCAAAGAGAACTAAGAAAACATGTATGTAGTATCTATATTGAGCGTGACTATAGAAACTTTGATGATAGGTCCACAGAATGGAAAAAATGCAACTTTTTTGTACCCTTTTTTTTGCCTTAAAAAAAATTAGCGAGGTAAAAGCAACCATATGTTCTGATCACCAACCCATTGAAGTTAACGGGGCATTTTATCTCATGTCCTACAAAAATCTCCACTCTTATTTATATGCAATCAACCGTAAGAAATTGTTGTTTTGGGCAAAATGCCCCCGTCCATGAACTTTGGAGGCTTGTAGTGACCAAGGGACGAGAAATCTTACAAGTTTCTCATTTTTTCCATATGTAGTAGTCCTTGAACTATAAGCTCATGAAAGGATTTTTCAAAATGAGTGGATCCACTATGGTTTTGGAAATTTTTCCCAAAACCCTGAAAGGACAATTTTATGTCCTGTTAGGTTACCAGTCTAGTGGTAATAGTCTTTTTGACAGGAATAAAGTGTGCTTGCTTACTAAACCTGCCGACTATTGTCCATATTCCCGTATTCCCATGGATAGACTTGGTAATTCAAAGATAGAATCCATGGATACACTCTCCCATGGTGAATTTGGAATAGGCAATGGCTGGAGTAATCCAAGTTTCTTCCCTCTGTCATACTTGGTCTTGTGGCATACGACACATTTTGAAACATACTCTTGTATGTCCACTTTCATGGTAGGCCAATAGAAGTACGTTTCTACTTCTTGAAGAGTAGGTTGAATGCCTCTATGCCCCGCATAGGGAGGAGTATGGGATTCATACATGACTTTCTTGCGAAGGGAGTGGGTAACACACAGCCTATTGCCGTGGAGAAGATAACCATCCTGCAAGGTGAATAGTTCCTCTTTCTTCCCCAAAGCAAGGACTGACATTATGTCTCTAAAGTCAGGGTCAATAGCATACTCATCTATCATAGAAGATAGATCATTGTGAGTTGCTATAGATACCGCATTTAACTTTTGGTCGTCATGAAAGTGCATCGGCCACTTGATTGTGCTTACTAGCAATGTGAGCAATATGAAAATTAAATTGTGAAAGAAAATTTTTCCACCTCATTTGTTTGTCCAAAAGCTTGGTTTGCATCATGAAGTAATCGAGACTTTGATGGTCTGTTCGTAATATGAATCGAGTCCCCGATAAATAGTGCTTCCATGTGTCTAGGGCATGTAGAACAACTAAAAGCTCTTTTTCATAAATGCCTAAGACCCGTTCATCCATATTGAGCCTTCGGCTCTCATATGCTATGGCATGCCCTTCTCGAAGCAAGACTGCTCCAAGGCAATCACCACAAGCATCACATTGCATCTCAAATGGCTTTGAGAATGGCAAAAGCATTGAGGATTGGTTGCGAGGCAAGCTTCTCTTTAAGCTTGTCAAAAGAATTTTTCTCCTTAGCAGGCCATGAATACTTAATATTCTTCTTTTGTTAAGTCATGTAATGGTCGTGCTATTTGAGAAAATTTTGCTATGAAGCGTCTATAGTATGCACACATATCAATAAAGCTTCTTAGCTTATGTAGATTCCTTGGATTAGGCCATGCTTTTATTACCTCTAACTTTGATGGATCCATACAGATACCATCTTGAGAGATAATATGACCTAAATATTGAATCTCTTGAAGGAAAAATTTGCTTTTCTTTTGGTTGAGAAAAAGCTTGTTCTCCCTCAATGCTCAAAAAATCACTTGGAGATGTTGCTTATGTCTCTCCAAGGACTTGGAGTAGATGATGATATCATCAAAGAACACTACAATGAATTTGCGGTAGGGTCTAAAATTTTTCTCCATTAATCAATTGGACGTGGATATAGTGCATTAGTCAAGCCACAAGGCATGATTAGATATTCATAAAGACCAAATGTTGTGCGAAATGCGGTCTTTAGGATATATTCATACACTATCCTTATTTGATGATAGCCACTTTTAAGATCAATTCTACTGAAGTAGATAGAGCCTTGTAGCTTATCAAACAAATCTTTTATCCGAGGCACGAGAAATCTGTTTTTGATAGTGATATGGTTTAGTGCTCAATATTCCACACACATACGATGTGCACCATCTTTGTTTTGCACTAAAAGGACTGGAGAACAAAAGGGAGAGGAGCTAGGCCTCACCATCCCTTTATCTACCAATTCTTGTACTTGCCTCATGATCTCCTCTTGTCGAGCTTGGGAAACTCGATAAGGAGGCTTGTTAGGCGGTGACCTTCCTCGTAGGAGCTCAATTTGATAGTCATCATCCCCTCGTTTTGAAGGCAAGTACATAGGGATATCATCGATGAACACATCTTGGAATCCTTTTAGAAAATTAGACAAGTCTAACTCTTCTTGATTCCTACCATTTACATTTGATGAAACATTAGGACTTTTAGGGACTCTTTGCAAAAATCATGTACGCAAAAATTGAGCTCTTCGTTGATTTATCAAAAGTAGGAGGATTTACAAGTGGTATAGTATGACCAGACTCACTAGCATCTATATACATGTTCTTTCCCCTGTAGGTGAAGTAGATTCTCCTTTCAGGGAACTTCATGTTGGTAGCCATGCAGTTGAACCATGGTGTCCTAGGATAGCATCCTCATGTTGGAGAGGAGAGATAAAGAAGTCTTCTTTGTGGACATAGCTTTGGACATGAAGCCTCAACTTCCCAATCAAGGGAGTAACAGAGGCTTGCTGTCCCTTGAAAGCGGTATCGACAGTTACAACATCTCCTATCTCAAAAGATTGAATGCCCAATCTGGTAGCCAATTCCGTTGATATGAAGTTGTGAGTAGAGCCAGGTTCAAACAAGATGAAAGCATCATACTTCCTTACCTTCCCCGAAGCATAGGAGGGAATTGATCCTTTGCAACAATGAGCATCCTCTTTTAGAGTTTCAATGGTGGAAGCTCTAGGAGTCTCATTGTGATCATTTCTTGGGGCAAGAATGATAGCCATGTCCTTGCTCCCCACACTTAAAACATTTATGGTCCTTGCGAAAAGCTTCAAGCTCTTCAGGAGAGAGTTTGTTTTTACCTTTGTAAACTCCCTTCTCCTTGGACTTATTGTTGTTGGAATGCCTTGGGAAGAATTTTGGGCATTGGTTTTTCCCTTTGCTTCATTTTTGTCTTTGTTTTCCATGGGCTTGATATTCCGTGTACCCCCTTGTTGAAAATTGATGCGCAAAGTAACCATGGTGTGGTGGATTAATTCTGTGATAGAACCAGGCCGTTGAGAGTTGACGTATTCGGCCATCTCTTAAGGTAATCCCACACAAAATTGTTGCTTTTGCTCGACAAAGTCTATCTTTTGAAAGACAATAGCCTTGAGATGTGGAATTGGAGCTGATCTCTTTAGATAGCTGATTCCAATGTTAGAATTTAGAGCTACTGGTAAGTCGCCAGTTCAATCAGTGAAACTGGAATAGAGAGAGGAAACTAGACTGAAATAGTTATCTGAACTGAAATAGTACACTGGAATCAAAAACAGACTGAACAATTGGAAAAGTGTTTGTAGTTTCAGATTCATAGTTTAGGAATAACCAGTACAAGATGTAACAGACTGAAGCTCAATTGACCACAATAGTAATGATTACAAAATGAGATTACAATTGAAAATATTGTAGCTCAGGAAATACTTAGAAGCCAAATCCAAGAGAACTAAGAAGTAAAAAAACAGTAGCCCGATTACAATGTAATGGGTCCTATTTATAGCCTTCTAGAAGTTACTGTAGTAACTGCCGTGGTAATTACTGATGTGTGACTGATCCACTGTTTGGCTTTCCAAGAGACAGTTCTCGCCTGCTGAAACTGTCTTCGCCTTCTACATCCTTCCCTTCTTTCTTAAACTTTGGTATAACTCCCAAATTTTTTGAAAAAAATCCACCGTATGATTCTTCTTTGGAGTAATTTCATTTCATAAATACACCCAGGTGCGTGGACTGGAGTTAGAGGAGTCATATCTGCTGTTGTGGGTGTGCCCATCCTGGCATATATCACATGTTTTACAAAAGCTTCTGACATCAGATATTAAAGTTTGCCACCACAATCCAGCCTGCAGAATCTTCTTGGAAGTAATATCAGTAGAGAAATGTCCTCCAGAATCCCCATTATGTGCCTCTGAAATAACTTGCATTCTTCCCTCCAAAGGCACACATCTTCGAAGAACCCCATCTACTCCTCCCAGTCTGTAAAGTGATCCGCCAATGATGGTGAACTTCAGACTTTTAATAATCAGAGCCTTCTTCTGATTCTAAGTCCAGTTGTCTGGGAATCCTTCCTTAGAAAGAAACTGATACACATCATACATCTCTGGATCAATTGTTTCTGCAGCTGCTATCTAAAATAGTTCTGCATCCACTGGCTCATCTCTCAAGGGCACCTCAGAGTAGCCATCCGTACTCCTGGACAGGAAATCAACATCACAATGGGTTTTATTGAGCTTATGGAAAATACAAAATTCAAATTCCATCAGGAACATCATCTATCTTATCAGTCAGCCTTGAATAATGACTTTGTTAATAAAAAATAATAATGCATGATGATCCACATAAAAATGAAATAGCTTGCCCAGCAAATAATGTCGAAATTTAGTAGCACTGAAAACCATTCCTAGGGATTCTCTTTCAGTAGTTGTATATCCTTGTTCAACCTGACTAAACCTCCGACTGGAAAAGTACACTGGATAATCAGTTCTCCCTTTAGGCTGAGCCAATATTATTCCCATCACCAGTCCTGAAGCATCAACATGTACATGAAAAATGACATCCCAATTCGGTTGTCGAAGTATTGGCTTACTGATAATAGAATTCTTTAAACTCTAAAAACTCTCCTCACATTCAGTAGTCCAAATGAACTTGCTGGTCTTCTTTGTGAGCTCATACAAAGGTAATGCCTGGGAAGAAAACTTGTGCACAAATCTTCTATAAAAATTGATATATCCCAAGATAGAACTTAACTCTGATGCATTGCGAGGCTCCTTGGCCTATTGGACACACTGAATCTTGTCATTAGCCATTTCTATACCATTTTTGGACACTACATGTCCTAGTAGCCGTCCCTTCTAGACCAAGAAAAGATTTGAATGGATTTAGACAGATCCGCTTTTCCTGACAACATTGGAAAACCATTTCTTGAAAAAGTAAATTCTTCTCCTCTGTTGAATATACAATGAAGTCATCCATAAATATGGCAAGGAATCGGTGAAGAAATTCACTGACTATCCATCATACATTGCTGGAAAGTCGTTGGTGCATTGTAAAGACCAAATGACATAACCAGATACATGAATGCTCCCCACTCAGTGATAAAAGTAGTTTTACTTTGGTCCTCAGGAGCAATCTGTAATTGGTTATAGCCACTATAACCATCCATAAAGCTATACATCTCATAACCTGCAATTTCATCAAGCAACATGTCCGTGAAGGGTAATGGAAAGGGATCCTTAATGGTTTGAGCGTTCAGCTTCCGATAATCTACACATACTCTCAGATTTCCATTCTTCTTGGGCACCACCACAATAGGAAATAACCAGTCACTACTGGCTACCTCAGTAATGAACCCAGCCTTCAGAAGGTTATCGATCTCTTCCTTGACCTTCGGAGCATAATTTGGATTAATTCGGTATCATTGCAACCGCACTGGTCTGGCATATGGTTTCAATGGTATTCGATGTTGACATACCTCTGGATCTACTCCCTTGAGATCAGTATGTTCCCATGCGAACATATCTTTGTCCTGTTGGAACCTATGTCAGGCCTCCTCTTCCATCTCAGGATTCAGATGTTTCTTGACTTTGATCATTCTAGGATTTTCCTCAGAACCTAAAAATTCCATTCCTCTATTTCTTGATCATCTAGAAGCAACCAATTAGGTCCACCACCCTTTCTTTTGGTTGACTCCTCGGCATAATCCCAAGACGGTCCCCTGAGCTCTGAACTGCTATTCTGATTTTCAAGTAACTTCTTCAGAGTTTACTTGTTCAGAAACCGCTGGCTTACTGGAATCAATTGGTTCTTTTGGCCTTCCAGTCAGCTGAACTGGGCGTTCTCCAGAGTTCAATTCAGTGAACTGGTCTGTAAATTGCTTCTTTTTCTTTTTAGCATGATCCTTGTCCAATAGCACTGCGTTGAGATCTATGTCGATTAATGAAAAAATATTCATTGCCGCCAGCATTCTCTCAATTTTCTTCACCTTATACTTCTGGCAAATCTCTTCTAGTCGCAGCTTCTTTCGCCAGCTCCTAGTGTTGTTCGTCTGAATCTGAATTCTGCTACTGACACCTTGTATTGTCAGAGTCTAATTAGCATAGCCCTGAACAGCCTATGCCATTCGCAACCATGGGCGCCCCAGTAGCATCCCATATGCGCCTTGCACATCTAATACTAGGAAGCTAGTTTTGAACTTTTCTTTGCCCATTCTTATCTGCATACTCTCTATCATACCAGTTACCTGCACCACTCGATGATCCGCCATTCGAACTTTGAAAGGTGCTGGTTGCAAGTTTGTAATACCCATCCTTTGCTGAAGGTGTGTCCCCAGGATATTTACTTCTGCTCCGCCATCGAGTATGACACCAGATAGTGGCTCCCACTGTTTTCTAACCTTGTAATCTACTTGGATCACCGGCACTTCTTCATCTCTGATAGCAGCCAAGTCAACAGCTCTGGCTTCCGTCTCAGCCTTCCTTCGCTGTGTGATGAACTTCGCTGTTTCAGGCAAAGTTTTTCTAATGTCATCTAGTTCAACTGTGAGTGTTTGAATTCTGCCACAAATCTTGACATGATATTCCTCCCTCTCATGATTAGAGTTGTTATCAGAACTTGAAGAATCGAAAGTATCCGCACAGTACCATTCCTTTGTTCTGGTGCTTTCAGCTCCTCTATCAGTCCCTAATTCTTCCATCAGTCCCTGAACTGCAGCCAACATGGTCTCAAGAATCCCAGACCCTTATTGATCTAGTTGTGCTTTCTCAGAAGACTGGGCTGGTATCTTCTGAATGACCCGAGCATCAGAACTCAGAGCAGCTTCTTGGCTACATCCTCTGTGATTTTCACTGCCAATTCTCTTTGCTCCTGCCATTCATCAACCACCTTTTATTTACCCTTGGCCTTCCACACCTCTCTCTGCTGAGCCCATTTGCTACTTTCAGGACTGACTGGTTTCGCCGGCTTATTTGGAATTTCCTCAATGACCACCCCTTTGCTGCGTGTAATTGCTCGTACAGGAACTGGCTCTGGAGCCTTTGCCTCAGTAGCTGCAGTAGTAGGTGTTTTTGGACACTGAGCCGCGAAATACCCATACTTACCACAAGGATAAGATTTTAGGCTTCGGTTCTAGAAATTACCACGATCTCGACCTCGGCCAGTACCCCCTTGGTACCTGCCACGCCCAGTACCAGTACCACTAGTACCTGATTTTTCTTCTTGGGGTACACTGGTAGTCTGCACTCTAACTGGTTCAGTATTGGTAAATTCCACCACAGACAGATCTTTTTCCTTCTTGAAATGATGAATACGAATGCCACAGTTGTTTCATAAATGGACATATGCTTTGCAGTAAGTACAATGTGGACATTCATTGGAAACATGATCTTTGGATTTACACTTTGAACACCAGGTTTCCATTCTTCTTACTGGTTGTTTGGTCTGGCTGATTTTAGAAATCTGCGGTGCTATCTCATCAATCTTTCTGGACCAAGACCCCTTCTTGGATTTGTCTTTGCTCTTTTCATCCGAGCTACTTTCAGAGCTACTGGAGGTCTTACTGGAATCAAAATTCTCAGTAGAAGTACTGCTACTACTGGACCTCCTCTTCTTGTGACTCCTTTCCTTCTTTGCCTGCTGCTCCAGCATAAGGGCTCGTTGCACCAAATCATTGAATTTCTTTGTTGGTGCGGGCACCTCCTGTTCCCTAAGCTTTTTACTGCGTGGAAACCATTTAAAAACCATGCTCGCAAACTCTTTTCTGATGGTGGTTCTTGCAGCTGCCTGGTCAACTCCTTGATTTTCTCAACATAACTTTTGACTGATAATTTTCCTTGCTTTATCTTATCCAATTCACAGAGGATGTCCTCATTGTCTGAATATTCCAGTCAGACAGCTTTAAGCAGTTTGTTACATGATCTGAGTTGGCAAGCTGGGTAATGGTAGTACCATTTCCTTGCTACATCTTTTAGTGTCTGAGGAAAGTATCCCCCCCAGTCATCTTCATCAATATTTTTCAACTCAACATACTGTTCAATGGCTTGGATATGAACATTTGGATCATCTTTCTTTCCACCTTTGAATACTAGAAAGAAATTTTCAATGAAGAGGTATAATCATGTCTGTCAGCATCATTTTTGCCTCTTCTTACCTTAGGAACCTGACTCCTTCTTGAAGACATCTTGTAATGGTCTATATCGGCATCCCAATCAATTTCTTCATCAATCTCAGTTTTTGTCTCCTCCCTTGCTTTTCTACTGGAACTGTGGCGACTACCTTTACTGTCTTTGGCCCCAATATCCCTCTGTGTGGTCCGAGAACTCCTTGTCTTGCATTCTTCCCTCTCAGCCCTTCTCCTTCTGGACTGACTGGAGTGCTAAGAGTCCTTGGCCTCATCAACATGACTATGCTCCTCCTGAGTCTCAGTCTCAGTCATCGGATCGTGCTTAGGATCAAAATCTCTTTCTGATTCCTCAAGAATAGGGTCAATGCGGTGTGATGGTTTACGACCACAGCTGGTTTTGGGCGCCATCACTACAACTGAAAATTCTAACTAGGAGAAGAGTTTTCTGGTCAACGAGCAAACAACTCTAACCACCGTGATCGCCAAAATGGAATTGGAGCTGATCTCTTCAAATAGCTGATTCCAATGTTAGAATTTAGAGCTACTGGTAAGTCACCAGTTCAGTCAGTGAAACTAGAATAGAGAGTGAAAACTGGACTGAAATAGTTGTCTGAACTTAAATAGTACACTGGAATGAGAAACAGACTGGACAACTGGAAAAATGTTTGCAGTTTCAGATTCATAGTTTAGGAATAACCAGTACAAGATGTAACAGACTGAAGCTCAATTGACTACAATAGTAATGATTACAAAGTGAGATTATAGACGAAGAGATTGTAGCTCAGGAAATACTTAGAAGCCAAATCCAAGAGAACTAAGAAGTAGGAAAATAGCAGCCCGATTACAATGTAATGGGTCCTATTTATAGCCTTTTAGAAGTTACTGTAGTAACTACCGTGGTAATTACTGATGTGTGACTGATCCATTGTTTGACTTTCCTGGAGACAGTTCCCACCTGTTGGAACTGTCTTCGCCTTCTACAAGATGTAAATCCAAATACTTGTCTACATATTTGTGGATAGACTCATGAGGGAGAAGCTTCAAATTGAGCCATTCGTGGCGGTAAGCACTTTGTCCTTTGCATCGCTTGCAAGAAATTGCTTCATGATGGAAACTCGTAGAGTTTTTCATGTCTTTGGGGCTTCGTCGTTGTCACAAAGGCTAACCCACCATTGAAGAGCTGATTTTTGGAAGTGCATAGCTACATGAGGTAGCTTGCATGCAGGACTCCGTGAAGCCCTCGTCTCCAAAGGCCACATCAAATTGCTGGATGAAGGACAATACTTTGTCGTTGGCGCCAAAGGTGCCATCATAGGTGAGAAAAGAGATACTCTTTTCTCCCTCTTTTAACTTCTTGAGCTTTTGTGACCTTCGCCATGCAGGGTATGATTTGTGATGTCCTTCCCTCTTGTATTCTCTAGGAGAATAGCCATAGCTTTCGTCGAAAGAAGAGGAAGGTGAAGAAGAAGGAGAAGAGAGTGACCTCTTTCTTGGCATTTTCTTCCTTTGTTTCCTCTCTTCCCTTTCAGAGTGACGAGGAGAAGGACTGTGGGTTAACCGTTTTCTCTTGGAAGGAGTTGGCGACCATCTAGACCATTGTCTTCGTGGAGCCACATCTTCAGAGGAACTTAAGGATTCATTACTTTCTTGCTCTTTGGATTCCTCCTCTCGTATGTGAGAGAGTCTTTTTTTGGAGGTCTCTTCAAGAGGCCTCCTAAGCTCTCTCTCCTCTTGAAGAGGAAGGGAAATCCCATAAGCGTGAGGTTATTGAGTAACTTCAGCTTGCAAAGCTGGGTTGCCCATATCTTGCTACAACCTAGTAGCAAGATAATTGACAAACATGGGGGCATCAACATTAGCACCTTCATGTGCAAAATCAAAGTTATCAATGTTCATTCTACTCTCTTGGTTATTGTCAGTCATGTTAACAAAATTTATGTGCTTACTTAGTGTATTCTTTGGCAATTCAAAACCTTAGTTGCTACTCCTCTTAGCCTTTGAAAATCAGCACTTAAGTATCTACACCCACGACTCAAATTGGTTAGTTATAAAGAGTAGTGGAGTGGGTCTAATATTGCAGAGTTTTCAAGGGATAGCTCCTTTTAGACTTCTTATGGCTCAATAATGGTAAAGCAGTAGGCAAATCTAAAAAGACTTCATTATTAAGACCAAAGCTCTCGAGGTGTGCACCATATTCCACATAGTGGACTCAAGAAAATCGATAATAGATCCCAGTCCCACTTACCCTAATATAGTTAACAAAATCAACCATGATAAAAATGTAATGGAAATGGCCTATGAACTTGAGAGTAGCGGAATTAGAAAAATTAGAGAAAGCATTTTTAAAAGATTACTTTGTGAGCATAGAGAATGAACTTAATTGAGGGTAGCAACATAAACATAGTACTTAGTTAACTTGGCACGAACAATACTTTTGCAAGGAAGAGAGTTTAGAGAACATGACAACAGTTGAGGACCGGATTTATGTGGAGCCGGTTTTCCCTCCAATAGACATTTATATTATAGTTTCTCTCATCAAGGGAGACTAGGTACAATACAATCTTTGTGTTCCTTGTGACCTAGGTGATACTATGAAGATGAAAGCTTCATGCATCACGAGCATAACATGAACTTTGTAAAAATCATTAACTATCCCAAGCCTCAGTCTCAAGGCTTCAAACACCTTCGAAGGTGGAGAGAGCTAGCGGGGAATGAGGGTAGGGAAGAGGAACAAGAAACATTCATAGGAGAAAGAAATAGTTCCTCACTTATCATCACTCTTCTTGCTAGCATACATAATAGCATAGTAATGAAGATGGAGAAGATGACAAGCTTAAGCATTGAAGCATGGCTCTTGGTTGGATTTTCATTCCATAGCCAAGAGTGTGTCGGTGTAGGCTCTCAACTTATCTACTAGCTTGGAGAAGGAGATGGAGCTCTTGCACTTTGCACTTCACACAATGAGAGTGTGTGTGAGTGTGTGTGGAAGACTACACCCCCCAAGCTAGCCCCCTTCTTGCTTTGGTCGACCCCCTCTTCTAGCTCATGAAAGAAGATTATCGGACACCTACAAGCCTAGCCAATAACATGCATAAAGCATAACAAGCAACAAGGGTAGCCTTGGGACAAGTGTCTCCCTTTTTCCTTTGAGAGAGAGGACTGATAAATGCAAAAACAATTAATCAAATTGACTAATTTATCATTGGACCCCTTTGCAGGCCAACCAATAGGCTTTAGGCACACGATGAGGGCAACATGGGTAGAGGCTTGACATGTGTCCTTGCTGTCTCTTGAGGCTTGGGCTTTCCTTGTGTGTGAGTGTGTCCAGCTATCTTTAGGGCTCGCCCCCTCCTGAGTAGGGACTGCATTGGACTTTTTGAACACCTTACCCTTGAGGGCGAGATTTTTGAAATGGGGCCTCGAAACCCAAACCAATGGGCCTACCCTCACAAAATGTTCGTAAAGAGGTACGCACACTACTTGGGGCACCACCTTCTTTTGGGAGTGGAGAAGGAAACCAATCAAAAATGACACTTGCACTCACCCACTCAAGCAACACACTTTAAAAACCCCCTTACTCTATATACACTTTGGACACTTGAACACCATCAACGGTTATGCAACCCAATGCCGTGCATCAAAATGAAATATGCAATTTGTGGAATAGCATTCACCTTCTCCCCATAAGAATACCCATAATACATCCCAACTCTTCCTCTCTCAAGCACTCATCAAAAAAATCATGCTCACAAGACTTGCCTCTCAAACACACAAGAGAATCACTTACATCAAACTAACACACTTTGCATAGAGAGCTCATCTCCATCTATGCAATGCCGTGACACAAATAAAATCACCATGAGAGGTAGCCACATGCATATGTAATGAAGCAAAAGAGAGTTGGAGTGAGAAATTTCTTTAGACCAATTGAATAAGTGTGGAGAAACAAACCAATGGTAAATTGAGAATAGAACACTTAGTTGATTTCTCGCACACCTTTTAAGGGGAGAACCGACGCTTGCTAACCATCACGAATTGCGACACTTGAAAGTTTTGAAGATGATTTCATGATCATTAACATAACCATGAGAGAGATCATGATGTATTTACAAGTTATTGAGGTGCTACAAATGATTTATTGGGTTGATGGAGTAAGAGATTGTAGAATGGAAAGAGTGGAGAATAGAGTTGCACTTCCTCCAAAGAGGAAGGTTAGGAGGGAGGATGTGAAAGAGGGAGAGTTGGGGTTTTCTCTACTATTGATCAAGAAACAACATGAAGTTGAAAATATAGGTGTGTGTGTGTGTCCTTGAGTCTCTCCAAGGGGGGCTATTTATAGTTGTGTAGGAGTGGGATTATGCTACACTTAATTAGAGTAAGTGATTAGACCTAATTAAGTGTCCTTTGACCACTCATTGAATATTGGACATAAAAGGGACTATTTATTCACCAAAAATATCATTTTAGACCGTGAAGGCTCCATAGGGGTGCATAATGTAGGTGGGCCCCACCATGAGGCCCTACGGGTGGCTCCTGCGGGGTATCTCAACTTGTCTGTCTTGGCATTTAGAAAGCATCTTTAGGTTGGTCCCATCACATGCAAGTGACCTTGAACACTCATTGCTCTTCTAGAAGATGAGTAGGGGAAAAATAAGATCTCACTCTCTTGATTTACTTGATTTATAGTTCCCTTTTGCTGCGAATCTGACAGATTTACACTATTTTGACCATAACTTTTTACCTGTAGCTCGGAATGACATGCTTCAAAAGGCAAAATTGACCTTCTCAACATGTTTGATATGAATTTGGACTATTCTTCACGCCCATGCACCAAGGAATTCGGTTTGGAAGGTCCACACTAGGCTAGGGAACCTTTTGCTTCAAAGTCTTCTTGTATGGGCCCTTTGCTTGTATGCATCCAAGGGGAATCATGCTTTTTCAAAAGGCTATGATGCTTAAACAAATAGAGGAGGGCCCAATATTATTTGCTTGTGAAAAGAATATACAATTGGAGTTTTTTTGAAAGGAGAGAAACTATATGTATATTCTTAAGAGATATTGGGCCACCTATGTAGGGGGCATAGAAGACTTGTAGAGAGGGACCATAATCTTTGGTAAAGACAAGTGGAGAGTTGATTTCCATGGGAATTTATCTATAAGGGGTGGAAGATGGATATATTATTTTCCTACTACTAATTCACAAGAGGTCAGAAAGTTTGGGGGTATATAGTTGGTTATTGTATGCGTACTTTTATTTACAAAGCAAAAAGAAAAGGGTAGTAATATAAAAATATGACTAAGGTGACATTCTTGGGAAGAGTACAATGTATGTGTCGCCACAAAGGTTAAACGAAGAGAGGAAATTTACTCTAGATAACTTAATAGCGTAGAAAAATATATACACATATGAGGAAGAGGACGTTGAGTAGGCTGAGAAATGTTGCAAAAAGATGGTTACCATTTTATGCCACTCACCCTCAACCACCTTAGTCAACAAGCATGACAAAGCACCTCAAGCTTGGTTAGTGTTCCCACAAGAAGCTCAAGCTCCCTAGTCGGCAAGCACGACAAGCACCTCAAGCATCTTAGTCAACAAGCACAAAAAGCACCTCAAGCACCTTAGTCATCAAGCACGACAAGAACCCCAAGCTTGGGCCGGGTTCCCACCTCAAGTTCGGCCCTAGCTTACCTAAGGCCAAAGGACTTTTTAACACTAACGTTTGGAGGTCTTCAATAAAGCTAACCCTAAGGTCTTTTAAGCCCCATTGGCTAGCCTTGCTCTTTGACAGACCATCTCTCTTTTGGGCCCCTTTACCATTGACCCCGTGTTGAGATAGATCTGTAAGCACATGTCTATCACTACAACACTAAATGAAGATATCGACGCGTATATATTGACGGCCATGCTTTTCCACGCGTATATCGACGACATTAGCGGACGTCGATATACGCGTCGCTATATACGTCGCAGTGTGCGTCAATATACGCGTGAAAAAGCATTTATTTGCCATGCGTATAGCGACGCGTATATCGACGCAAGAAAAATTGGGGGAAAAAAGCGAAACCCGCGTGCAGGGGCCATTTTCGCCTGCTCGGGTCTTGGCCGAAACCTGCTGCGCAGGTATTATGTCCATCTCCACCCTCCCCAACCCCTCTCTCTCTCTCTCTCTACCTCTACATTGTGTGTGTGTGTGTGTGTGTGTAGGAAAGAGAGAGAGAGAGAGAGAGCGGTGTGTGTGTGTGTGTAGAGGAAAGAGAGAGAGAGAGGTGTGTGTATGTGTGTGTGTAGGAAATAGAGAGAGAGAGAGAGCGGTGTGTGTGTGTAGAGAGAGAGAGAGAGAGAGAGAGAGAGAGAGAGAGAGAGAGAGAGAGAATTAATGTATGCTTAGGAAATTAAAATTAAGGAAAAAAAATTTAAAGAGAGAACTGAAATGAAATGTTATATTAACGTCTTCGAAAGGCCAAAGGACCTATGAGACATGAGACAAGAAAGTTACAATGTGATGGATCTGATACAAAGTTAGAGTAAGAAGATGACAAAATAAAATATTATGGAATCCTAAACTGCTGGGTGTGGACTAAACGGTTAAATGAGCTAGTTGGGATAGGTAGATCTCCTCCATGGTCACTACTCTGACCGGGCGTTGTGCATGTCGAGCCAAAGTGACCTAGCTAGATCCTCTGATGCAGCCTTTGTTGATGTTGTGTAGTCCTCCGCAGTCGTGGGCGTCTAGATCTCCCTAGATCAGTCGCTCGTTCGATCATTAGAGAGATAGGGAAGTAGAGAGCGAGCGAGAGAGAGAGAGAGGTAAGTAGAGAGAGAAAGAGAGAGAGAGATAGGAAATAGAGAGATAGAGAAAGAGAGTTTATATATATATATATATATATATAGAGAGAGAGAGAGAGAGAGAGAGAGAGAGAGAAGTGGAGCTCCAGGAGTTATGGCAGAGAAATAGGAAAATAGAGAAATAGAGAGAGATAGGAAAATAGGGAAAGAGAGATAGAGAGAGAGAGAGAGAGAGAGAGAGAGAGAGAGAGAGAGAGAGAGAGAGAGAGAGAGAACGAGAGATAGGGTACTTAGACAGAGAAGAAACTATGGAACTAAAAGAGGCAGAGGGGTTTTGCCTGCTACATGCATTGCCATGTACACCTGGGAGTGCACGTATGTGTCTACCCATATAGGATTTGACCAATAAAGACAAGATTTTGACCCGGTGGTCCTGATCTCCGTACACCTCTTGACCGAGGTGTACGGAGATTGGGCAAGATTAGAGAATGCGAGGTAGTTTACATTGTGAGGAGTATATATATATATATATATTAAAACAACATTCATAATCATTGTAGATGGCAACGTCATCAACTAACATGGAGGAAAAGATTGCATGCTCGTGCACGCTCTGCAAGTATCAAATCCTGCGCAAGCGTAGGATATGTAATGAGCATGTGCACAAGTACGGAGAGTTTGCTAGAAAAACCGTACAGAATCTGCGATACAACTCCTACGGAATGGGCATTGATTTTCGCGACATAGCACCTACATCTGAGAGAGAGAGAAAAAAGATTTATGCGTGAAGGTCCGACCAATATAGAGCCACGGATGGAAGCAGAAAAGGGCTTACAGACAGAAGACGACGGCATGGAGGAGATGCTGGATGCCTTCTTCCAGACAAGCGAGGAGAACGCGAACGAAGCAGCACCAGAAGCCGTGCGCTTATCTCTTGAAGACATGTTGAGGAAGTTGGCACGTCAACCAATCTATGAAGGCGCCAAAATATCTGTGCTTCGTACTTGTCTGTCGTTTTTGAATCTTCAGTCAGTGTATGGGTGGTCAGATGCAAGTGTCACTGCTTTGTTTAGGTACGTAATTTACAAAAGAGATTTTCCGATTGCAACGGTGATGTGCTCGGAGAGCTTTTTAATTTAATGTGGCTTAAATAGGTTATTGCGGGAGAAACTTCTCCCGGCTGGCAATGAAATGCCCCTCTCCAGGCCAAACGCAAAGCAACTTCTGAGATCAGTTGGCTTGGACTACAACAAGATTCATGCATGTCCAAATGATTGCATTCTTTTTCACAATGAATTCGCAGATTGTCTGTCGTGTCCTAAGTGCGGAGCAACACGCTACAAACAAGATGCAGTTGGCGAGACAGTGCCAGCTAAAGTGTTGCGGCATTTCCTTATTATTCCTAGGATAAAAAACATGTTTCGTTGTGGTTCCATTGCAAAGTTGATGTGGTGGCATTCTACGAATAGATCCACTGACGCAACATTTAGGGTGCCCGCTGATTCGAAGGCTTGGAGGCACATTGAAGATACCTGGACACATTTTAAGAGTGAACGAAGAAGAGAAAGTGAGACGAAGAAGAAGAGAAAGTGAGACGCAATCTAGAGCGACAGGATTTCAGGTGAAGTCGAACGACTAGAGGCTTACCCTTGCCAGACTATCTCGCTCCTCTACCTGAATTCCCTACAATGGCATGGTTGGACAAGACAGTGAGAGCAGCTCGACAGATCAGAGAACCCATATCTCTAGAAGAGGAAGAGCTGGCTATTGGATGTGACTGGAAGTATCATACATACATGGCACTGTGGTTGCATGGAAAGCATTTCAGAACACAACAAATTGACAACAAAAAAAACACATTTGACAGTGGGGTAATGGTTAGTTTCATGCAAAAGAGCAGGGCCAGTGCTAGAGACACAAATGAGAGCACTAGCAACCTGGATTACTGTGGTCTGGTGTCAGATATCCTGAAAGTAAGCTTCAGGCGGTTTGAGATGTTTTTGTTGGATGTGAAGTGGTTCAAGGTGATTACTTCTGGTCGCAATGCAACGGTACGCAGAGATGGAAACAAACTTGTGCAAATAGATTCTACAAAGATTTGGACAGATGCGAGCGACACATTTGCTCTCCCCGAACATTGCGAACAAGTGGTCTTTGTACCTGACCCTCGAGAGCGACAATGGTGGTTTGTGGTTCAGGTTGCTCCAAGAAATAAACAAGTATTTGAAGGGCAAGATCTCCTGGAGGAAAGTCAGTCAGACGACGTCCATACTACTGTGACATTAGATGAGATGGACGAAGATATGGCAGAGGAAGATGACAGATATACGAGGGATGACGCAGACGAGCCAGAATTGACACTTGTAGATGAAGATGCAATGGATGAAGACAATATGCCAGAACGAGTTGGGGCAGAGTTATGTTTGCAATTAGAGATAGACGATGATACGGTGCAAGATCTTATCGATGATGCCTCACTCGTCCTCATCTCCGCATCACAGGCGTACTCGTTGATCTCGGCGATC
Organism: Adiantum capillus-veneris; assembly: GCF_014529385.1. Lineage (NCBI taxonomy): Eukaryota > Viridiplantae > Streptophyta > Polypodiopsida > Polypodiales > Pteridaceae > Adiantum > Adiantum capillus-veneris. The sequence continues at coordinate 107,053,382 of NC_140958.1, forward strand.
GTCATGTGGAGGTGGTGGTTGCTGTGGAGGAGGGTCCACAGATGCTTCGACCCCTCCTCGCTCACGACCCCCGTCCTACCCAGCACACCTCTGGACACACCTCTTGGCACACCTCGGACACCTTGGGGGGCACACGATCCTAGTGCCTCCAAGCTCTATACTGTACGGGGAGATGGTTCTGTTGACATGGATAGAGTCGGGACTGAGATGCGACGGCGGATTCGCCAGCTCGTAGAAAAGGAAAAAGTCTTGGGATCAGCAAGAAAAGGAAAAAGTCAATTATATAGTGGAGACCATCCTTAGAGAGTACCAGCCTGCTCCGGGTTCTTCCGTTGTTCTGGTGCGGTGGATCAAGGGTGTTGCACGGGACACCTTGAAACATCGACGAGATGCAACTCGGAAGGCTTTCAGGACCGGCTTTCAGGACCGACTCGTCGAAACAAAGGGAACTCTGCCGAAATTTTTGCGTGCGGGAGCATGGTTGATATTTTGGTGCTGCTCGCTTTCTTGGACATAGGGCAGGAAGTCTGGCTGTGGCTGTGTCCATCTTTTAACTGGGCACAGGCCAGGCTACCTACCCTCTGTCCAATAATTTTTTTTTCTGTTATGGTCGTCGCTATGTGCGTGGCAATTTGCGTCTCTATACGCGTCTATACCTGCATCGCAAATAACGATTGGTTTCACAACGACGCGTATAGCGACGTGCCGTGTCGATATCTGCGTCGATGACACCTTATTTTGTTGTAGTGTATATTCTAATCCTTGTTCTCGTTTATTTTCCCACATTGAATGATCACTTTAATATGAGAAAATTATTTGGGTTGGTTAGATATTAGATTTTATGACAATATATTGTCGAAAAATAGAATTCCTAATAATTCCTTAACTACATTCATGCTAAATTTTCAACATCCAACATTTTATACGCAAGCTTCCCGGGGGGGAAGGGGGTTTTGGGCTATATGTAAAATCTATATATCGTGTGCTTCAAGTACTAAAACTCTTTACTTGTGAATTTTTCACCCTCCTAGCTACTAAGAATCTTTCTAGATTAACTCATCAGAATTGAGGATTAATGCTTTTCATGCTATGTGTATGTAGATCATTAAGTGATTCTCATTCAACGTAACGTGACGTTGTATGTAGATCATGAAGAGAATCTCAATCAAGCAAACACTAAAAGGTGAACTTATAATTGAGCATGTATAATGTTTTGGATAGTTCTAGAAGTATATCTTGATTAAGCATATGTGGGCCTTTAATAAGGACTTTCGTATGGGTTTCTTTTTTGTCTTACTCACAAGTTGATCAACAAAGAATGTACTCTCAACCTCAGGCACTACAATATGTGCCTTGAGGGGGCAACATTTACCAAATGGGACAACACAATTACAACACAAGAGATCTTGATCTTTTCTAATCTAGCAATCGTTGATGAGCGGACTATTGTCCACTAAATGGCACCACCAGTGCAAGATGATTTTTTTAAACAAAGATTGTGGGCTGTTGTATGCACAAGAAATGGGCAACATGGGGCGTTGAGAGAGAGAGCGAGAGAAAAAGTTTGGAACAATCCCAAGAGACGTCATAGATCAGTCTGGAACTCACCTAGGACCTGCTCGTCAAGAGGAAGGCCTTTTTGTTAGATGATTAATCCATGTCATCACACCAGTCAGCAACCCACACACGTGGTCACCGGCCCGCATTCCCATGAATCACATGATCTTGTAACTGCCTCCTCACGTGTATATAACTGCACCTCCTCGGATCAATACAATATACGCTTCTAGCCATCGCCTTCTTGGCTATCTCTGCGTATCACTCTCTATGGCTTAACAACCTCTCTCTCTCACTCTCTTTAAGTGAGTTCCCTTCTCTCACATGGTATCATCGCAGCCAAGGCCTGATCCTCCCACACCTGTGAGGCACCCCACCATGCAGTCACCCCCGCCTCTCCAACTTTGGGCGAGGAACCTTCTGCTGCATCTCCTGGCTGCCCTGCGGCAAGCCCGCACCGCTATCTACATATTTGGCGCAGCCCTCAAAGCAGCCCAAAATGCTGCTGCCACCCTTGCGCTTGCAATTGATGATGCCAACCCTGATGTTGAAGCGCCTGCAGTGGTTAAATCCACACTTCTCCCAAGCATAGTTGCTCGCCCTTCCCCCTGCCAAGAAGCAGAAGCCAACGATGTTTGTGATGACTAGGTCATCACGACCTTCCTTGGCAATCTTGCTGCTGAAGATGGTGATGGTTATGCCACCATCGTTGCAGCATTCCCCGGGAACCCGGCTTCTGCAAACCCAACAATGGTTCAATCCACCCAACCCGCTGACACTGGTTCTCCCGGTGCTGCAGTCGGAGGTACCGCCGCACCTCGGCATGACGACCCTGCAGTCCAACTTGCTGCTGCCAACCCTGGTGCAGAATGCAAGACTCCCACACCTGCTGCAGACGAAGTCCTTGTTGCGGACCATACTCCTGCTGCAAACGGCAACGAACCTGCTGCAGACGAAGTCCTTGCTGCTGCCAATGCTGCCAATGCAGATGCCCACGCACGCTCTTGTGCCGCCAGCCCTGCAGTTGAACCTGCTGCTCCTGGTTCTGCGAAGTCAGCCGCAAACGGAGCAACCATCTCAACAGTAGAAGTCGTCACCACCCACACTGTTGTCCTCTATGGAGCTGCCACCCCTTCGAAAAAAGCAGCCGTCAACCAAGCAGCCGGAGCTGCTGCCGCTCTTGCTGCAGACACAGTCCCTTTTGCGGACAACGAACCTGCTGTAGAAGACAAAGATGCATCTGCCGCTGGTGATGCACCTCACCCTGCAGTCAATTCTGCTAAAGAATATGGTGTTGCCATCCACGCAGCACGTCATACCGAAACCAATACAGCCAAAAACGCAGTTAAAGGTGCTGCTAATACACTCCTGCATGCTCGTGCCGCGACCAATAGTGCTATCGATGACGCTAGGTTTCTATCTTCCCGAAGCTACCGGCGGCAAACACCAATGCTGACGCACGCTGCAACTGCAGATGCCGATAATGATGTCACCACCATTCAAGCCTTCCTTGGAGACCTTGTTGTTGATGATCCTGCTTTGGTTGAATCCTCCCAAGTTCGGCACCCTGCAGACGTTCCAAACGAAGCAAACCAGGCTCTGGAAACACCTCATCCACTGGCCCTCAGTGCAGCGCAGGCTACAATCTTTGCCACCACTGGTGGCCCGAGGCCCAGATCTCAGTCTGAAACTCCAGCTGCCCTTCCTCCTTTGCTTCCCGACCTGACCAGTAAACCCAGCCAGCCACCAATGTCTCTCTTTTATTCTTTACCTACCACACATGTACCTCTTACTGGTGGTGCCTTTGCCGACAATAGCCAGATCATTTCTCAATCCCCTACTCTTTCCACTTTGGATTTTTTTGATGCTTATACTGCTGTGCCTCTCCCTCCTGAGCACCCCTTCCTTTCTTGGTCTACTGAGCATCCACTGGCTAGTTCAATATCTGGTGCTCATTGGTTTCCCAGCACACATGCAATGCAACAGTACAGTCACCCTTCGCCCCTCCTCATAAATATCCATTTGTACTTGTTGTTTCCACACTTGGTCTATGCTCCCTTTGATACTGGAGGTGGAGTCCTTCCTGGTCGGCATGCCGCGGCTCATCTCTTACCTCTCCCTCCAGTGCATACCTATCCTCATCATCAGCTACTCCCCTCCAACCCCCACATTACCCTGTCGGAGCCTCCAATTCCACTCCTCGACAAACTACAGAGGGTTGTCTACCTTTCCGCTCAGCTGATATACATAACCATTCTCTTCTATCAGCGGGGGCGCAAAATCAGCAACCATGAAGCAATCTACTTCTTTCACTTGCAGGGGCGATATGATGGTGTTCAAGTTTCAAGAACTAAAACTCTTCATGCTGATTTCAAAGCTAACTTTCCTGGTATTCTAGCTTCATTGATTCACAAGAAGTGGGACCTCAACAATCTTGATCCATCCAGGTTAAAGACCTTGGTAGTCACACCAAGATGCTATCGGGAAATTGCATAATTGCATAAGCATATTGTATCTACCCAAAGCATGTAGATTGAATCTCACACTTTACACATGCATGCCCTTTGTATGACAACATGTCCTACGGGGGCGTGTTAGATGATTAATCCATGTCATCACACCAGTCAGCAACCCACACACGTGGCCAGATGCCAAACGGCCCGCATTCCCATGAATCACATGATCTTGTAACTGCCTCCTCACGTGTATATAACTGCACCTCCTCGGATCAATACAATATACGCTTCTAGCCATCGCCTTCTTGGCTATCTCTGCGTATCACTCTCTATGGCTTAACAACCTCTCTCTCTCACTCTCTCTTTAAGTGAGGCTGGATACACACTGAGTCTCTGCCTGCCCATCACTTCTGCGCACGGACAGGCAGGTGTTACACACTGAAGGTATCGCGTTCTCCAAACGTGGCGAAGCTGTCAGACTTAATCGGCAGCGTATTGGCTCGACGTGTCTTGCAGGAAGCGTTATCAGCAGCTCGTTCCCCGCCCAAGCCTGGGCAGGGAGTCTTGGCAGCCCACGTTCTTGTCCGCAACCCATTTTGTGCTGCCAATCGTGTTGTGCCGGCTGGATTCCACGTCTTCACGCCCAAGCTTGGGCGGAAGGTGTGTAAACAGCCTGAGTTCCCTTCTCTCACACTTTTTTAGCAACCGAGGACGGTAATGCGGTAAGGCAGGAAGGTCTTCCTTGCGAGCTCATGCGAATCAACTCTTTGCTGCAGGTAGTTCATGTGGTGCCGAGGACGCTGCCGTTAGCAGAATGCAATGGTGGGAGATTGCAGGAACTTGTGGGCGATGCCCATTTAGGGGATATGGGCGAAGGAGCATTCTGCCCGATTTTGTATCGCTAATTAGACACAGCGATTTGAGTTCAGGTGGCATTGGATAGCGAGGCGCTGCGCCTAAATGTTGTGGGCTGTCAATAAAACATTGCGCAATAGCTGAACTTGGTTCATCTGCGGTTCTGCCCGATCTTGATGTGCTCAGAGATCGCCGTTTGAAGCCTTGCTGAAGGCGAGGAATTGCGCAAGAATTGCGCGATTTTCCAGCGTTCGAAAAAGGCGATTTGAACTCAGCTGGAACTGGATTGCAAGGAGTTTCTGCTAAATTTGTTTCATCCGCGATTCCGCCCGACCTTGAAGCGCTCATAGAGCTTGATCGGAAGCATTGCTTAATGCGAGGAATTGCGCAATTAGCAGGTGGGTGCCCAATACTTTGTGCATCCCCGCATTCAATTGCCTGTGAGGAAGCTGATTTTGAAGCATTTACAGAGCGCGATTTAGTGAAGAATGCATGGATTATTTCACTGCAAGTTTTAGACATATTTACACCTATGAAAATTGAGCGTAAATATCACTTTTATCACTCTACAATGTGAATAACGTTTTTTAGACTCCACGTGAATGTAAATATTATGTCTTTTACGCATGGCATTTTTTTTACATCCCTTTTTTCTGAGTGAAAAATTTAAGTATATCTTTTTCAAGTAATGAAATAAAAATTTCTAGGTAAAAATACCAACTTTCTTATGTGTAAATATTTATACCTTAAACAAGCTCATGTGTTTTTTTTGCCATGAGTATATTTACTTACCTTCGAGTAGCATTTCAACGGAAATTTTTTTAATACAACTATACACGGAATGAATTTTTCTCACACAATCACAACTTTCATATATTTTCATCGGATATTTCCATAATTTTTTTCACTCTTATTTGAGCTCCACACTTAAATAATTCTAAGTAGCTATCTTTCACAATAAGTATTTTTCTTGTCATCTAAATTTTTTGTATGGGGATCAATGACTAACTGTAACCTATATTGTACATACCAACAACCATATTGAAGGACAAAAGCATTCTTTTTTCTTCCTTCCAAGCTGGATCTTTAAGTTGGTTGCTGCTGCTTCCACTATGGTTTCTTGGTGGATTGGCTTCTCTCTCTACACCAATGCCCATGCATCTATGCTTCTCAAGCTATGCTCCACCGTCCTCTTGAGACTTTGGAAAGGACCTAACAAGTGCACAAATCTCTCAACTCCTTCATCCATCTCAAGAGTGCTTCTACCTCAACACATGAATAGAGCTCATGTCAACCTGATCTATGTTATCTTCACATTGCTTGATGATGTGGCATAGAGCTTCAACATGTGCTCATGAGGCTACCACATGAGTGTGATGTCATCGGGGTGGCTATCCTTCATATGGGTGGGCAATGTATGTAAAGAGAAAATAATGTTTGAAGCTTAAACAAGAAATTCAAATCTTGCACTATCTATTTTTCATGGCTTGTTTTCTCCATTTCTAAATAATTACCACAAGAAAAAATGAAATATATATCTTCTCTTTGTCTACTTTTGATAGCTTCAAGCATTTTCTACTTTTAGGTGAGCACAAATCCCCCCCCCCCCCCCCCTCCCCCCCGTCTCTCTCTCTCTCTCTCTCTCTCTCTCTCTCTCTCTCTCTCTCTCTAACTTGAGCACTACAAGCAAGATAAAATGTGGGCCGCTTTTACCAAAATGAGTATCCACCTGCTATATATAAATTGAGCACTCGTTTAGCAAAGGTTTTTAATGTGATAAACTCTTTAAATGTTGAAATATTGAGCTCTACTATGACCTTATCAAAATTTTAATGTCTCTTTCTTAAAACAAGTAGGCATGGCATTGGCATCAATGGCATTCTAAATCGGAGACCGTCCACGAAGCACCTTCAAACATGTTTCAAAATCTTGCCACTTGTTTTCTCATTGAGCATTCCGATAACCTGTGGTTGCAACTCTCCTCAAAAACCCTAGCTCAACTGCTTTTTGTTATGCATTTATATTGAACACGACAACAACATTGAAGGATGGAGTAGACCAGGAGGAGTTGCTTACAACCAATACTACATCTCCTATTTCTAGCCATGGTCATGCACATCTAGGCTCATCATTTCCAGGTTTTAGCAACCAAATTCAAAAAATGGTGTTGCTTATTTCATATATCACCTTGTTCCGTGTATTGTGCAATGGTAGAAAGAAGCACATGTGTAGTATGGCATATGTGGGTAACATGCACTTCTTTTTGGCAGGTAAATCCACATCATGTATGTGCCACACGATGCCAAAATTTATGAACCAGGCCTTCAATATTGTTTCTCCTTGTTAGACGGATAGCTTTGTGACCATGAAGTTGGCACAAGGGAACCCAAGGGACTAAATTACTTCGTGCTTGGCCATCCAATTCTCCAAGAACTTTGTGTCAAGCTCAACATATGTGTCCGATCCCCTTTACAACTAGCCCATATGATTTCAACCCCTCTTGGGTTGCAGCTCTCACAACCTCGCCTACATCAGATATGACATTTTGCGAGCTTTCTTCCATGGCCCTTTAGGAACTTTGAACATGTTCAATCAAGGTATTCAATAACAATAATTAGACATAAAATACTTACAACACAAAATCACAATGCACTTTCTAGATGTGGATTTCAATAACACTTTCAAATTGATTATACATCCTCAATTTTTATAGTAGCTACCAATTTGTGCATCCCTTCTCTCTCTCTCTCTCTCTCTCTCTCTCTCTCTCTCTCTCTCTCTCTCTCTCTCATGGGTTACAATGTGCTGCTTATGGTGCATTCATCGTCACAACAACTTGAGATTTGATGTTGGTAGGTTCAAAGGGATAACAACAGTCAACACGATATGTCGCATGTGCTATATAGAGTGAGAGATGAAGATACATTATATATGTCAGGGCACAATGTATTACGAGCTACGGGGTCGCTTCCACTATCTATTCAAAGAAGGCTTTGACATCCAGAGTGCAAATGAGGCTGGATGAACTACCCATTATAACACCCTCTTATTTTGGGCACCCATGGTATTAGTGATCGCACATACCTCACACAGTTCCTAATAGTAACACTGTTAGATTCATCTTAGTATTTCCTTTTTATACTGAGACATGGTATCAAATTCACCTATTTGTAATGGATTGGTCTCATTTAGGCATCTTGGAGACGTTAATATATCATGTCATGGCATTTCATCTCTCTCTCTCTCTCTCTCTCTCTCTCTCTCTCAATTTGTACATCCCTCTTTCACCAACTTGTAACATATTGGTCTCATGGGTCATTTAGGCATCTTGGAGACGTTAATATATCATGTCATGGCATTTCATCTCTCTCTCTCTCTCTCTCTCTCTCTCTCTCTCTCAATATTTGTACATCCCTCTTTCACCAACTTGTAACATATTGGTCTCATAGGTCAATTTGGCCTTTTGAAGATGTTACTATGTCATTTTATTTGGTTTCCCCCAATATAGGTCATTTTGGCCTTCTTAAAGAGATAATATATCATTTATTTCATTCCCACGACAATATAGATCATTTGGGCCTTCTAAAGGCGTTTTTGTCTTCTACCAAAACAAGCCATTTTGGCGTTTAGAAGGTGGTAATGTAACATACCATCTCTCTCTCTCTCTCTCTCTCTCTCACAATAGGGTTTCGCTTACTAGCTTGTCCATAGTCAACACGATCCTCGATGACAAGCGTGATCACAAGTTGTTATGTTAGGGTTTCTTTGTATACGACAAGATTTTTCTATTTGGCTATTAAGCAAGTGCAATCCTCGTCAGTAGCAACACCCATTCCATGCACACGCTAGGTCCTTAGGTGCGGTGCAATGAGTACAACAAGTAGTGGCGTTTTCCCATGATGTTAAGCTTGAGAACGTTGCGGCCTACTAATGCAGGCTAAGGTCGGTCGGGCTCAGACGAGTCGGGGGCAGGGAAAACAAAAGGGATGCCAATCGTGCAAGGTGTTGTTTTGATTCAGAAAAAGCTATTTGCTTCATATCCGGACCCACACAAAAACTGGTGAACCCCCTCCCCCCCCTTCGGAAACCTTGCGGTGCATCGTGATCGAGCCTGCATGGACGTGATGGAAGCCTTCAACCTCACCACTCGCCTACTGCTTTGTCATTGATATTGGCGCTTGAAAACAAAGATTATATGTTGCTACCGCCTTTTGTGAACAAGGAGGGTGGAGGAAGGTGTAAAGCGTGTTTTTGGCCGCCGTGCTCATCTGAACCCAAGCTAGGTCATGAACAAGCGCCCTTATAGTTTTAAGGGAAAAATTACCAAAATACCCCTCTAATTTCTGGAAATTCCCAATATACCCCTCATATTTCAAAAATTCCCAAAATACCCCCAATATTTTGTCATAAATTCCCAAAATGCCCTTGGTTGTGAGATTAAATTTTTGTGAAGATACAAAAAATTGTAGCTTTTCATAAGAAGATTGATATGCTAAAAATAGAACTTGAGTTTGTTATGTCGGCTTTAGAGATGAATTGCTTCATTATTTTTAGACATAATTGCTTTTAGACATACTTGCTTTTTCTGTGAGGTAATTTGTGACAAATTACAAAAAATTACATGATAAGCCCTCAAAAGTGGATCTCAATTGTGAAAAACTTATAAATATTAAAAAAAATGAACAATCCAATCAAAATAAATACAAGGGTATTTTCACAAATTAGAGGGGTATTTTGGTAATTTTTCCTAGTTTTAAGAAATCGTGCCAATAATATGCAGAGGCCGGAGCGCTACTGCTAAACACGCTAGTTGTGGCATTTGAGGAAAGGCATCGCTGGTCCCCCCACTCCCTTCTTGACAGAAACAATGTAATCATGAAGCGTACCACACTAGCAAACGAAAGCCTCGGGCTCATATTGTGCATCGCAGCCTAGGGCAGACATTGCTCGCGCTAGCTGATCTGCCCAGCAACTTCGTCTCGCCTGTGCCATCACCTCGTGCTCATTGGCCATTCAAGGAGGGCAAGTACGTACTCTAGCAACTACACTTGCGCCTCCTGGGCGTCCTTTAGCGCCATCCAATGGACTATGGGCACATCTGTATGGAGAGACACTATCTCCCTGCCCAGCACAGATGGCAAGAATGTTCTCAGCACAGTCAGCACCGACGACACTCTGCTAAAAGGTGGCGAAGGACCGCTGCCTGCCGGAGTAGTGGGTGGAGCTGGCCTCAGCAGGGCTCCCATCGCTCTCCCATCGCAAATTTCTGCCAAGATCAACACCATCCGCCGCGTCTAATAGGTGACATTTTTAATCAAGAGCTGCTGGTCATGCTTGGAAATAGATTGACGTTAGCGGAAAGGTGAGGGAAATGTTGCGAGCGAGAGAGAGATATGAAGCTTCTGGAGAGAGAGAGAGAGAGAGAGAGAGAGAGAGAGAGAGAGAGAGAGAGATGAAATGAAATGAAATATTAATGCCTTCAAGAGGCCAAAATGACCTATGAGACCAGTGAAACCGTATTAAACTAAACCTGTTCCAAACTAGTGAATCTGATACCATGTTTGAGTACAAAACAGAGATGCTAAAATGAATATACGAGTGCTACTAGCTAGAACTATGTAGGGTATGTGTGATCATTGATACAATGGGTGTCCATTACAATAGGGTGATATAATGGGTCATGAGCTTATCCTCGTCTGTACTCTAGATGTCGAGATAGTATGTCTCGAGTCCTCTACTGCAGTCCCCATCAATGTTACGAACCTCCTCTCTTTAGTCACAAGCATCTAGATCTCACTATCTCCAATGCTCAGTCAATGAGAGTACTGTTGGTGTGAGCATGAGCCGAGCTTTGCAGTGGTGGTTGTTCCTCTATTTGTCCAAAGTCTGGAGAGACAGAAATGAAATGAAATGACATAGTAATGTAGTCAAGAGGCCATAATGACCTATGAGACCAAACAGACACAAATTGGTGAATTTGATACCATGTTTGGGTACAGAAAAGAGATCCTAAAAATGAATCTAGGAGTGCTACTAGCTGGTACTGTGTGGAATATCTGTGATTTCTCATACAATGGGTGCCTAGTACAAGAGGGTGATATAATTTGTGATCACTGATACAATGGGTGCCTAGTACAAGAGGGTGATATAAAGAGGTGGCTTATACTCCCCTACTCCCATCTCCTGTAGCCTGCGCATCAATCTGGCTCTTGGCACCATATTGTAAAATGCTTTTTCGCAAATCCACAAAGCTACAATAAATCCATCTTTCGTGTGCCCTCCCCTCCTCGATGATGTCTCTAAGTGTCGGAATGTGGTCAAGAGTGGAGAAGCCTCTCCTAAAATCTGCATGTCCTACTGTCTGTATACCCTCACTCTCTATGGATCTCCTCAACTGTTGCTTGGGGATAGATGCATACAACCATGTCAATGTGTGTCCAATCATAATAGTATGATAGTTTCTAGCTTTCGTAGGATCACCTGCCTTGAAGATGGACATGATCTAAATTAGACCCTCACACATGCACGATTGAACATTACTGCAAGAACCTTTGTCAACATATCTCTAGCATATATGTATAAAATGATCTGCTACTAGACCATATTCATGATCATATGCTCTCTTGGTCTTCATCCTGTGAATGGTTGTCTTTACCATCTCAGTGGTAAAGAAGGTAGTTGTACACGGACATGGCTCAAGAGGATCTGGAAGGGGTGTCTACGTATATAAGGAGTGCTTGTGAAAGAGAATCCATGCCTCTCTTGAGTCTCTTCTCAAGAACAACTAGTATAAGTCCCGCTCCATCTGAGCTCGGAACACTCGCTTCTTGCGTCGCACAAGGTGCAAGAAGGCTATCCGAGATTGACTATGATCGATGATCTTCAAGGGTGGCATGTGTGTGTGTGTGTGTGTGTGTGTGTGTGTGTGTGTATATATATATATATATATATATATATATACATACATACATAGAGATAGAGAGAGAGAGAGAGAGAGAGAGAGAGAGAGAGAGAGAGAGAGAGAGAGAGAGAGAGAGAGAGAGAGAGACATGAAATGATATATTAACATCTTCAAGAGGTACAAAAAAGAGATACTAAGATAAATCTAGAGGTGCTGCTAGAGTCGAAAGAAACTCTACTTAACATATCTAAGGTATATAAGCAAGGACGGGCAATGGGCAGGGGAGGTGGGGGGTTTGATGAAATCAACTATTATGTTAGTGCCTTCAAAAGGCCAAAATAACCTATGAGACCAATCCGCTACAAACTGGTGAAAGAGGGATTACATAGAGAGAGAGAGAGAGAGAGAGAGAGAGAGAGAGAGAGAGAGAGAGAGAGAAATGAAATGTTATAAACGTCTTCAAAAGGCCACAATGACCTATGAGACCCGAAAGTTACAAAGTGGTGGATCTGATACAAAGTCAGAGTAACAAAATAACAAAATAACGTAACAACAATACAAAACAAAGATATATACTATGGGGTCCTAAGTTGGTCGATGTGAGTCAAGCAAAAATTAAGCAGAATAATGGGCAGCTTGTTGGGATAGCTGAATCACAGGAGATCTAGCATCGCTCGTTGGCGAATCTCATCAATTTCCTCCATGGTTAGTAGTCTGACCGGGCGTCGTGTATGCCTGGCCAGCGTGCTCTGAATTTTCTGTCGTAGCCTTCGTCGATGCTGTGAAGTTCTTCGCACTTGCGGGCGCCTGGATTTCCCCAGTTCAATCGCTCGGTCAATCAGTGTGCCTTTGGTGTGAGACGGGGGGGAGCTCTACTGTGGGAGTGGCTCTTGCGGCTGTCCCGTGTCTGCTGTGAAGAAGTCCGTGATCCGTCTTTGAGACTGGCTAGCCTCGCCATTCATTAGGCTATCTCTGTGTCTGCGCAGCTCGAGCAAGAACAAACCCAGGCATCTTTGATCTTCGTATCCCATGACTCTTGAGAGTGGTCCAAAACCCTCTCTGAACAGGCAGTGGAAGCGGCCTCGTATCTCGTAGTAGACGGGGCAGTGGCATGTATAGTGTATCTCTATCTCAGGTTCCATGTTACACAAGGGGTATGTCCTGTCCTCTGCTGGTACTCCGCTGTATCTCCCAGTCTCCATCCGCAACTGGTGAGAAGATGTGCGTAACTGTCCAATAGCACATCGTATCCCATGAGACAAGTGGTATCCATGTATCTGGGTCTCGCCACAAAACCATCTTCCGTAAGCTGGAGGAGGTGGTCTCTGTAGAAAGCCATCTTCGTGCCCAATTCCTGTGCTGGTTGTATCCATGTCCTCCTCTTGTATCCATGTCCTCCTCGTGTCTAGCTGGGTCAGGTCTTGGCGGATGAGCTTGCTGATCTTTGATAGTGGAAGAGTGAGAGATGGTGCATCCAATGAGTACTGGAATGGTGGCAGCCTGTCTATGCTGAACCCATGTGCCTGAAACCATGATGTCATCTCCCCATACCAGCATGTTGTATCTCCTTGTATGGCTAGCTGTCAAGAGGATTCAAGTGCTATGCGAGCATATCTGTCTCTAGGAAGTGCCCATGTGCGGTTTATGAAGGAGACTGATCTGGTGAGCGCCTCCACCACAAGTGGGGGGGGGGGGGGGGGGGGGCGCTAGCTCTGCTCGGATAATGGCCCGTGGTACTGATGCCTTGGCTCTAATGAGCCGCGAGATCATAGAGACGAGAGGTTTCTCCATGTTCCCCCATTCGTCTGAGCGACCCGGCCTCCCGTGGTGATCCAATGAAGGTCCCCATATCTCGGTTCCATAGAGAAATGCTGAACCAACCAAGGTGTCAAAGAGCCAGAGCTTCGTCCGGGGCTCCTGAAAGTGAACCTGTGAACACATCCTCTCCAATCTACCGAATGCTGCGTGGGCTCTAGTAAGTCTGGTCTTTGCTGCTCTTTTGAGTGAGAATGCAGGTCCGCTAAAAACCACTCCAAGGTAGGTGTAAGCGTCTGTGTACTCCACCGTCTCCTGGCCGTATGTGAATGTAGGTGTTGACCTCCTGATCCGCTGTGGGGTGGTATTAAACACTACAACCTTGGTTTTACCTAGGTAGACAGACAAACCACTTTCGTGGGCAAACGTATGCAAAGCATCCAATTGATATTGCATTCCTTCTGGGGACTCGGAGATCAACACTATGTCATCAACATATAACAAAAGTGGAATCCATGTTCTTGCCAGCTGAGCACCTTTATCCCCATTGCTGTCAATGTAGTAAGAAACCTCATCTACATACATACCGAAAAGAGTAGGAGAGAGCGGGCAGCCCTGCTTCATCCCAATAGTGGAGTGAACCGGTGTAGAAAGTCCCTCCGGGGTGCGTACATGCCCTACTACTGATCTGTACAATGCCATGATCCCCCAAATGAGTTCTGTGGGTACTCCCATTTCTTGTAGTCTGCGCATCAGTGTAGCTTTGGGTACTGTGTTGAAAGCTTTGCGGAAGTCCACAAAGCTACAATAGATCCGTCTCCTATGAGATCTGCCTTCTTCAATGATGGCCCTGAGTGTTAGGATATGGTCAAGAGTAGAGAACCCTCTCCTGAATCCTACCTGCCCAGTTGCACGTATCCCTTCCCTCTCTGCCCATCTACTCAGCTGTTGCTCCAGAATGGATGCATACAACCGTGCCAGTGTGCGCCCAATCATAATAGTGCGATAATTCCCTGGCTCCATGGGGTCTCCTGATTTGAAGATAGGTACGATCGTAGATAGGTCTCCTGATTTGAAGATAGGTACGATCGTAGATAGGCTCCAAGAGTCTGGTAGGCCCTCACACATGGCCCGGTTAAACATAACTGCTAGAAGCTCTGCTAGTAGGTCTTTGGCATGCATGAAATGCTCAGCGACTAGGCCATCATGATCATATGCTCTCCCAGTCTTCATCTTGTCAATAGCTTTCTTCACCATCTCAGCGGTGAAAAAGACACATGCGTGTGGGCATGGATTGGGGAGGGCCGGCTGTCCAGGTACTGTGTACAAAGATGATTCATACTGCCCCCAGGTCTCTGTGGAGGAAATAGCAGGGGGGGGGACTGCTCATGAAAGAGCCGCCACGCCTCACGCAAGTCCTGACTCAAGAATAGCTGATATAGATCCTGCTCGAGTCGAGCCAAAAAAGACCTCTTCTTCTGCCGCACCAGGCGTCGGAAGTCAATCTGTGACTATCTGTGAGTGACGTCCCCCAACAACACCTCCCTTTGAAGTCTGGCTCTAGTCTGGCGGCACTCCTCATCGTACTAGCTGTTCTGAGGCATGATCCCTGATCGGCGGCTCTGCTCAGGCTGGGTGTGTGGGTATCTTCTGCTGCTGCCTCATGTAATGTCTGTGTCAGTATAGTAGTTAGCTCTTCCAGAGGTCGCCCCGGGTCCTCAGTGCATAGGTGTCTGTAGATTCCGTCCATGTATACAGAATCCGTCTCCCATGTGAATGTGTAGCGAGTAGGGGCTGCTACTCGTGGCTTGTGTGCTACACTGAACCGGAAGGAGATGGTCATCGACACCAGAGCATGATCCACTACCACCCCGACCTGTCTGAGCTCAACTGTGAGATCTTGGATACTAGAGATGAGATTCGGCTGTGCCATGACATAGTCCACTGTGCTGGCTCCATGTCTGTGTGGGAAGCATGTAAAACCTCCCGAAGCAGGAAATCTCTGTAGGCCGTTCAAGATGGCCAATCCATGTGCAGTGCCCATGTTTATCAGGTGTCGCCCATACTCAGTACATTCCACATCGTGTGATAGTTTGGAAAGGCCCGTCTCTACAACATCTAGCTCTCTTAGCATCTCCTCTAAATTATCGTAAAACACTTCCTGGTGATGGGCAGTCCTAGCATTGAAGTCCCCTAGGATGATAATGTCACCGTCCCTAGAGAACTTCCATATGTCATCATCCAAAATAGAGAAAGGGGATTGTCCTCTGGGTGATGCATAAACTGATGTACTTGGGGGAAAGTAGCAAATAGCTAGGTAGAGGTATCTTCCTGTCTCTGCTTTCAGTCTCACCCACATGTACCTAGCCTGCTCATCCTTGCGGGCTATATGTATTAGTGGCTGCAGATCCTCTCTAAATAACACTGCCACTCTGCCCGAGCTCCGCCCTCTGTGCTCTGAGCATGTCTCCTGTCTGTAGGCTGTCTCCCACCTGTATCCACTGATGTGAGGCATGGATTTCCCTGGGGCCTGGTGTGTCTCAGAGTAAAAGATGATGTCTCTTCCAGTAAAGCTATCCTCAAAGGCACCCACATCAAGACGCATAGATCCATTGCAGTTCCAGGCAGCTACTTTGAGTGTGGTCCCATAAGTCTCGCACCGTCATGTGGAGCGTCGTTCTAGTATTACCACTTTTCCGTCTCGGTAAAAAGTGATCTTGCCTTTTTCCCTTGCCGCTCTAATCTCCGGCATTACTTCCTGCATATGAGCGATCTGCGAGAGGGTGAGATTATCCCCGAGAAAGATGCCAGTCTCTTTAAGAGTTGGTCTTTTCTTCAAGAATGACTTCTTTGCTTCCATGGAGGGAAAACGGAGGATGAGTGCTCTTTCTTTTGAGGTTTCTCCACTGCTTCCATTTTTCTTTATGTTGCCCACTCTCCATGCCCTTGTGTGCGTCGGCTCATGAATCCCCATCAAGGCTGTGAGTTCTTTTACTTCTTCGTCCACATTGCCTTTGTCTTTAAGACCGCAAATTCTCACATATAAAGCGCGCACCCTTCTCCTCTGCTCCTCCTCTAGTGTCTGATTAATGATGTTGTTGGGTGTGGGCATGGGCGTTATCTCTTGGCCTTTTCCTTTCTTGGCCACCTTGATCCATTTCTCGGCTTCGTCCGCCTTCTGTTGAGTTTTGGTAAGAACATCCACCCAAGAAATCGTCATTTCTTTATGCTTCTCTTCTCCTTCTTTGATGGCCCGTACTTGCTCCTTGATCCTGTTGATTTCTTCGATTACTGAGGGTTGCAGTTCGCCCTCTTCCAGTGTGTTTCTTGATCATGCTTCGGCGAGCTCTTTCTTGAGTGACACGATCTCTTCCTCTTGGGTCGTCACTCGGTCTTCCAGCGTGCTTATCTTGCTCTCTTGGATCGGCACGCGTCCTTCGAGCATGTTTATTTTGGCCCAGAGGTTGCGGTTCATCTTGGTCATGATCTCCGTCATCTCCTCTTTGCATTTTTGAATGGCATCCTCTAGGGGGTCGGCTTTATCGTTCATCTTCCTCATGCTTGATCGCTGTCCGCAAGGGAGTTAGGTGTACGTGTGCACCCACCCTAGCAGCGGGCGCGGCGGCTGGGAGTCACTGGATGTACATGTGCACCCACACTGGCGACGAGTGGTGGAGCGCGAGGCGGTGTGGCCAGGCACCCTCAATCTGCTCAACTCTGTGTGTGTGTGTGTGTGTGAAAACAAAAGTGAAGGGGGGGGGGGGGGGGGGGGGGGGGGGGGGGGGGGCGGGGGAGTAAAGTATGGTAGAAATGAAATGAAATGTTATATTAAAGTCTTCAAAAGGCCATAATGACCTATGAGGCCCGAAAGTTACAAAGTGGTGGGGACGGGGGTCAAAAAAATAAAAAATAAATTAAAAAATAAAAAATAAAAAGACTTCCTACGCGTAGAAGAAAAAAAGGGGGGGGGGGGGGGGGGGGGGGGCTGCGGGACATCCTACGCGTAGAGGAGAAAAGGGGGGGGGGGGGGGGGGGGGGGGGGGGGGGGAGCGCGAGAAGGGGGGGGGGGGTGTGTTTGCAAAGGCAGCTCGAAGGGGGGGCTGGGCAGCACAGGAGGAGAGAGAAAGCGGCAACGGGAGCACGCAGTAGCAGGGGCGGGGAGGGAGCACGATGGGTCGCGAGCCGCAGCGAGGGTGCACAGCAGCGTGAGCGCTGGGGTGCAGAGCAGGCGTGAGCGCGGGGGTGCGGGAGCGGCAAGTGGGCGCGCAGGCGCGGGGGCAGCAGGGGCAGCAGGGGGGCGCGCAGGCGCGGGAGCAACAGGGTCAGAGAGAGAGAGAGAGAGAGAGAGAGAGAGAGAGGAGAGAGAGAGAGAGAGAGAGAGAGAGAGAGAGAGAGAGAGAGAGAGAGAGAGAGAGAGAGAGAGAGAGAGAGAGAGAGAGAGAGAGAGAGAGAGAGAGAGATACATATTATTATATTAACCAATCTATCATAGTTGGGGATATGAGAAATACTACTAGAGTTGTGAAGGGTGGGTATCATGAGCCTCACGCGTTCATATACAAAAGGGGACAATTAATCTCAAAGAAAACATAGCGGCCCAAATTCTTCCCTAAATTACCCAAAGACCGAGTTGAATTGTATAGCTGGGCACAAGATAAATTTTTGACCTTGAAGATTTACTTACCGCAAGAGAAGCGCGTCCATGATAATGACAAGGTGACCTCTTCCACTTCCCTAGGTTACAATACTACCTAAATTATCTCCGAGATACTGTGGGCCTTTCAAGATACTCAAGCGAGTGGATAATCGAGATTACAAACTCTCATTACCTCTACATTCTCGTATTCATCCGATTTTTCATGTAAGCCGTTTATGAAAATGCTTGCATGGAGCAACAATGTTGTTGACCAGCAAATTTTGGTTGATTTCGTTGAACCTCCTACCCAACCGCATGAACATGAATGTATTCTCAACTATCATGATTTACGCATGCATCATCATGTGCGTCGACATGCTCTTGTCAAGTGGAAATATCAACCTAAAGAAAGTGCCACTTGGGAAAACATTAGTGTTCTTAAGAAGAAGTTTCCAACTTTTGTTTTCTAGGACAAAAACACTTCTCCAAGGAGGGAGTAATTTCATGCCAAGGGCATAAACGCCAGTGGTCAAGGACCAGGCCCAAGGGGCCGACTGCTAGTGTGGATAGGGAATGAGGTCCAGGGGCTATATAAAGGGGGGTTGGGAGGCTCATTCAAAGGCAGTCCCACTAGGGGCCTTACATGTATCCACTTTGAATATCTCTATTTCTAGAAATGACTCTCCTCTAAGTGCAAATCTACCTATTCACTTGGATCATTCAAACGAAGAAGTGAGAGAGGTAGATTGTGATCTTTTCCACAAAATTAGTTACATGCAATCCCTCAACTTTGGCTATGTTTATTGGTGTTGGTGAATAGTCGACATGGAAGACATTTGATTTGGCAGAAGCTAGTGAAGACCATGGCATTTCAATCATCAAGTATTTTGTGAGGATTTCTTTTTAGTTTGGTTATGTCATGTGTTGAGACCTACTTTTCTGCTTATAGATGATAGTTTATGAGGGTTCTTAACCTTTTATTAGTAGACATTGATGACAAAAGTGATATGGAGACATCTGGATGGGTAGACATCATTGGTTTGTTATCTTGTTGAGCTAAATCTTGGGACTTGCATGCTAATGTCAATTTTGTTTTAGGATGGTGATACTACACCACTCATTACCATATCACAAAATAGGCCAAAGGTGATGTGCTTGAATGAGCTTGTGGTAACTGTCCCAAACATAAAGTGTGAAGAACAAAACTCTATCTATTAATGGTGTTTGAATGGTATCTATATGTTTACTTATAGTGTGAAAACAAAGAGACCTTCAAAGAAAAAGGTTTGATATTGGTGATTTGATTTCATTAAAGGGCGTCCCCCTTGAAAGGGCTCAAGAAATTCTTGTTTTTGCAGCTTTAAAGGATCTCACAAACAAGAAATCATCTCACAATGATGTCATCATTTCAAGGGTCTGCTCATTGTCAACACTTTGTAGAGATTTCAAATCTCTATTTTTGTAATGTTTTTGAGATGGAATGGTTTTTGAAGGGAGAAGGAAGAGAAAGTGGAAAAGCTAAAAGAGTTACCAAAGTTCCTACTAGAAGCAAAGAGAATATCTCTACCCTGGTACAAGCCCTTTTCTTGGTATACTAATCCAATCAAGCATGTTTTAATGTTGTGAATTGTTTCTATTTTATTGCAGGTTTGCAAGTTTAAAAAGAGGAATTTGATTCCTTCTCATAAGAAAGTCATATTATTGACTCATGTATTGCTAGTAACATCTTTGGTCTTACAAATGAGCGTGTTGTGTTGTAAATTTAATAGATTTTTTGTCAAGGTCCTTACACAAGTGTAATATACTTTTGCAGAATGGAGAACTTAAGATGACAACAAAAGAAGCGATAGCTCTTAAACTAATGGGCGAGCACAATATAGATGTCATGTATAGGCAACTAGCTGACTTTTTAAAAGAGTTGCAATGGACTACTCCGAAGGAATCGTTTAATTTCAAGAAAGAATGCCAAGACTCAGAGGCATTGGATGTTTTAGTATGTTGGGCCATTGGGCAAAACAAGATTCAGCTCAAAGACACTAATAAAGATATGGGTCAGGATGAAGTTGAACTTGTTTAAAGTCAAATTCACTATGGAACTTTGGTGATAAACATTGCCACTAATTTTGACATCTTGTTTGGGCAGTTTGACATATATTGCGCAGGTGCATATCTGACTTATAAAGCTAAAAGATTTTGTGGGACAAGTTAATTACTCTTGTTATAGTCTTGAATGCTTGTATGATAGTTGATTGATCACTATTAGCAGTTTTCATACTAAACATTTAGCCATAAAAGATATTTGAATTGAAGTTATCCAATAATTTGGATAGTTTTATGCATACAAGATAGATATTCCTTTCCATATGTGATAAATTTATAGCTATGAAAATATATTAGAGGTATAAATGTTTCTAACGTGTAAACTTTTTCTGTCTAAATAATATCACTACAAAAAAGTTGTATATGAGAATAAGGATCATTTTGTCATTGTGAAGTGAAAAACATTTACCCTGTTCAATTTTTTGCACTGACGGTGACCATTAATGTCTCTCTTTTGCATAGAAAATAAGAGCAAGGCTCTAGCTATAAAAAATTTCCACTGGTTTTCTACCTATCCAATGCATTAATTAGCTCAGAAAAAAATCAACTTAAAACTAAAAAAATTTCAATGTCAAAAGTGGAAATAATTTACACTCAAGATTGATAATTCTCTCAGTTAAGAGAGGAAATATTTATCATTATAAGACATGTGAGTAAAAAATATTTGCACTAGCAATATAAATATATGTAGAATGAAAATATTTCTATGGTGCTAATTTTTACCTACTTTGTGGTATAGTACAATCTTTAAGAGCCTCGATTAGAAAAAATTCACACCATGAACTTGCAAGGTCTTGAGTGAAAAATATTTTCATATTGTGAATTTGGTTTTTTGTTCCATAGGACCAACAATTATTATGCGTCAACAATTTTTTCTCTTATGAATTGAAGAAAGACAATAATAATTATGAGCTTGATTATTTTTCACGTCACTAGTTTATTTTGCAAGAGATTTAATCTCACTTTGAGAATGAGAAAATTTGACGCATGGATAAGAAAATTAACCATTGAAAAAAAATTTAAAGCAATGAGAAAAATAATTCACACTTCCTCTGTTTTTTACACATTAGGGTGAAAAAAAGGGTAGAAAAATGACATTTTTCTCAAAGTGAGAAAATGTCTAAAAGTTGTAGTGTTTGCCTTGCAAGGAGGCATCTTTGTCTTCTATGAATTCTTCTTAAAAATCTGCTGAATTTTGCGGGTACCTTCTTTTTTGGTACTACAATAGTGACAGAAGCTAGAATAGCAGTATTAATGGCGTCCTCAGACTCGCTACAGAGATGATGGGCCATGGAACATGGTGGCCATCAACTGCTCTGGCAAGCTCAGAGATTGGCTTGGGTTTGCTGCGATTCAAGCTCCAATTATATGAGAAGCTAGGAGCCGCCCACCATGTTGAGCTAAGCTTGGGAGAAGCAGGAAGGCTTCTCTCTTGATCACCATAATCAAAGAATGAAAAATCAACATCATTCTCAGTATGGTGAGTACTAAATGGAATATGGGAGCTTGATAAATTAGGTAGAGTATGCAGATTCATAAAACCAGTACTATTAGCCATAGCCATTGTCGGTTGATGGAGGTGCCTATAATTAATTCACTAAGCACAATATACCCCACCTTAATTTAATACCTTAGTGCTGCCCAGTTATAACGTGACTTTGAATTTGAAGAGGCACTTGTCCTTCACATGACAATGTCGAAACCTTTGGTATAGGCTACCATCACTTTCACTGTTCTCTTTCTTTCTTAGGTATGAAGAATCACAATCTAGCTTCTCGAACTCTTTTCATGACTTTAATAATAATAATAAAAAAGCATATATACACAAGAAGATTTAGAAATTTTCTCATGTAGGAAAACTGAGCCTTTTCCAGTGTTTTTCATACAATGAATAACATCATGAGCTTCTGCTCGAGAGGCACCACATACCTAGCTAGGTACGATTGGGGGTAGGGGACCGCCGGGCCGGTGGGCCGGGCCGGTGGGCCGGGCCGGCGGTCCCCTGCCCCCAATCGTACCTAGCTAGTTATGCAGTGCCTCCCTCACAAAAGCTCATGATGTTGAGGTAAGTCACAATGTGGGAATTATTCTGAGAATTTGTCCCAAAACTTCTTGTGATAGTGGATTAAAAAAAAAAATACAAACCTAAAACTTCTTATTTTTCATTAGCTAAAAGGAGGGTTTGCCTCTAAAGCCTTAGCCCTTTGGGCAAGCCAAAAATTATTTATTTATTGTAACTTGCGTAAATTGCCTCGATTTTCAATGAGGTATTGTGCAATTGTTCGTTCTATTTTAGAGATCATTTGCAAAACAAAATTTTGCTTTACCATTTTTAAACTCATTAAACTGGCCAAATGCGCGTTGTATCGGAGAAATGGAGGAAAAATCCTTCTTTTTAATTGAAATGCTAATTTAATCCCTGATTAAGCAAGAGTCACTTTTTGGTAGGGAGTAATACTAGTCACAAACATGAGAGAGAGTCTACAGTGTTTGCTTGACCCTAGTCAAGTCTTCTAGAGAAACACTTCTAGCTCCTTAGTATCATTCAACCCTTTGTCCATGTACACAATATCACACCTCATGCTTCAACTTTTGAGTCAATAAAGACAACATTTTCTATTGCCCTCACATGCATATGAAAACCTAGAAGCACCTTAATCTTTTGCATGCATGTGAGAATTTTACCTTATCCTTATCTTTCATGCCAATCTCTCTTCTGTGCTTCCTATTAGCAATTGAAATTCATTGACCTTTACTTTGAGACCAAATAATTCTATCCTTAGAGGAGTATACGTGGCTTGTATTGCTATTATGGCTTTTTAACAGAGTTGCTATTATGGCTTTTTAACAGAAAATTCATTTGTTTTACTACAATCTTCAAAATGAGATTCCTATTAGCTAATTATGGGTATAAAACATATGTTCTACATTATTCTTGATATTCTTCGAAAGAGAATGTATTGTTGAAAAATGAAATTCCTAGCAATTAACTACAATCATGCTACATCCAACAATTTACACTCAAGCTTTGTGACAGGCCCAAGAGGGAGAGGGAGGCGGAGGCGGAGGGGGGCCGGGGGGGTGGGTGGGTGGGGTTGGGTCACTATATGTAAAACTTATATATCACGTGCATTCAATGACTATTCATATAACTCCTTACCTAATAAATTTTCACTAATAAAAGAGATCTTTTTTTATTCAATCTATATTTTTGTCAATATCATTTTTCCAACACTTTTATGTATGTGAAAATGTGAGAAAATATAGAATAAAATAATCCTTACTATTGAATCCATGTGATATACATTTTTTACTGTAGTGACCTCTCTAAGCTACTAAGAATCTTTCAAAAATCAGTTATGGGAATTGAGGATCATCGCTTTCAATCCTATGTGTACGTAGATCATTAAGAGAATCTCAATCAAGCAAATATGAAGGTGAACTTCTTGAAAACTTAAACGGTGAACTTATAATTGAGCATGCATGATGTTTTGGGTAGTTCTAGAAGTATGTCTTGATTGAGCAACTAGAAAGACCAGTGTCTTTAATAAGGACTTTGATTTGGGGTTTTTTTTCCCTTACTCACAATTGTAAGTAGAGATGTTATATTAATTGATCAGCAAATAATGTACACTCAACCTGAAACACTATATGTGCCTTGAGGGAGAAACATTTAACAAACATGACAGTATAATTACAACATGTAAGAAATCCTGATCTTTCCTAATCTAGAAATCGTTGATAAGTGGACTTTCCACTAAATATCACCATTGATGCAACTCACTCCATGCTTCCATTCTCTCCGACTTGGGAAGCAAACCATAATTTTGACCCTATTGCATATATGAGCCCAATTCTCTCTCACACAATATCCTTGAATTAAGCCACAATAATTTCTTTCAAAGATTTGAAGGTTCCGAGCTTTTCAAATTTGTCTTAGATAGAAATATCTAGTTATTTATGTGCAGACTAGAATAACCGAGTTCTAAATTCTTCTTTCTTCAAGAACCAGATTATTCTTGAAGAAGTGTACCTCCCAGGTCTTATACACCCATTACCCCGTGTATGGTGGTTTTTGAATAGATGTAGGGGATCCTTTGGAGCTATTTTGCACCCAAAGCAACTGTCTATGCCAAGCCCTCTAGCAAGAACATTGTTCCTAGTTGGGACAACCCCCCATAACACCTTCTACATAAATAATTTCATGAAGCTTCGTCATTTGACTTTCCAGATGCTGTTCACACTCTTCAACCACTATTTTGACCAATTCACCTTCCATAATTTGTTGAGTGGAGTGAGTTGGTCCACTATAAATCAACTTGTTATATGTATCTAAAGTTTTGGGAAACCAAAATCTTTGTCTTTGGGCCAATGCCAAGCTTCCCAATCTAGCTCCAAACTGGAGATAGGCGTTGGATTGTTGCACAAAACTTCTGATATTCTGATGATGAGAAGTATTCGTTGAGATTAAAATCATGTTGTATCACCAAATGATCCACTTCCTTCCAGTAGATGGTGCCATCATCCCAAAATGTGCGCCACGGTACTGAAAGTGCTGTCCTTGACACCACTTTGGTTTGAGGGTGCAAAAAAAGCAAATGGAAAAGAAATTGGGTTGAAAAATGAGAGGTAAAAGAGGAACTTTAGACATTTCAAAAGTGTTCAATCACAATGAAATGATGTGGAAGGGGGGGGGGGGGGGGGGGGGGAGGGACACGTAGGTCTGTTTCTCTGGCGCTCCTCACCTACAATGCATTTCTCACCATAGCCATGAAGCTCTGTGTGTGTGTGTGTGTGTGAGTGAAGTGGCACACGACTTGCCATGATGTTCGGATATCTCTTGGAAGGTGCATATAGGACTACTCTCTCTCTCTCTCTCGCACCTTCTTGCTTTCATTTTCATTGGCTCTCTATTTGAGTAGCGCCTTGCTTGCTTTTACATTGATTGGCTCTCTCTCTCTCTCTCTCTCTCTCTCTCTCTCTCTCTCTCTCTCTCTCTCTCTCTCTCTCTCTCTCTCTCTCTCTCTCTCTTTGTGTGTCCTTGCAAATAGAAAGTACCATTGATGATAGCAGCTTGTGTGATCATTAGCTTCTCTCGCTCCAGGTGCTAGAAGGTAGGGTCAACATTAGTTATACACGAATACATTCCAACCTCGCTTTCATTAAGCCATGTCCTACCAATCAAGCATACATCTATAATTATTGGGCTACCAAGAAAGACGAACATATAAAGAAAAGGGGGATCCTTCTCTTCCTGTGAGATTACCAAAAGCAAGGTCAACAAAGAACATGTGATTGGCTATGGCACGGTGTTGGCGCAAGAAAACAATAGGGCTTCCAATGAACAACAAAAATAAATACATAAATGTTTTTGTGTGGTTTTCATGCATCAGGTCCTTCCTCCTCTTAGGGTCCTTGAAGACTTTCCACCAAGTACATACCAAAAGAGAGATGGAGAAAATTTTGAAAAATGGCCCTTACTATCACCATGTTGGGTACTTTTAAAGTACACCCCCTAGATTGATTATGTGACTTCTCTATGGCTTGAGTGCTAAAAATCTCAAGTGAACCATATTTGTGGTGAGGAACCACGAGCACCAATGAAACAAGAGATTTGGTGCACGCCTTTTGGACATCAGATACCAGATTTACACCTAACAAGATGTAAATTTAATGCACTAGTAACTTGTATGTAGCAGAAATTGATAACATAGTGAGCATTTCATTAAGAACAAGTTCCTAATGAGCATCGAGAGAGTACTTAATTTGAGAAAACAACATAGCAATTCACACCTAGCTAATTTGGCATTGACAATACTTGAAATAGAACAATTGACAACAATTGAGGACCCGATTTACATGGAGCCGGTCCCCCCTCCATAAACGCTTTGTATTATAGCTTCTCCCATCAAAGGAAACTTTTGTACAATACAATTCTTGTGTTTCTTGACAAAACAATGAAATATAACAACAACTATCGAATCATTAGACGTTCTTTGAGTTGCAAAATTTAGGTTGCAACAATGTCGAGGATGCAATTCTCTCAAATGTACACAACACATTCAGGCAACTTACGGTCCCTCACTCAACAAGTGAGCTTTTTGTGAAGAGGATCCGAGGTGCATCTTTCAACCAAAGCAAAATTGCCAATGTATTAGGTATTCTTCAAAGGAACATACGCAGGGAACACTTGGTGAGAGACAATTTCCTCAAGGCAACATTATCATTAATGAATTAAGAGACTTGGTGTATGCATTTTGGACATCGAATACTAGAGTTTCACCTAACAAGAAAGACATATGCAATAAAACACTAGGAAAGAAAAGCATTGTGAAACATCCTATGCATCTTCTCAATGAATCTCAAGCAATCACAATTCTTTGCAATTGCAATTTCTTATGTACATCCTATGGAAACTATCTAAATGCATTGCTTTTATGCTTGGTGTATACAATAGAAAATTGTAACTATGATTCTATATTGTATGAAGCTAGTCTTATGTAGTACCAAACCTGCTATATTTTAGTATGGTATAGTACAATAGCAAATATGGTATTTTTTGGCATAGCAATGATATCAAAGTCTTTCTTTATGGTACCAAAGCCGCTTATCCCACTATCAATTCCTTTTTGTATACTCTCAAACATGAAATGTGTAGTGCCAAAGACTCACTATACAGCACTGGTCAAGCCCTTTTCTAGTAGTTTCAAAGTCTTTGTGTAGTACCAAATTTACTAATCTGTTGCATAGAAATGGTAAAGCATCTATACAGTACCAAAAATAAACCATTGTGGAGTACAAAGCCTTACGACACACTACCAAAGTGTTTCTATAGAGTACCAAATCCTCACTGTACAGTACCAAAGCCTTTCTCTAGAGACCAAAGCCTTACTGTAAAGAACCAATGCCATTTTTGTAGATTACCAAAGCATTATTGGGTAGTACCAAATCCAATTATGTACATAGTACAAAATACTCACATAACAATACCCAAGCTTGCATGTGCAATACCAAATCCTTTTTGTAAAGTACCAAAAGCATCATTGTCTAGTACCAAAGCCATCCTGTAGAGTACCAGAACCTCACTGTATAGTGCCAAACCCTATCTCTAGAGTATCCAAGCTTTAGTGTACAATACCGATGCAATTATGTAGCGTACCAGAACCTCAAAGTACGATGCAAACTCGGGGGGTGCACTATGTAATCATGTTAATGTATAATGTGAGTTCGAAAAGAGAGGTTTTAAAATGTAAAATTTTAGGCAACTTAACAGAGATACATTAAAATAAGGGGTTTTTAATTCAATTTTGGAAAAAAAAATCCTAAAATAAGGGGTCATTTTATTCATTTAGGAATGTTAAAAGAGGAGTTTTTTAAATACCCCACGAACACACATTATATAGGGGGTACTAAAAATGATGAACCCGTCGAGAGTGCAAAAGACTTTCTGTAGAGTAACAAAGCCGTTCTATAGAGTACCAAAGCAATACTGTACAATACCAAATCCATTTATGTAGAGTACCAAATAGTCCTCACATAACAATGCCAAAGACATTTATGTAGAGTACCAGATACTCCTCACATAACAGTACCAAATCCATTTATGTAGAGTACAAAAGCCTTGTACAATATAAAATGCTGACATAACAATACCAAAGACAATTTGTGAAGTGCCAAATCCTTTGTATAGAGTACCAAAGATTTTTGTAAAGAACCACATCCAATGTATAGAGAACCAAGGCCTTTGTATAGAACCAAAGACACACTGTAACTACCAAAGTCTCTGTGTAGTACCAACTCCGTACTGAATAGTAGCAAAGCCTTTGCATACTACCCCTTACTGTATAGTACCAAAGACTTTGTATACTACCAAATCCTCACTGTATAGTACCAAAGCCTATGTATACTACTAAGGCACCACCATTTTGTTCCACCAATTTTGGTACTATATCGTCTGCATGAGTGACATCCTAACATCTTGTAGAAACTGACATTTTGCTGCTTTGATGCCTTACCCAAAAAAGAACTTCTTGGCATAGTAATTGTTAATAGGAGGCTTTGGGCGCAATATGGATTCTCACAAACAAGTGATGTGCTGCCACACTATTTGATTTGATGAACTTTGTCTTGCATTCTCACTTCTACAACACATAGACCAAGGAAAAATATGACTTTTTCCATGGTGTTTAAACTTATTCTAATGCATCTAGTGATAGCCATTTTTCGGCATTCCAATTTTGGAACAACAAGCTACTACCCTTCATCCTTGTAATAAAACATATGCTCTTGGGTACACTATCTTCACAAAGCAACAAAACATTTTACCCAAGGCACAGGTTTGAAAAAATCACCTTCTCTTCTCATTGTACATAGGTGTATGCGCGTTACCAAATTTTTTCAAAAAAGTAAAAACCCAAAAAATATTATGGTCCACTCTGTGTGTGTAGATATTTTCTCTTACATTGGGCCTAACCATATTGTTATTTTGATTACTCAACTATATAAGAATTATGTGTATACTCTTTTAGGTGTGCATTTTTACTAGGCCTAAGTAAGCCAATTTGCATTTTTACCATCCATAATATATTGTAATATCCTCCACAAATATATCTCATGCATTCGATGTCCTCACTCAAGCTTCCACTAAGCCAGGTGTGCCTCCACTCTATAAAAATTCACAAAAATCCTTTCACTCCCTCAAGATGATATTTTTCTTACCTATTACATATATTTACCTTGATTATGTAAGATCGATTTTTGCCATAGAGGAAGGGGAGGTATTCCACTTGGCATGAGTTGATTTGAGAACTAGTAAATCTATTTGCTATCTTTTTTTGGAGCGCAATGGTTTTTAAAATAAAAAAGAGATCGAAAAGCGTGCAGAAAAGCAAGCTGCCAGCACCTGTTATAGCAGCTTGATAGTGTTATTATAGTCCTCACCTAGCGCGCGTGCACGCGCGCACACACACACACACACACACACACACACACACACACACACACACACACACACACACACACAGAGAGAGAGAGAGAGAGAGAGAGAGAGAGAGAGAGAGAGAGAGAGAGAGAGAGAGAGAGAGAGAGAGAGAGAGAGAGAGAGAGAGAGAGAGAGAGAGAGAGAGAGAGAGAGAGAGAGAGAGAGAGAGAGAGAGAGCTACGTTTTGGCTGACTCCAAGCCGGAGAGTAAAGCTATTTGCTATCTTTTTTTGGGAAGCAATGGTTTTTAAAATAAAAAAGAGATCGAAAAGCGTGCAAGAAAGCAAGCAACCAACACCTGTTATAGCAGCTTGATAGCGTTCTTATAGTCCTCGCCTAGCGCACACGCGCACACGCGCGCACGCACACACACACACACACACACACACACACGCACACACACACACACACACACACACACACACACACACACACACACACACACACACACACACACACACACACACACAGAGAGAGAGAGAGAGAGAGAGAGAGAGAGAGAGAGAGAGAGAGAGAGAGAGAGAGAGAGAGAGAGAGAGAGAGAGAGAGAGAGAGAGAGAGAGAGAGAGAGCAATTGACGTAGAGCAAAGGATGTGCAGAGGTGACGTAGAGCAGAAGAGGTAATTCATTCTCTGTGCTACTGCCAGAGAGAGAGAGAGAGAGAGAGAGAGAGAGAGAGAGAGAGAGAGAGAGAGAGAGAGAGAGAGAGAGAGAGAGAGAGAGAGAGAGAGAGAGAGAGAGAGCTAGTAATTAGTTGTGATATTAAAGGCTGTATCTTTACCTCGATTATCTAAGATCGATTTAAAGAGAGAGAGAAAAATACAGAGACAAAATTGATTTCATAGAGAGGGAGAGAGAGGTTGTTACTTTTCATCTACGTGTGTGTGTGTGGGCGTGCTGTTTTCAGCAACCTCATAGAGAGAGAGAGAGAGAGAGAGAGAGAGAGAGAGAGAGAGAGAGAGAGAGAGAGAGAGAGAGAGAGAGAGAGAGAGAGAGAGTTGGTAATTAGTTGTGATATTAAACGCCTTCAAAAATTAAATTGACCTATGATGAGAACTTAACCACTACAATCTTTGTCTAAGCCAATGTTTCGGTTTTTCCTTTGAAAAAGTTGTTTAATAGAATCGCAACTTCAAATTTTTCTACGCTGCATATCGACAATACTGCATGCGTACTTGTTCCTTGAATCAGATGCAAGAAAGCAAAGCTAACAAACTATCGTCATTTTTAAGTTTTTTTAACCACTAAAAACCCTAGCCTCTCTAACACTAGAGGAAAAGCATAAGTCCCCCTTCAACACTGGAGGGGATAAAAGTGGCGTCGAAAAGGCACATTTCCTACAGGATTATAAAAAATGTGGAGAATTGTGCCAACTCCACACCATACTTATGTATGGTTTTTTTCCCACAACACACCAGCATTCTGTGCACGATGTTTGCACAAAAAATACTAGCATTTTGCACGTGCATGTTGCTGTATTGTACGATATACTGCAACAAATAATTCCATGTTTTCAATTAACACATAACTTTTGCATTGTCTTTTTTATTAAGAAAACATATTTCCTTCAAACTCAGTCATTATTTGGTGATTTAGTGATCACGGTTGCTCATTTATTATGCAATACTATGACATTGTTGTTGAAAATCCAGGGATCAATTGATTGCTAGTATATTGTTCAGTATTGTGAATTTATCATTCCAAGTTTAGAGGTCATTGTTGTGTACATATCAATTTAGGGTATTAAGAAGAAATCTGAAATTTTCTTCTGTTGTTGGGTAGATGTGAAGAACTGTATGACTCTCCAAAAGCCTGAATCACTTCGACATCAATCGTCCTCTCGATTGCAAATGTCATGATCTCCCATTCACACACTGTAGTCATCATCTCAGTTGTACACGCCCCCGTCTTAAACTGTAAAATTGAATTTATTTCTGTTGTGGTGTAAATATAGAGACCTATATGACACTCCAAAAGCCTGATCACTTCGACATCAATTGTCTTATCGATTGCAAATGTCGTCATCTCCCATTAGCACACTGTGGTTATCGTCTCATTTGTGTACGTCCCCGTCTTAAACTGTAAAATTGAATGTATTTATGTTATAGAGTAGATGTAGAGACCTATATCACACACCAAAAACATGATTACTTTGACACCAATCGTCCTCTTGATTGCAAATGTCGTTGTCTCCCATTCAGACACACTGTGGTGATTGCCTCCTTTGTACACACCCCCATTTTAAACTGTAAAGTTGCAGTTAGTTATACAATTCCATTGTGTAACCTATTGATTGCAAAGATCGTGTCCCGTACTGCAACATTGGCTATCACTTTGGACCCCCATGTCATTGTGCTTAACCGAGCCACTTTCTGTTAGTTCCCATTGTAAGAGCACAATTCTCATTAATTGTTACCCTTAGCATGTCATCCGATGTGAAACAGTTGTAGTTCCTGTTAGCTTGTATGTGGAGGGCCCCTACTAGGTTACGAGCATGGATCTTGACCAAACATACTGCACTGCTTTATCAAATATTTGATGTCATTTAAAAAATATATTTATATGCACTAATTTGTTTATTTCCATTCCCTCATCCTTGTCAATAGAGTACTTGTCATTGCTGCAGGAAATCTAGCTCCCCTTTTGAGCTGTGAAGTGATAAATGCTCTCGCCAATACATCATAATGTCATTTCAGTGCTTGTAGGTAAAATGCTTCCTAAACAAGCAGTGCAATTGAAAAAGAGATAAGGCACACAATTAGTGCGGGTAGTGGATGCCCTCACATTGGACGAGATAACAACAACCTTGCAAGATGAGTGGCACTTGCAAGCCTTGCTCTCTGAAGTGGTTCGTTCAACAGCCTTGAAGTTTGAGGGTGCAGATATTAGTGACGTGCAGCTCCTTCTCTTTAGTTTTTTTGGAGACATGCCAAAATGTGCTATCGACCTGCGAGGTGATTTACCAGAGGACATACAAATGGAGAAATTACAACATTGGTATAATTGATGGAAGGTTGAAAAGGAAAAATCCACTCGCATAAGGAATATTGACACATAGAACACCTTCAGTAAGAAATTGTGGAAGGAGACCCTTTGAGATAGCAGAGGATCCATGTCTAGTTTGCATATTCAGAAAACTGTGTTGAACTCATTTTTCTCTGTCACCTTGGGCATTCCATTTGAGGCTATAAAACAAGGAAGGAAACTAGGATCTGGGTCATATGGAGACACTTATGAATGCAAAATTGAAGGAATTTCTTTCCTTCCATCCAACAATGTGTAAGGAATTCAAAGGTCAAGCAAAACAACAATTCAAATCATTCACAATCGAGAGCAGTGTTGACCTCAACCACCGAGGTATTGTGCGTGCTCTTGCACATACAATTCAATCACCATGGGTACTTATATTTCCTTATTTCAATGGATCTTCCCTTGGCGATTTGATGGAGTGTGTGCCTGCACCTTTTGGAAGCATCAGTGAAATTGTACTTGCCATGGGTGATGAAAAACACAGAAAACCAACTGAATTGGAGTTGCAGCAATGCAGGCTCATCATCAATCATGATTCGTCTTTGATTCATGCACTAATAAAATCTTTGGCATTTTCACATGACAATGGAGTTATTCACAATGACCTTCACCCTTGGAGCATTATACTAGACTTCACTAGAGAGGGAATACCAAGAGTAGGCATTATAGATTGGGGTCTTGCCCTTCGACCACCGTATGAGAGAAGACCAACAAATATTTGCAAGCCTAAAGAGCATGCCAAAAGGCCTTGGCAAGCAGCTAAACTACTGAATACCAGATCTACATGCCCTTGGAGCAAATCAACTGATGTGTATGCACTTGCATGGGTTATCAGTTAGCTCGGTAATTTTTGCAACCAATTCTGTGTCTATTACAAACTTGACTTGATGCAAACAAGGATTGCTATCGAGGTTCAAGCCCATACAGAATATAATCAACAATGCCTACCTTCTGGAGAATCCGTCTCAAAGAAAGATGCTCGCTGATTTAGATAAAGAACTGGAACATCTACATATGCACCTCAAACAATGCTTGCGTCCTATCTCTGAAATGTGTATTTATTTTTCCACTATGCCTAGAAAATTCATCGCAACTACCAAGTTCTTTTTTTTAATAGAGATTCTATTCTTTTCTTCCAACTTGTCTCCAACATTAGCATGCCCTTCTTCAGTATTAGCTAAAAGTTCCACTATGGTTTGCAATAGTTCTTTGAACATTGATTTGTTGCCTACTTCCATTATATTCATCCCTTCTAATTTTTTTGTCGTCCAATTTCATTATATTAGTCTCTTCTAATTTGAATTGAACTAATTTATATATGTTGTATTCATAGTTGCATTTAAGTGTAGGCACTCTCAATGGCAATTGCTACTATGCTACGTGCTAACCGCAAAAGACACCGGGAATACACTACTTTTCAAACTATGAATAGACGGAAAGTACTACTCTGTCATGCTACTTCTTCATGGTTTAGTGTGCAACATATTTATGATGCTTGGCAAGAGGAATGAAATATCACAGCTCACAACGTTTCCATCTGCAAAAGCTGTGGCGTTTGCAATCTATAAAAAAAAAAACCTAGAAAAATGGTCTTACACCACCCGCACGAAGCTAGCAAACACAACCTTATTGCAAACAACTACAATGCATAATCTCAAAGTGAATTAGACTTGCTGTCTTGCTTGCCTGAAAAGTTCAAGAACAAGCAGCGTTGTCATCTTGCAACCCGACTACATACAGGCCATCCTAAACACAAATCAACTAATTGTGCAACTCCTTAACGTCATCGATGTCACAAATCAGCGTCACAAAAACAGCAACTGCGGTTGCAAAAGGCCTACTTGATAGAAGGTTGCTACTAAACAATCCGCTAATCTGCTTGTCGACAAAGCAAAACATGTGTCGGCCAACTTTGCTACTTGCAAACACGCCACTAGCAGCAGTGCTAGCATACAACATAAACAATAATCCAACTCTCAAGAGGTACCGGTGCATCGCTGAGCAGCCAAACAAAAGGACATCTATTTGTATTCTATCAGCATCAACTATACAAAATATTATAAGGGACCACTCAGAGAATGATCCATTTGAACTTATGCAAGAAGGATCACAGTGTGAAATTAGCATATTGCAAAATTTGTTCAGCACAACAAAGAGAACTGCATTTACTGCTAAAGACAAACAAGAGTTTGGTTCCATACAAATACGCGATACCGCTTATCTAAGCGAGGGGACAATCAACTTTCAATACAATGGACTTCCAGCCCATGAATTTGAAGTGTAGGATATCACATTAGAATCAGGGATATTCCCTTTCCTCTTTCCCACAGGAAAAGGAAACTACCAAGGAGAATTCAACTTGAATGAATACATTAGAATGAGAATTGGAACTTCCTTCTCTGTGCACACATTGTACAAGCCATATTTGCTCATGATGTACCAATTGAAACAAGCTATCATGATTGCAAACTCCACAAATAGTACATTTTTGCAAAGGGATATTGATAACTACAAACAAACACACACCGCTGCATCTACACATGATGCAATAAAGCATATTATTCGATACAATCTCCCAGCCACAATGCCAGGTACTCCACCATAGCATCGACGAAACTTGACAGACCTCATAACAATGGTGGACACATGGGGACAAACACATGTGTTCTTGACATTCACTCCTAATGAGGTTTCCCAAACAAGATGGCAAGAAGTCATCACAATTGAAAAACTTGCTCAAGGCTACAACCAAGACTTCAAGTGGGACGATTGCCCTGTACAGTGTGCAACACTGTTTCACCTTCGCTTGCACACTTTTCTGAATAAATACATCATCAATGGAAGCAACATACTTGGCCATGTAGAGCATCAAATGGTGCAATACGAAGTGCAAAATCAAGGCTCATTGCATGCACATATCATACCGTGGATCTCTTACGAAGATTTGTGCCGAGTTACAAACGAGATTGCTGCATACATACCAACAGAATCACAAGACATCTTCACCACCGAGCTGCGGAACCTCGTTATTACAAAACAAATACACAAATACAGAGACTCTTGTGGAGTCATGGGATCAGCTAGAGTGTGCAAATACGGCTTCCCATTTGAGCCACAATACAACATGACTTCAACTATGGATGCCTGTACTGCTAGATGGCTTTACTACCATCCTCGGTATGACCATCAAAATTTTGTCCCGTACCACCCCACAATCTTGCTCCTATGGAAAGCACACATGAATATTCAAAGAGTCACAAATTCATCTATATCGCACTACCTTCTCAAGTATGCAATGAAACCAGAACCCCTTGGAAAACTGAACCTCTCCACAGATGATGCAACAAGGCTTGGACTTCACGGCTTGGACAAAGTAAAGCTTCAACTAATTGCGGCCTCTGTATTATCAAAGCCAATATCTGCAACAGAGGTAGCAATCAACTGTTTGATGATACCAATCATCACAAGGAGTGAACGGGTTGAATACATCGACTCCTCTCCACCATCACTACGACAAAGGTTGCTATCTCGTAGCCAAACTATAGTCATGCATCCAATTGATTTATATTGTGCAAGGCCCCTTCATTTTGAAAAGATTACATTCTATGACTACCACAAAAGATACAAAATCCTAAAGCCACACGAGCATACTCCTCTAGTGAGTTTTTGTAATGCGTACAACAACAGCATCACAGAGAAACAACGCCTCGTCATATTTACAGATCATGATCCTGGCCATCAAATAGAGGCATTCTCTTCAATGTCTTATTGCAAAAACTTCCCTTTAGGAATGAGATGGAGCTACTATCACCAACCAACACACCCTCTTCTTACTTCTTGGAGTGCAAAATCCGTGGGATGATTCTTGATATGATGAAGACTTGGAGATGTATATAAATGAGCATATCCAACGCAATATGCTCCTCTCTGAAAATACAGGACACACTTTAAACCTCATAAAACAAAAGTTCATCCTCAATCGTGAAGATCCACTCACTTGTATAGTGAATGACACAGTCGAACCAGGAGTATCTCAAAGTCGTGCTAGAATGTTGAAGCTACTGTAAGAGTTCGCTGAGACCAACAATGCAGTTCTGACCTCTCAACAACAAGCAATCTTTGATTGTATATCAAGCCTAAGTAATGGCCTCCATGTCATTACATGCATTCCAGGATGTGGAAAAATGTTTCTCATAAAATTCTTCACCTCAAGCTTCATAAAAAATAATGAGACCGTTATCCTCGCTGCATCAACTGGAGTAGCGGCTGCCCACCTTAGCAGCTTGGCAACTACAGTCCACTATCAATTCAGGATTCCTTGTTCCAAACATCATTTTTTGCAAGCAATTCATCCCACAGATGAAGGATTTGTCGCTATACATGGTGCCAACGTCATTATCATAGACAATATATCAATGATAACAAGTACAATCTTCAATATGGTCGTTCGCCAGATAGTTAACATCAATAATGGAACACTTCTTGATCCATTCAGTCAAAAGCTCATCTTGATTTTTGGGGATTTGGTGCAACTTCCTCTAGTCTACCATCACCAAGAGCCATTATGACATGTTTGCAACATACAAAACTCAGCTTACATTGCTGCAGCCACTACCCACAACATCACCTTCTCAGTTCGCCATGCTGCAGACCCCGCTTACGTCCAATTCTTGGATACGATTCGTGTCAAGCAACCAACAGAACAACAGATAGCAGAAACTCTTTCACAATGTGTAATTAATGAAACTGAACTCCTAAGAGTAATTGATGATGCTACTACATTGATATGTACTCATAGGGAGGATGTATATAAGTACAACAACTTGATTCTGCAAAAGTCCTTCTCGGCATCCGATATTGTTGCCATTCCACTGAAGACCAATGCTCTTGACGAACCATTACTACAGGAATGGCTCCAAGACAAGGCATTCCCTGAGATGGACAATGCTGCAATTGGGGCTAGATGTATGATTACAGAGAACATTAACTTGGCTATAGGTGCTGCGAATGGCTCCACTTGTTATACACTTTCCTATTCATACGAATGGACCGGTCAAATCGCTGCTATAGAAGTAATGTTACTTTTCACTGATACCACCATGACAATACGAAGGACTAAGCATTCTACAAGAGCAATCAATTGCAAATGGTTCCACAAAAGCACATTCCCTTTGTCACTCGCGTACGCAATCACAGGGCACAAATCTCAAGGAGCAACGATATCAAAGAAAGCCATCCTTAATATAAAACAAGATTTCACCCCTGGATTGGCATACGTCATGTTCTCTCGTGTGACAGAAAGACGCCATCTCAAAATATTGAACATTCCAACCACAAGGATGTTCTGGCCGGCCAGTAAAACACTCCCCCAATGGTTAGACATTTCCTTGCTTATTTTCACAAACAAGTCCTCTACTTCTTTGGGTCTTTCATCTCATTCAGTGCATGGACTATACAATCAATTCTTTGACGACAGGTTTCTTGACTTCAGATTTCCTTCACAGTAAGTAACAACCTCCAGCATCTCCTCATGGACACCGACCAGGTAACCATATCTTGCATTAATCT
Organism: Adiantum capillus-veneris; assembly: GCF_014529385.1. Lineage (NCBI taxonomy): Eukaryota > Viridiplantae > Streptophyta > Polypodiopsida > Polypodiales > Pteridaceae > Adiantum > Adiantum capillus-veneris. The sequence goes on from NC_140958.1 coordinate 107,091,219, forward strand.
ATTTCGTAGCTACATTTTATGCCATTCAATATTTAGAAGACTCAACCATAATATTTCTCTTTCTCTATCATTCAGATATTTGATAAATTCATCAACATCGCAGCTACCTCAAAACCAAAAAACAGTTCTTCTATATACCCAACTTCAAATCAAATGCGACTAGCAAATATGGATGGCGAGGCCCTAGGTGCATTTATTGAAGGGTTCTGCACGACTCAGATCCTCCACTCATACATCAATAAATACAGCAATCGAAACAAAGAATATAGAAATAGCGAGCTAAAAGTTGGCAACAAATACTTCGAACTCTTCATATTCTTGTATTACAAACATTAAACATTAACAAATTTGGTTGCTCCTACAACATCTATCTTTTTCTACAGGGTTACAAAAAGAGATACTGCTATCGCTGGGCATTGACTTTGATGAGGCAAACAAACTACTTCTAGACACAGAAGCACAAGAAATACTGAACACAAAGACTGCTGGAATCACCACCTACGCGATCGAGATGCTTCACTACGGTTACAAAATTGCCCTTGATAAATTGGTCATCCTCGACAAAAATACAGCAAGCCAGGCACTGTCCAACATGGTCAAAGAGTTTGGAAAAAAATTCAAAGGGAACGAGAGAGCAATCTTAACTGATGAGAAATTCACATGGCATTTTAATAGAGACCTTTTTGATGCCGGGTTGGGTGAGACAACCGATCCATTTCAAAATCTTGAACCGCTATATGGTAACCATCCGCACCCCTTAAAGAGTATAATTATCTGATTAAATACTAATTGAACACACCACTTTAGTGCAGGACAACGACACCGATACCAACAAGGAGATCCCCAACAATATAACAACTTCACAAGAGGAAGCAGTCCGTTTCGACGCTGCTCCAACTCCCAAAAGACAACGACAGATGAAGAGACTACATAGTATACCCTATTAGATGCAAAATCAATAACCGTGTTTATATAGGCATGACATCCGCTTTTGAAGCTAGGAAAAGAGTGCACATGAAAAATACATCAAAATAGATGAAACATGATGTGTCATCCTTTCCACCATTTTGTTAAAACTTCGAGTTTCATGTACTACACAATATACACGATAGGAGAACTGATATTTCACTAGAAACAAGAGATAATTAATCAAGATGCAACATCCACCAAAGGATACAATAATTTGAAGAGACATCCTCCAAACTGCAAGAAATACTATTATTTAAAACACCATAGAAAAATATAGTGTGCAATGAAATTTAATCTTTGTTCTAGGGTAACAACTCTCGTTCAGGTCTCTCTTTTGTATTAAATTACTTCTCAAGAGTCTTTTCCTCTAATATCAGTGATAATTTTTAAGTTATGTTTCTCTATTATTTGTGAGACTTCTTAAGTTATGTTCTGTTTAGCTTATGTTCTGCAATTTTTAAAGTTATGTTATGTGTAGCTTATGTTCTGTAATTTCTTCTACAAGAACATCATTCAGCTTTCAAACTTTAGGGTTCAGCCGCTACATGTACTGCAGCTCAACGACTGATCAAGATACTATTCCGTCCACATTACCTAGATGTCTTGCAATAACATCAAGAGAAATAGACAATCCATTCCAGCAACCAGCTACGCTACCACAATACCATTTATCAACAATTCTTCAAGCTCACCTTCTATAAACTTCCATGTCTAATACTTATATAAAATGATCAACAAATAAGAAACAAACCATGTAGCAACAACTTATAAATTTTACAATAAACTTAAACATGTACAAATGCTGCACCTTGCCTTCAACACAAATTAATAGTATTCCTTTCTATTGCTTCTCAATAACTTATACACTATACATATCAGAACTCATTCCGGCACTCTACAACTTTATGCCTTTCTCTGCCTCCTCCAAAGCTTGGCAATCAAGGCATACTAGTTTTCTTTACAATAGAAAATTTAATTCACAATTATCTACCATGCTAATCAATAATTGAGGGACACTTATTTTATTTTATTTATTTTTGTGTTTTTATATTTTTACCTCTTTATCATAAAATCCTATCACAAGTCAATGCACTAGTTTGTTTGTCTTCCCTCTTGTATATATTTTTTTCACCAAAAATTCTCATCCATACATGCATGATGCATGGAAGGACACACTCTTGGAGCCACGTGGAGGTTCAACCAAAAAGGGACCACAAGAAGACTTTTGTAGTCTTGAATCATATATATTTTTGTGAAAGTTTTGGTGTCCACCTCCACTCCGAATTTGAAGAAGTCATCAAATGACAAAATGTAGTCCATAAGCTGAATAATCTCCCTAAATGTTTTCATGATTTTTGGAGCTACCACCGATGAGATATGATTTTTTTGGTGGAATCCAGTATACCAACTTTTCTCACTAGTCACCCCTAGTCTTCTCTCACCTCCTTCCACACACACACACACACACACACACACACACACACACACACACACACACACACACACACACACACACACACACACACACACACACACACATTCCTCTCCAGCCCTCACTCAAACCTGCACCTTCCAATGGCTTCTCTCACCCTCTTCACTATTACCCTTCTCTCTCACACCTATAGCTCTCTTTTGAAGCTCTACCTATATACACCATCTCTCACACAAAAAATTACTCACCTCTCTAGAATCTTCTCTATTTCACCTCAATAATTCTCTCCTCTTGAGTCCACATCCAAATAATTTGGATACAACTGTTTGAGGATAGATCAAATGGGCACCCACCTGGACGAACACGTAGCCGGACACCACATTTGTACTCTATTAATTGTATGAGCTAGTGTAGTGATACTTTATGTAAATCCTAATTCTAGAGTAACAGGTCAATTCCCTGAGTTGTAATGATGTCATGATAATTGTAAAGGTCCGTGTGAGCCGGCCACTGGCCATTTAGAATGCCCTAGGTATAAAGGTCAATAACTTTAATGTGAAAGGAAGGCTTATCTTTAGAAGAAGAAGGGAGCTCAAAAAACGTACGCTCAAGCTACGAGCTGCTCCAATTTGTAATCGATGCAACTAATGAATGGGTAATCAATTTTCAAATCCGAAAGTTGCATTGTGTTCCTCTCTCTTTGCTCTTCAATTTAAGGGTAAGCATTGTCAGTTTTGTTGTGATTCACGATTACGTGTCTGAGAGCTATAATTGCAGATTTGCGTGCTGAAATCATTGTTTTTAGTCGTTTTGACCATAGGAGAGTGTTCTTAGACCATAGGGAGACCTTTCTGGTATGTTATATTGCAATTTTCAAGAACGTTTTCATGATGGATTGTGATTTTGGTACCTTGTCGGATTGCGCCCATATTTGCTAGGATAGTACCCCTAGGTATCGTAGACCTCCTCCTAAAGTTTCGTTGCATTTCAAGTCTATTCGAGTGCGGAAATGGCGTGATGACCTAGAGCTGTGAGAAAGGACATAGACAGATTTCCCTGGTCATTGAGTGTTGGTTTGCTTGTAGAGCTATCATGTTTGCTTGTTAAGGTTCACTTCGTGAGATTGACGATCTCATAGAGTCTCCGTGCCCCATCCGAGTCACTTTCCCTGAGTATTGACATTATGTTAGTGCCAGAAAGCTATGCTGTAGACGTCCGTCACGGCGACCCGCTAACATTGGCGCCGTTGTCAGGGATATGATCCTTAGATGGTGAGTGACCTAGTGCATTTTTAGAGCTTTATTTTTCTAAGATTTGTCTCTCCATTCCATTTACACCTTAGCAGTGAAGCAGCTAGACACAGGGTTTAGTGCTTGATAGAGTCTAGAAGTCGAGGACTTGCTAGATCTATTCTTGAGAAGTAAAGAGGGTTGTGAGTGAGATAGCCAAAAGCATTTCATTCTTCGATTTTCTCTATGCTTTCAGAGTGCTGTACCGTTTTCCATTACGACTTTATTTTGTACCGTTCTGTTTGTTTTTGTTTCACATTTCATTTCAGTACTTAGGAGTAGGGTAAGTAGAAATTACCACCATCAAAATTGGGCTAAAAGATTGAGGAAAAAAAGGGTGAAAACCATATTTTGGCCGAAATGACCATAACTCTGAAATTGTGAAAATTTGATGGTAGAGACCTCAAAAGTGATCCAAATTTGATAATTTGTGGATCAAAGGCATCAGCAGACTCTCTAGAAGCAATCTGAGAAGTTTGGTCAAATTCTGTGGAGGAACATGGATCAGGATCCATGTACCCTAGAGACCACTTTTGGTGAAAAGTTACCAGTTACAATGAGCATCATTGGGAAACTGCTCTGATCAAGTTTGCTTGAAAGAAACAATAAAAAATACATCAGAATTGACTTTTAGGGCAAAAACAGCCAAAACAAGAATTCATACACAAAATTGGGCAAATCGTGAGATTTTGGGATCCAAATTCAAAAAGGGGTGAGATTTGGCTTCTATAGGGCATAGAGAACCAACATAACAAAATTCATGAAAAAATGATGCCAAACATGGATCGCGATCCATGTACCTTTTTGGCATTTGGGGCTAATATTTGACAAGTACATTCCTGATATCATTTGGAACAACTTTGTCGAAAGGGACCATGTCAAAAAATTGAAAAAAGTTGGTCAAAATAGCCAAATACAGAAACTAGTCAAAAACCGCAGGATAGACATAAAAAAACTCACTTTTGATTATAAAAAAGTTGGCCAAATTCAAAAATATTTGGGAAAGAGTATCACCATAACATGGACTACCAGTTGACCAAGTTTCATGTCAAAATGTGGTCAAACATGGATCGCGATCCATGTACCTCATGAAATTTTTTTGAAACTTTTTTGGATGAGATTTGAGCAATGGATAGTTGACACATATACAAACACTTTTCCCAAAGGAACCATATGCAAAAAACTTGTAAAAAGTGGTCAAAAGAGCCAAATTTAGAACATTCTCTAAACTGTCATAGCAGCCCGTAAAATTCAGTTTTGGTAGGGCAAAATTGATCCAAATTCCAAAAAAAATTGTGAGCAGTCTACAAACATCATAAACTAACAGCACACCAAAAATTCAGATCCAAAAGTGGTGGAACATGGATCGATCCATGTACCTATGAGAAATTTTTGGAAAAAAAGTTTTCAAGCCTGTAGCAGAGACCATTGTGAACAAAAGTTCCCAAAGAAAATTTGTCAAAAAAGTTCAAAAATTGGGTCAAAAGAGCCAAAAACAGTGCAAGAAAAAACCCTAAAATAAACCTAGGGATTGACTTTTGCCTGACCTAAACAAGTCCAAATCACACAAAAACCATATAGCAGTGATCAGTGGACCAAGAGGAAGCTGTGTGCCAAGTTTCATTACCATGTGACACATAGGTACATGGATCGCGATCCATATTCCTTTGTCATAGACTGAGACCAAATTTGCACCATAGCTAGAACCCATCACAAGGAGTCTAGTGGTCTTTTCAAAACTGAATTTGGATACCAAAAACCAAACCAAAAGTCCAAAACTACCAAGTACTTTGAGCAAGTTCCAGAACTGAGCTAACTTTCAATCCACAGGTCCATTTTCAAAAATTTTGATACCATAGGATCTAATCATGCTGAATCTGATGGTACCAAAAGAAGTCAATTTGGGCTCCAAACATGGATCGCGATCCATGTACCCATAGTAATAGCTTGACTTGAAACTTTCCAAATCAGTAGTGCATACAGAAGGAAACATATCCCCAGCTCCAATTTTGGAAAAATTTGAGCAAATTTGGGTCAAAAGGGAGCAAAACAGGTGACAGACTTAAACCCGCAGTGCAGACCTAATGTTGGCCATTTGACCTATCAAACCAAGTCCAAATCCAAAAAGATTTGAGATTTAGATTGTGGACATAGTCAGGAACAAACTCTTAAGAGGACAAGTCTAGATGTGGTTGAACATGGATTGGGATCCATCTACCTCCACCTCAGAATTTGCTAAAAATTGGTATATAGCCTGCTTATGACCTTATCTACACACAGTAAAAATTTGGAGAAAAAAATTTGACAGGGAACCTCTCAGCATAATGGGGGTATCTGAATTGGTGATCTTGTAGACATACTTGAGAACCCAAATCTCAAGTTTGAGCTAAAAATACCTTCGAAAGGCCAAGATACAAGCCAAAGTTCCTGTGTTTTGGTCCTGAGACTGTTTTGAGTGTTGTTTCAAGTGAAGTTCACTAAAATTTCTCTAACTTTTGATTGACAACTCCAAATTGATTAAGGTATATAAACTTTTAGGGTACCCCAAGAGTAGTTTCCAGAGACCAAAAAGTCACAAATTTTTGACTTTTGAGAGACCTTACCAGGAGCAATAAGGGATAAGTTGCACTAAGCCAAAGTGGGCTTCTCAAGGACAATCTTGAGAGATTTGAGTGATCCTTAATCATGATAAATCATTCACCGCCAGGGTTTTCTACTCCACTCAAAGACATGAAAAACACTGCAATGCCAACAACAGGGGGATTGGGAGAATACCTAGAGGAGAGGCATCCTCTAATCGACAAACCAAACGTGAGATTCATCAAAGCCAATGAATGAATGAGAGTGCTTACAGATTACACTTATGAGGGCTTGTATAGATTCACAAACGGGGATCCATACATCTTCTAGAGGTGTGTAGAGCCCAATGCGAGGGAGTTGACCACCCATAAGAACCTCTATGCATTCACATATATAGATGCCAGTGGAGTGCAAGTTTTGATGGTAGATAAGTATGGAAGAGAGTACAAACTTGTCGATCCAATTGACTTAGAGAAATACACATACAAGGGTACTCCGATTCCTACTTACTTTCAGCCAAAAACAATGTCAGAGTGCATATCAGAGAGGATTCCGCTAGGATTTTCTCCAAGATGAGAGGAGCAAACGAGAGATGTCTTTCCAAGAGACAAAAAATTGGTTAGATTAGTGACTAAATCCTAACAATTAAGACCATATCAAGTGGCTCAATGTGTCAAGACAAAGTACAATGTCAGGGGATCCATATGCTCATGTCTCACTCTTCAAATAAGTTTTGAGAGCTGAACAGATTGCGGATTTCCATACTCAGTATGAAGGATTTGGGTTAACATTGGAAGGAACAGCCTTGACTCGGTTCCAACCACTAAATAGAGATGATTTTCCAAACATAGAACAACTCTTACAAGAGTTTGTAGAGGAATTCTCAAAAAAAGGAATCAAACATAACATAGTGTCCCAAATGTACGCTTTCAGACAAAAAGCGAATGAAAGAGTGAAGGAAGCTTTGCTTCGCTTCAAACAATACATTGATAGATGTCCTGTGAGAGAGTTACCGCAAGATGAGAGATTGTCAGTTCTCTTCATAGAGAGCTTGAGGAATGAAACTCTCAAAAAGGACCTACATTTGAAAGGATGCACAACGTTAAACCAAGTCACTAGGGAAGCTCTATATCTAGTTGACAATTGCAAGGCCTACGGATAGGTGACCGAAGATACAGAAAACACGACTAGTAGTGCCTCTTCTCCAAAGAGGGAACCCACCACAAAGCAAGATGTTCAAACTCCTTGGGAACCGATCATTGATCAAGTGGTCGAGGGGGTGATTAGAAGAATAAACCAAGGCTACAAGCAAAACCTCGAGCTCACCATGGGGTGGGGTGATCCCCTCCGCAAGTGATATCCTACAAGTGATGACTCGAGCTCAAGCTCAAGAAGCTGCCAAAAACAAACAGCTGAAAAAGACACATTGCATGTTCAAACAAAATTTGAGAACAAATCGGTGAGAACCTTTGGAAGAAGATCGTGGAAAGGCAGACGAGACAAAATGAAATTGAAGAGGCTGAAGGAGAAAGCGGCTGTGGAAACAGAACTGAATCAAACAAGAGAGCAGTTTAGACAAGAGCAAGAAAGGAACAAAAATGCAATGGGACCTAAAGAGTCAAAGACTAACTCGGGAGGGTCTTGGTCGACAAAGTGTTTGAACCTTTTGATGCGATCTTGAAAGCTTATGAAGCTAGGCTAAAATCCAACCAAATCCAAGAGGATAGATAGCTAAACGTATCCTCATCCACGGTATGATAAAGAGAGGTTGCAAATGTGCAAGGAGCTCATCCAAAAGGCCCAAGCTCTTATGGAACCACATGTTCCAGATGCTCTAAAAATGGAGGTGCTAATCCGCAAAAAAGTCCAGGAAATGGAGACCCGTGGTATTATAAACAAAGAGGAAGAGCCAGGAGTTGAGGAACCTTTAGATACAAGGGAAGTAGCCAATACCACAAATGAGGTGGGCTCACCAGTAGTGATGCCTATTCCGGAGGTAGAAGAACCGTGGCCACAATCCTTGTGGGAATCGATCAAAAATAAAAAAGATGGTAGTGCTACTTTACAATCAGCACCTATCCTTGAGATAAACATGGAACATGAATTTTTCCCAGCGGATATACGATCTCTATATGGGGATCTCGGGTCTGTGGCATCTGAAGAGAGTAAACCATGCTCTCTAAAAACTTTGCCATCTTTCATAGGAGAACTCGAAACAAAATCGGAGGTTAAACTGGTCCCTTCTTAGTGGAAAGCCACACCAAAAATGATGGATACCAAGAGCTTGCATGAATTGATGTCTTCTCCTATACAATGCACACTTTATCTCTCAGAGCTACTAAAAATTAGACCGCATCTATGGGGCCTAATGAGAAAAAACCAGGGAAAGATGGGCTTGAAAATCCATTCACATGACCAACTTGCTGAAGAAAACATAGATAACACCTCGCCTAAGAAGCCACATACAAAGCCAATACTAGTAAATAAGGTGGGTGACTATTGTGAAGGAGAAGAAGGAAACACCACCTTACCACTTGAGTACAAAGGAGTAAATACGGTTGCTATATTAGACAGTGGGGCAGGAATTGCCATAACAACCAAAGAGATATGGAAAAAATGGGGAAAGCCTGCTCTTAGGAAAACTCGAATGAAACTGCGATTAGCGGATCGATACACGGAGAAACCCATTGGAATATTAGAACAAATCATTGTATACTCGTGTGGCATAGAGTATGAGCACACCTTTTCCATAATGAATTTTGACAAGAGTAGAAACTTTGATATCATATTGGATAGACCATTCATGCGTCAACTTAAAATGGTACAAGATTGGGACTACGACTATATCTACTTGAGACACAAAGAGGTCACAACAAAAATCAGTGTCAAAGATCATAGTTATAGAGATGTAGTGCGAACCCCGGGGGAGGACTTAAACTCCACAATTGATTTGGAAAGAAAAGCGCATATTTGGATGTACGGATCTCCTGAGAGTGGAAGTCTTAGAAAGCAAGATTGCATCCTAGAGCGTTCAGTAGAAGATGAGGCATATGTACCAAAACCATTTATAGAGGAGTTATTTGAACCCTTTGGATGGGATCAAATACTAGCCACTCTTGATGTCTACGTGAATGAGGTGACCCCAACTAAATTTTGCAATGAAGATGGATATGATATAACTCCCTTATTTACAATTAAGGTGTTGAAGGAAGCTAATGAGTTTTGTGAGTGTGAAAGCAGAAAAGGTGAGACAGATAGCTACATCATGGACCATGATGCCAAAGTGCAAACGAAGGAAGCAGAGCAACCACGAGAATATGTCATCATTGACATACTTGAAGAACCGATAAAAGCTGTTTCAAGGAAGTCGACTCCTAAAAAAGAGCAAGTGAACGCAAAAGAAGGAAGAAAATTTCCAAGCTCAACATCAAATGTTCAGAAAATACAAGATCAAAAGAAGAACATGGATAGAGAAGAAGATCAACTGTCTCCTACGACGATCAAATTCAGCAAACATGGAGAAACATGACTCAAAATCACATGTTCAGCTGTGATAGATCCAAAAGTGACAAAAAATCTAATGACTTATGGAACGTGGATCATGATGGGAAAGCCGCCAATCAATGAGCTAGACGAGATAGTATACACAAGTTCAAAAATACCGATTCCTAGCTTTGTCATGGCAGAAGATGTACTCAAGTTGAGTACCGAAGAGTATAAGGATACTTTCCACATAATCGACTCCCATCACATCAAGGAGAGTCTAGTCTTGACAGAAAGCTGGAGGAACATCTTCTTTCGACAAAAATCAAAAGCCGCAACAACAATACCATCAAAAGTCCCAAAAGCACATGAATTCAATGCAAAAAAGGAGCAACAAAGCATTGCAGAAAAAGGTAAAGCTAAGGTAAACACTGAAGTATATCAACCTCGCAAGATGACTTTACCTTCAACGAGCCTCCATCAAATTTCTCGCGAAGCCTCCACATCAAGAGCCACATCACCAACAATGCAATGGAAACCAAAGCAAAAAGTCTATCAACCAAAGTTTCCATCACAAAAAAGCATCCAAAAGAAGACAAAGAATGTCAACCAAGTGTTGGTATCCAAAGAGCACATTAAAATCAGAGACCCAGTTTGGATACATGAAGGACAAGTTCAACCACAACAGCAAAAGGTGACAGGGTGGGTAGCATCAAATGAGTCAATCACTGCTTAGGGATACTTCCAAGGAAACGCTAATGTTTGGGCCAAAAAGCCTAAAGTAACAGCCTGGATCTACTCACCTCAACCAAAGAGTTCTACAAAGAGCAAGACGAGCTATAAAGGCAAGACAAACAACTCAATCAGGAAAAAGAACTACCACAAAAGGCAAAAGCAAAAATCAAAGCAGCAAGGAATGCGACAAGTTTGGGTACCAAAGTCACTTGATAGTCAAATTACCCAACGCAAACAGGTGAATCAGCGAATGATTCCAGTTAATCTACTCAAAGCACAAGGATTTTATGAAGGTAACACACAAATATGGTTACCAAAAATTGTAGCTCAATCTGGGACAGCCAAGAGAAATCATGCAGCACAAGCTTCTACCCAAAGGCAAACAATGATAACCAACAACCAACAGAAGCCAATTGCAACCAAGACTACTAAAATTTCTATATGGATACCTTGTCATCAACTACAGAATTAGGTCTTCTACAAAGGAAATCATCAGATGTGGCTACCAAAGCATAGTGTCCATCAAGTCATTGAGCCAAAAAAGCGAATACAAAAGACGGTCACACAAGGACCAAAAACAAGATGGGTTCCAAAATTGCTCGTGGAAACTCAAACACAAGGAACCCACACCTATCAACAACCGCTTCTCATGGGAGATAAAGCAAAGGATCCATCAGTCTCTACAGCAGCTGAAGAACTCGTTTCAGAAAGCAGTGTGAACATACGACAAGCAAGTCAAGAAGAGACAACATATGCCAACCTACAAGATAAAATGGTGGCACCCAAAGACCAAAACAAGGGAAAATGCCTAAATTTCTAGAACTTATGGAATTGGGTTTCTGGCCTTGAACAGGTAAGTCCAAGTCGCCATTAAAAATACATGGCATAAAAGTCAAAGTCGGGTAGCTAAGCCACTAAATGAGCAAGGTGTTAGTCGCAAACCTTCACGTAATATTCTCTGTGGTCTAAGAGTCTTAGTTATTCTAGGTACTGCTCAAGCTGGAAGAGTTGAGCATAATTACGTTGTGTCGCTCATGCTGGTATAGGTGAGCATAAGAGTCGAAGTCATTGTAGTATAGTGGTAAGTGAAAGAGGAAGTCCAAAAGACACTCATGCACTCAACACAGTAAGGTATGAGTAGAGAAGCTTCTACATAAAAAACCCTTCTTGGAAACATGGAAACTATTGAGACATCCTTTGATGTCACATGTGCTACATTTGTTCCTTGAAGCACCCATCAACTCTATCTCTTACACTACATGCTTTTGTTTGACAAATTTTCATATGCATATAGAGTGTCCCATAATTGGCACTTGCATTAGGCACTCTTCCTTTGTTTCTCCCAAGCACTCACCTTGCATGATAGGTACTTCAATTCCAAATGATCAACTCCAATAATAAGAGCGTATACCACAGACACTTTTTTCCCACCGGGTTTTTTTCCCTTTGGTCATCAAGGTTTTAAGACCCTAATCTAGAAACCCTCATCCTTGACTTCTTGTATATATTTCTTCTACATCAACAATAAGAAAATGTCTACCCAAATCAATTGACAAAAACTTGGAGAAAAAATTGCAGATCTGCATATGCTTATCAAGAGAATCTTTTATCTCCAAGGTCAACAACAAAGCTCCATCAAACAATGGCAAGTCAAAGAATGGCCTACAACGACAAGCAATGACAAATTCCGTGAGAGAGTGATCCACAACAATCAAAAGCAGCTCACACAGTGCTTCAATATTAGTGACCTATTGCAGACAACTCAAATTCTAGTGGACCTTGAAAGCAAATCCATCATAAAGTCCACGCCCCAAAGAGGTTCAGTTCTACAAGCTCAGACACATCACATCTATCTTCCCGGTGACCAGGACTGGCAACAAAGAGGAGAATGTGCAACAAGAAGAAAAGTTGCCTCAACAATCACGCTCAAATCAGGTATCAACAACATGACAGTTATGAATCACTCAAGGAAGGGGGGAGCGTCATCAACGACAAAGCACTTCCCAAGCTGAAGTTCAACCTTGAAGACAAAGCTGAAGACAACCCTATGACAAGACTGCACAAGGTCGTGTCAAGGGACGACACAAATTAGGAAGGGGGGAATGTTTGAGGACAGATCAAACGGGCACCCACCTGGCCAAACACGTAGCCGGACACCACATTTGTACTCTATTCATTGTCCAAGCTAGTGTAGTGATACTCTATGTAAATTCTAATTCTAGAGTAACAGGTCAATTCCCTGAGTTGTAATGATGTCATGATAATTGTAAAAGTCCGTGTCAGCCGGTCACTAGATATTTAGAATGCCCTAGGTATAAAGGTCAATAACTTTAATGTGAAAGGAAGTCTTATCTTTAGAAGAAGAAGGGAGCTCAAAAAACATACGCTCAAGCTACGAGCTGCTCCAATTTGTAATCGATGCAACTAATGAATGGGTAATCAGTTTTCAAATCCAGAAGTTGCATTGTGTTCCTCTCTCTTTGCTCTTTAATTTAAGTGTAAGCATTGTCAGTTTTGCTGTGGTTCACAACCATGCGTCTGTGAGCTATAATTGCAGATTTACGTGCTTAAATCGTTGTTTTTAGTCGTTTTGACCATAGGAGAGTGTTCTTAGACCATAGGGCGACCTTTCTGGTATGTTCTATTGCAATTTTCAGGACCTTTTTCATGATGGATCATGATTTTGGTACCTTGTCTGATTGCGTGTAGATTTGCTAGGATAGTGCCCCTAGGTGTTGTAGACCTTCTCCTAAAGTTTCGTTGCATTTCGAGTCCGTTCGAGTGCGCAAATAGCGTGATGACCTAGAGCTGTGAGAAAGGACATAGGCAGATTTCCATGGTCATTGAGTGTTGGTTTGCTGTCGTGTTTGCTTGTTAAGGTTCACTTCGTGAGATTGACGATCTCATAGAGTCTCCATGCCCCATCCAAGTCACTTTCCCTGAGTATTGACATAATGTTAGTGCCGGAAAGCTATGCTATAGACGTTCGTCACAGAGACCCGCTAATAGCAATCGCGATCCAAAACTCTCCCTTGAGGCTCTCCAATTCACGTTTAACAACCTCATTTCCTTTGGTTTAAGGTGAAGCATTCTCATTTTGGGGTTCTTTTGTAGCGTTTTCTTGTATGTAACTCAAGAGATCTTGTGTTTTTTTTTGTTGCTTCAGAACACATTGTAAGAGGGTTGTGCGGTGAGAGGGCTCCCATAACCTTAAGATAATGTGTAGATTGCAACATCATCAAGCTTAATTGTGTTTCTTGACTCTAGTCCTGCAAGCTGTTTATACATCCGCATCAATTATCAAAATTGAAGCTAAATCCTTGCACAAACTCTCATTGTGGGTGCTATGTGTGTGTGTGGTGTGTGTGTGTGTGTGTGTGTGTGTGTTTTGGTGTTTGGGTGTGTAGCCTTGGTATTAATATTAGTGTACACTTCCTTCTTGCTTCTGTTGCTCAGGGATTGTCCTCTCTTGCGTCCTAGTTTTCTCTAGCTAGGTGGTTCCCTTTCACTTATTTGGATGTGGGTTTGTTGTTGGTTTTTCTTGCTTGTGGTTTCCCCAACCCCAATTGCACAGAACGAAAGACTTGAGGGGTGTTTATAGGCCGCCTCTCTTGTTGTTCGTCCCGAACTGCCTCACTAGTTAAAAGTATCTTTGAAATACATCATTTGGATATGGTGTACACAACAATAGGTTTACCATCCTTTGAGCTTTCAGACAGAGTACATCTTTTAACGCTTCAAATCATCCAAGAGACACGTCCACTGTAGGATGATTCCTATTGAATCTTTGGTATAGTTCAACCGGATTGCTCCTGTTGTGGGACACACGCAAGTTGACATTCTGCCATAGTGAGATTGCAATGGATATCAAGGAGGTGGTTTTCACGGACGTCCTAACTAGACAAGTTGATGCAAGGGGGAGCAAAAAGAAGAGAAAGGACTTACTTCTAAAAAGAATGCAAAGTTTTTGCTTTCTTAACCTATTTTCAGCTCACCTCACAAATTTCATCAATCATAACTTCATCTTCCATTGGCAAGCCCAATAGTATAAGGAGTGCTTGCTCAATTTTCCTAGAAATGTTGTTGTTTTAGTCATTGAATTTGCAAAAAATTACTCTTTCAAAATTCATAACGAGATTTAGTCCATGCATTGGTGGTCGACCCAAGTCACAATACTTACTGGTGCAAATTACCTATGTAGAAATGCAACACATGATGTTGAGAAGACACTGCATTTTTACATATCAGATGACAAGCATCAAAAAATATTATTCTTGCAATACTATTTTATGCTTCGTGACAAGTGGCTAAAGAAACAAGGACTTTGTTTGCATCATCATTAGGTGTGGTCAAATGTTGATGCTTTACAATTCAAGGCACGAAGACCTTACTACTTTGTGGCCAAATATTATCAAATAACAGACTTACATTTGATGCACAACTTTTTTGCATCAAGGCATGGAAAAGGACAGCATGGCGGGTGGGAGCAGTCATCAAGAGAACCCTGACACATGAGCAATTGAAACCAGATGGTTGGACTATGAAGTGTGCAGATGACATGGTTATTTTTTTGAATGGAACCTGTTAGCCATGAGGAGAAACTCAAAGATATAATACATAGAGAGTTTTCTGCCTTGTTTCCAAGGCAGTAGTTTCCAAGGATGATGTGCAATGCAATCTCCAATGGGACTAAGAGGGCATTGTAGGATCCTGCTCATTTCATTGTGTAGATGGATATTCAAATGATGACAAATGCACATGATGCTTCCAAACTATTTCATGCCTTTGTGAACCATGTATGAGTGGGCTATGGAGAAGATGCAAAAATAGAATGCACAATGAAGAGTGGAAGTATGTCTCCATCAAGCCATTGTTAGAGTCACATAGCTATTGACAAAGACCAAGATGATGACGAGGACAATGGATATTCAAATATGACATCACTAGCTCAGGTTTGTAAATTTCCAACGAAGGAAGGTAGCCCAAAAATGCTATTTCATAGGATAACTTTGCAGTCAAAGTAGCCAAGGTAGAAGAGGACTTCTACCTTCTCAAATGAACAAAAACTCTGTACCAGATAGGGAGAGTACAAAATGATAAGTGATATAATCAAGGATTTCATTGATGTTGGATCAGGATCGTGTGATTACGTTAATAATGTTAGGTTTAATGGCCATGGGGCCGACCACCCATAACTAATTGCTACTAGCCCTAAGTGTATAGCTATACACTTGTGTGAGCCACTAACACTAAGTAGAGTGTGTATTGTGCCTTAGTGCATAAGATAGAGAAGAAAGAAAGGGGGCACACAATGTGTGTTGGCTCTCGCCCTCCAACCTATGTGTGTGGATATGGTGGTGTGTGTGTGAGTGTGCGTGCGTATTCCTCTTCCTCTTCTGCTGTGCTCCCGACTCCTCTCCTTCATCCAGCTCATTTGGGAGTGTGTAGCCTCTTTCGGAGTGGCCTCATACACACACATAGAGTGGGAGTTTGACGGCATTGTCTTCTTTGACTACAGGTACAAATATAGGTACAGGTACAGGTACAGGTACATAGAGTGGCTTGGTAAGTTTTCTTTGTGTTTCTCGGCCTTGATTTTGGCTTTGACTACAGCATCGACATCGACTCACAGGCTACAAGTTTCTATAATTGCGATATTCTGGTTCTAGTGGGAGCAACTTTTTATGCGTACATGCATATGTTGGCACTTTTGATAGTGTTTGAGTTTTTTTGAGAGCGGTTTGACTCCTGCACGGATATTTCTTTGCATGCACATGCTTTTGACTCCTGTTTGAGTGTCATGATAGACTTCTACGTCTTTGTGGATACTGCCATTGTACGCTTTTGTGGAACCATCTTTTGGCTAGTACAACAATCCTGACCATTTTTGAGAGTTGGTCCTGATGATAGCCATATGTAAGACTTGGCTATACATTTTGCTGCATAACCTACGTTGTTGAGGGTCAATAGCGTGAGGTTTTCAATGAGGTGGGGTATTTCAAATGTGAAGATACCTTCGGTGATACAGGTAGTTGGAGCATTCCTTACAAGGCCTCACCATAGGACATGTATAGAGTGGTATAGGTGCTTTTGACGCCGAGTTGGTGGTCTATGGTCAGTTTGACATTTTATGCACCTTAGTTGGTCTCTATACAATGTGATTTTGAGAGGCATTGCCCTCTTTTATGCTTTGTGAGTGAGATGCTTGGTCATTTTGTCTCGTATTTTGGTTGACATAGTCCCAAATACAAAGGAGACTCTGGTGCAATTTTCCCAAAAACTTTTGGTAGTTTTGTCACTATGTCTACTAGTAGAGACCGTGACATTTATGACATAAAGAAGTTTGATGGCACTAACAGATTTGGAAGAACCAATTGCATGATGTGTTTGTCCAAAAGAAGCAAAAGTTGCCTATTGCCTATGCGGCTAGAACTGAAGATATGCACATGACTCAGTTTCAGTGGGAGGAGCTTGATGAGCTATGCAGGTCTACGATTAGACTGCACCTTGGTGAGTTGGTATACTTTTTAGTGTTAGAATGCGGCACAGCTCATGCTTTATGGAAAAAATTATGCGACACTTACGAAAAGGATACGGCTAGCAATAAGGTTTTCATGATGCAAAAACTTTTCAATCTTTCTATGAAGGTGTTAGCTAGCATTTCCAACCATGTCAATGATTTTGATTCTATTTTTGCTCAGTTTCGTGCATAGTGCATGACCATTGATGATGAGATGAACGCATTTTTTTTGCTTTGTTCGTTGCTACCCTCTTGGAATATCTTTTGCACAGCTGTTAGTAACTCTAGTCCTGATTGTACACTAAAATACGATGATCTTACTAGTGTACTTTTGTTATGGGAGATGCGTCGAAAGACCATGACTAGCTCGCATTATGGCAAAGCTCATTATGTGCAAAGGGATCATAAGAAACATAAGGTCCGTTCTTCGCAACATGAGTCCAAGAAAGAGGGCAATAGAGATGCATCAAAGGGTAGATCAAAGTCTCGTTGTCATCACAATGCTCAATGCCATTATTGTGATAAGTTTGGTCACACAAAGAAGGATTGTTATGCATGGAAGCGTGACAAAGAGAAGGGCAAAGGTAAAGCCAAAGATCATGATGATACAGAGGAGAAACCAAAGAGTTCGGTTAAGATTGAAGAACTGAACATAGTTCAAGATGATAGTGATGTGCAAGAAATTAATATGTTGATTGAAAATAATGATGTCTTTTATGATGCACATGAAACTCTATCTTTGCAGAGTTCTATGCTAGCTGTGAACTCATTGTTAATGGTGAAGTATCGTATACATGGATTCTTGATTCGGGTGCTTCATTGCATGTCACACCTCATAGGCAATAGTTTACTACATACGAGGAAACCATTGGCTCTACTACACTTGGTGACATTTACTCTTGTGACATTGTTGGAACAGGTGATATTGCCATGGTTATGGAAAATGGGGTGAAGTTTATCATCCATAATGTGCCTCATGTTCCAGCCTTGACACGCCATCTGATTTGGTTGGACGTCTTGATGACTTGGGTTAAAAAATTATTTTTCATCAGCAATCTTGACGTGTTGTGAAGGGTCATCTTATTATAGCCCATGGTTCTAAAGTTGGTACACTTTATCCTCTTTATGTATCTGATAAAAACAATGTTATTTCTATAACCGAGTTGCCAACCGTTGCTTTGCGGCATAGCCAGTTAGGACAATTGTCAAAGAAGGGAATGGAGACACTCTCTCGTTTGGGCTACTTACGGTCTTTGTCCTTTTTTTATTTTCCCTTTTGTGAGCACTGTCAATATGGAAGCAAACACGGACACATCGTACACATTCTTTTGACAAAGAAAGAAAACCCTTAGAGCTTGTACAGAGTGATTTATGTTGGCCTATGCCTTCTAAATACCATGGTGGCGCGTCCTATTATGTTACATTCATTGACAATGCAACACGACATGTTTGGGTTTACGCCATGAAGTCTAAAGATGAGACCTTTTCTTGCTTCAAGAAGTTCTTATCTAGTGTTGAAACCCACTCTGAACATAAGTTAAAAGCTTTGCGCTCAGACAATGGTGAAGAATATGTCTCCAAAGAGTTTGTTAAATTCTATTCAAGTAGGGGAATTAGGCGTGAGTTTACTTCTCCTTATACCCCTGCACAAAATGGTGTTTCGGAACAAGTGAATAGAACCATCCAAGAGTGGATTATGTCTATGCTATCACATGCTAATTTATCGCAAGCGTTTTGGGTTGAAGCATTATACACAGCCGTGTACTTGATCAATAGATCACCCATGTTTCACTACAATTTTGTGTATCTTTAGAGTTATGGTCATGACATAAGTTGTCTTATGAAAAAATCCACACATTTTTCTATGAAGCTTATGCACATGTACCCAAGGAGTTGCGTGCTAAGCTAGATCCTAAGTCCAGGAAATGCATCTTCATTGGCTATGGTGTAGATGGTCAATTTGACTATCTTTTATGGGATCTGGAAAGTCAATCAGTGATCCGTAGCAGTGATTTTGTCTTTAATGAGACTAAGATGCATAGACAGCCAGTGAAAGAGGTTGAATTCCGAAAAGTGACGTTTCTTGATGTATCAACACCTCCTGTCCTGAGCCAATTACAACACAGGCTAGTACGAGTTCTGATCAGCCGCGAAGATCTCAAAGAGTCTCACATCCGTCAGAAAGTTTTGTTCCAGGTGTGGATTTTGTTTTGCTGACAGATAATGGTAAGCCTTCTTGTTACAAAGAGGCTATGCTAGCCAATGATAAGGTTCAGTGGGAACATGCTATGAAGAGGGAGCTATCCAGTATTGCAAAGAACAAAACATGGGAACTTTTTCCATTGCCAAAAGGTAGGAAAGCCTTGTAATGGGTTTTAAAGAAGAAGATTGACAATTACAAAGCTCCTTTAGTGGCCAAAGGTTTCAAGCAAGAATATGGTGTCGATTTCCAAGAAATATTTTCTCCAGTGGTCGAGATGACCACACTGAGAATGTTGCTTGCTTTGGTTGCCAGTGAAGATATGGAGCTTGATCAAATGGATGTCATTACAACTTTCTTACATGATGATCTCGAGGAAGAAATTTATATGCAGCAACCTGAAAGGTTTGTGCTAAAGGGCAAGGAACATTTGGTTTGTAAGCTTCCGCAAAGTCTCTATGGATTGAAGTAATAATCTAAACAATGGTACCAAAATTTTGATGCATTTATGCGTTTCCTAGGCTATAAGCGTAGTGAGGATCCATGTCTTTATTTGAAAAGACAACCCAATGGACAACTTATTATGCTTATCCTTTATGTAGATGACATGCTTATAGTTGGTCATTCCAAGAAGGACATTGCTGACTTGAAAACCAAGCTAAAAAGTCAATTTGACATGAAATATTTGGGTGAAGCCAATCACATTTTGGGTATGCGCATTACTCGTGACCGTAAGAAGAGGTTGTTGTACCTTTCTCAAAAAGATTATGTGCACAAGGTTCTTGATTGTTTCAACATGTAGAAGGGGAAGGCTTTGAGTACTCCATTGCCTGCATATTTGAAACTTAGCAAGAACGATTGTCCCAAATCTGCTGAGAAAAAGATACGATGGCTAAGGTTTCTTATGATTCAGCTTGTGGTAGTCTCATGTATGCCATGGTGGCTACAAGACCTGAAATTGCATATGCAATGGAAGTTGTCAACAAATTTATGTCTAACCCTGGTAAAAAGCATTGGGATGCTGTGAAGTGGATTCTCACATACTTGTGTGGCACTGCAGATAGACATGTATGCTATGGTTGTGGAGAGTCATCCATTCAGAAATTTGTAGATAGTGATTATGCAAGCTTTGTTGATAGTCGTGAATCAACAATAGGTTGGATTTACACATTTGTTGGTTCTTCTATTTCTTGGAGATTAGTTCTTCAAGACTGTACATCCATTTCTATCATTGCATTGAGTGAGGCATGCAAAGAATTAGCTATTTGGCTTGCTCGCCTAATGAAAGATCTTGGATTGGAGCAGTGTACACCAGTTCTTCATTGTGATAGTCAGAGTGCTATTCCCTTGGCTAACAATCCAATGTTTCATTCCAGAACGAAACACATTGATGTGTGTTGTCACTTCAGTTGTGAAGGCCTGGAAAACAAGAGCCTTGATTTAGTGAAGATTCCTACATCAGAAAACACAGCGGATGCACTCACTAAAAGTCTCTCCAACCATCAGTTTCAGCACTATCGTGAGTGGATGGGCATTGGGTGAAGAGTGGTTCTCTTCCATTCTTATGGTCTCCAACATTAGCCATCAAGTGGGAGAATGTTAGGTTTAATGGCCATGTGGCCGATCGCCCATCACTAACTGCTACTAATCCTAAGTGTACAGCTATACACTTGTGTGAGCCACTAACACTAAGTAGAGTGTGTATTGTGCCTTAGTGCATAAGATAGAGAAGAAAGAAAGGGGGCACACAATGTGTGTTGGCTCTCCCCCTCCAACCTGTGTGTGTGGATATGGTGGTGTGTGTGTGTGTGTGTGTGTGTGTGAGTGCGTGCGTATTCCTCTTCCTCTTCCCTTGTGCTCCTGGCTCCTCTCCTTCAAATAAATCTAGTAATTACACAAGAAAAATACATTATCATGTTAATTGGTAATGTGACCTTGATGATGACTCACAAAAACCAATAGAGTCGGTTAGCCCGTTGGGGAAAAGACATTGCCCGGCGGGCCCGTCGAGAAAATAAAAAACCCCGATGGACGTAATTATATAAAGTAAACCTCGCTCTCCGTGGTGCTTTGACTAGGCAAATCCCTGGGGAGTGTATCCAAGCGCCAGGTACAGTCATCTCCTTGTGAATCGACCTAAGGTTACAAAGTCACAAGTCCTTTTTTTGGGCTGAACTTGATTCTTGATTCGGTAACCACTTCTAAAAATATTAAAATCCTTCACCAAACATAAAGGTATGAAACCAAAACAATTGAGAATTTGGAGAGTCATGCTCATTACGACAAAGCTATTGGTTCGTATGAGGGTTGAAGTTGGTTTTAGAAGATGAGCATATGTAAATGACGAGTCTACAGTCAAGGATCGGATGCCCTGTTTATTGATATCTTTCCATTGCATGTGGTTTGGCTTCACCCATTTTGATATTCGTTGAGCAATGCACGTCACTTGTTGTGCCGATATATCGTGCGCTAGAGATTTCATGCATTGAATTGTATTAACAACCCCTTGCTCTTGATCATCATTCTCACAGATACAAAAAGACAACAGTCTTGTCCACTACACAACACGTCGTATCTTGGTTCAAATCACAATTAATGCAAAAAAAAAATCACAACTAATTGAACCAATTGAACCACAAGATGAGTATATGTAAATGACGAGTCTATAGTCAAGGGTTGGGTGCCCTGTTTATTGATATCTTTTCATTGGCTGTAGTTTGGATTCACCCATTTTATAGTCGTTGAGCAATGTGTGTCACTTGTTGTGCCGATATACTATGCGCTAGAGATTTTATGCGTTGAAATGTATTAACAATTGCTTGTTGTTGATCATCATTCTCACAGATACACAAAGACAACAGTCTTGTCCACTACACAACACGTCGTATCTTGGTTCAATCAAATCACAATTAATGAGAAAAAAAATCACAACTGGTTGAACCAATTGAACCACAAGACAAATGACTAAAGATAATCGATTCAATTGAAATACAAGACGATTGATCAAACTGAACTATAAGATAATTGACTAGAGACATATAGATTCAAATATAATTCAAATGATTCAACGAGGTGAACCACCCCAAACCCAGATAATAGACTTTAATACAAATAAAATACCCATACAAAAAGACAAATGTAGGGTACACAAATATTCAGGCCAAATGAAAAGACGGTGCAAGTTCAAGAAGCTGTCGCTCGACAGGATTAGGGTTTGTCTTTAAATGCTCTTCGAAAAAGTTCAAAAAATCTAATGCATTTCTTCTAGCTTCCCGCTCTCTTACTTTCATCTAGCAATCTACTTTTATCTGAATGGCCCTCATGGCATCTAGATCGAGGTGGTAAAATATTTCTTTTGGGAAATAAACTTTCCTACCTGCACTCCAAAAGTCTATCAACATGTCGAATATAAATCCTAATGCATAAATGTCGCTTGCTTTTGTGTACGCATCTATGCACCGTGGATCATATATTTTTTGGCGCAATCCACGGTCGCTTTGCAATCTCTCCTTCCCTTGTTGATTTTGCCGCCAAAACTGCAAAGTTCGACTGTCCACTTGGATGAAAATAATTATTTGACATGCGCTTGACTGGCATTCTAAACATCATGTCCCAATCAATGATGCCGACGCGGGGTTTATTTGCATGAGTAAAGGCAAACATTATGTTGAATGGGTGCATGTTGCTATGCACTATACCAGCAGAGTGAGTACCTGCAACGCCACCAATTAAAGTGTGTAAGATTTTTGGCATCTCTCAATCACTGCTTTGATCCGTGAAGTCTCTATCGAGCTGGTAAGTGCTGATTTGTTGGTGGCAGCGACCTCCAGCCATGTTGTAGCCTGTGCATGTGACGTATGAACCCTCCGTGGGCGAATGACAAGTGGCACTAGCCTCGGTGGTAAAGCCAATGATTTTTACAATGGAGGGGTAAAGTGTTTGCATTCCTTGCTCTATTTGAAAGCTATCAAATTTTTCCTCACTCCCTCCCTTGTAGAATTTTCCCACATATGTAATGTGCTCTGGAAAGAAATAGATTCCTTTGATGGTGTATAATGTGTACATACCAAAAGAGCATGCTGAAATCCTTGTACCTTCCACCAAGGCCTCGTGGGGAATGCCAATCAGATGAGCGCACTTGGCATTCAATGCCGTGCACGTGATTGTGCCGGTGCTGTTGACATCTGATCTGTTAAGTATGGAGCCTGATTTACCCTTGTAATTTTTTGTGGTAAAAGCGCACATTTGTAAGGCCCCCATTATGAGGAGAAGCCATCGTGTGTAAAGGAAAATCACTCGCCGGAAACCAAAATTTTCACAGCCAAAAATTAGGAGCAACTTTAGGGGCCTCGGGGGCTTCCGCCCCCGAAACTTTTTTTTCCCTCGCTGGAATATTCCTTTTCGCCGGAATATTATGGCCGGATGGCAGCTGGAAAGTGTTCGAAAAACAACCGGGTGGCCGGTGGCCGGTAGTTAATGGCCGGTGGTCGGTGGTCGGAAGTCAATGGCCGGGGGCTGGTGGCCGAATTCAATGGCCAGTGGCCGAATTCAAAAGCGGACTTGTCTTCTCAAGGGCGACCACACATGGACGGAGGAAGGGTCCGATTTGGACTTATCTACACAAGGTCGGCTACACATGGCTGCCTCTCATGAGAGAGGGCAGCCCTTTTGGCCTATAAAAGGAGGCCATTTCTACACACATTTCATAGTGTGAAGTTGATGCAACAAGGTGAGTGTGAGGTGGTGAGAGTGAAGCAAGGCGGAAGCTCCATTAAGGGTATAATCCCTTTTTAAACTACTTCTTGTTTTGAAGTACTAAAGCCATTGAGTGGCTGCTTTCCCGTGGACGTAGCCCACATTGGGTGAACCACGTATATCGTGTGTACTCTCTCTCTCTCCCTCTCTACTATATAATCTCTTGTGTGTGAAATCTATCTCTCCCATTAAGTAATCTACTCAAATATCTATTTAGCTTCGTCATATTTCCTAACAACTGGTATCAGAGCAAGGTTTGCTCGTAGCTAAGTTATCTCAAGGAAAGGATTCCTTGAATTGAGTGGCAGAGGAAGGGAAGCTCAAGATTGAGAAGTTCAACGGCAAGAACTACCAACATTGGAAGATGCAGATTGAAGACTATCTCTACCAGAAGGATCTCTATTTGCCACTAGGCGTTCTGGCAAAGAATCCCGCAACGATGGAAGATGAAGCATGGATTGTCCTTGATCGAAAGGCACTAGGAACAATCCGCTTAAGCTTGGCGTCAACGGTGCCCTTCAATGTCTCGGAGATGAAGACCACGGAGGACTTGATGAAGTCACTTGACGACTTCTACGAGAAACCATTGGCATCCAATAAGGTATTTCTTATGAAGCGCTTGTTCAATTTAAAGATGACAGAGAATGGTTTAGTTGCAGAACACCTAAATGACTTTAACGCAAACATAAGTCAACTTCGATCGGTGAAAATCAATTTCAATGACGAAGTGCGAGCTCTCCTGATACTATCATCTCTACCGGATAGTTGGGACAGCCTTGTGATGGCTGTAAGTAATTCTATTTCTGGCACAAATACTCTTAAGTTTGATGATGTTGTGGGTGTTCTCCTAAGCGAGGAAATACAAAGGAGAAGCATAGGAGAATCATCAAGTGCTGCATTGTTAGTGGAAACAAGAGGAAGGCCTAAGGAGAGGTTCAAAAAACAAAAGGGTCGTGATCGCTCAAGGTGGAGCAAGTCACGCACAAAGTCAGTTCTTGAATGTTGGAACTGCGGCAAGAAAGGCCACGTTAAGAAGGATTGCTGGTCCAAGAAGAAGAAGGAGACAGAGTCTCAAGACAACAAGCCAACATCGAAGGCCAATGTGGTAGGAGGAGACAGAGTCTCAAGACAAGAAGCCAACATCGGAGGCCAATGTGGTAGGTAAAGTAGAGCAAGATGCTCTAATTCTCTCATTAGACAATGTGTCTAATTCCTGGATAGTAGATTGTGGGGCTTCATTCCATGCGACACCACACAAGCAACATTTCCAAGACTACACCAAAGGTAATTTTGGGTATGTATGCTTGGGAGATGATGAAGCTTGTGAGATTGTCGGCAAAGGTACAATTTCTATCAAAACTGCTAACGAAAATGAATGGAAGCTTAAAGATGTTAGGCATGTTCCTTCTCTTCGTAAAAATTTGATCTCTACAGGACAATTGGACGATGAAGGTCACAAAATTGCATTCGGAAACAAACGGTGGAAGATCTCAAAAGGATCTTTGGTGATTGCCAAGGGAGAAAAGGTCGGTACACTTTACTTGTGTACTATTAGCACGCAGCCTTCAGCTTGTGCAACAACTACAGAAGTTGATAGTGCGGTGTGGCACTATCGGCTTGGGCATATGAGTGCCAAAGGAATGCAAATCCTTCAAAAAAAAAAGCTTCTACCAGGTTTGAAAGAAGTGGACTTAGAGTTCTGTGAAGATTGTGTTTATGGTAAACAAAAGAGGGTAAAATTTCAAAAATCAAGAAATGAAAGAAAAAATAAAAAACTTGAGTTGGTTCATTTTGATGTTTGCGGTCCCGCAAGTACACCATCACTTGGTGGCTCATTGTACTATGTAACATTCATAGACGATGCGACTAGAAAAACATGGGTTTATGTCATGAAGAATAAATCCGATGTATTTTCCATATTTCAAAGGTGGAAAGCCTTTGTGGAGAATGAAACAGGTACAAAGGTTAAATGCCGCAGATCCGACAATGGAGGTGAATATTGCAGCCAAGCTTTTGAAATCTTTTGTGCTAGCAATGGCATTCGGAGGCAAAGGACAACCCCAAGGACACCTCAGCAAAATGGTATTTCGGAAAGGATGAACATGACAATCATGGAGCGAGCACGAAGCATGCGGCTACATGCAGGCCTACCGCTTGAGCTTTGGGCGGAAGCTGTAAGTACGTCTGTGTACTTAATCAATTGGTCACCCTCAACGGCATTGGATGGGGGAGTTCCAAAAGAGGCATGGACAGGTAAACCGGTGAATTATGCATTTCTCAAAGTGTTTGGGTGTGAGGCTTTCATGCACATAGATAGAAGCCTAAGATCAAAGCTAGATGCAAAGTCTAAAAAGTGTTTCTTCATTGGCTATGGAGAAGGTGACTTTGGGTGTCGCCTATGGAATCATGAAGATGGTAAAATCTTAAGGAGTAGGGATGTAATTTTTAACGAACAAAATATGTACAAAGATTACTTGGAAAGAAATCAAACAAAAGAAACAGGTGATGAGTACATGGAGCTTGAGGACGGGGAAGACTCAAGGACTGCAAGCTGTGACAATGTGCAACAACGTCAACCAAATGAGGAGCCTCAACCTATTCCCGGAAGATCTACAAGAGCAAGTAGACCTCCAGAAAGGTTTGTTCCTTCCTTCAACCATCTCTTGATCTCAGATTCTGGAGAGCCGGAATCATACGAAGAAGCTATGCAACATGAATCCAAAGAAGAATGGACGAAGAGCATGCAAGTGGAGATGGACTCACTACATCGCAACCAAACATGGGAATTGGTTGAGTTGCCTAAAGGTAAGCGGGCACTTCAAAACAAATGGGTGTACAAGGTGCAGGAAGAAGAAGGTGGGAAGAAAAGGTACAAGTCTAGGCTTGTGGTAAAAGGTTTTTTTCAAAAGAAAGATATTGACTTCAATGAAATATTTTCTCCTGTTGTAAAAATGAACTCAATTAGGCTTGTCTTAAGCCTTGTGGCTGCTCATGATCTAAATCTCGAGAAAATGGATGTAAATACAACATTCCCTCACGGTGACTTAGAGGAGGAAATCTACATGCTTCAACCAAAGGGGTATGAAGTAAAAGGTAAGGAGAAAATGGTTTGCAGATTAAAGAAGAGCTTGTATGGTTTAAAGCAAGCATCAAGACAATGGTACTTGAAGTTTGATCGATGGATGTTGGATCATGGATTCACAAGATGAAACTCGGATCACTGCGTCTACACGAAGAATTTGGGAGATGGAAAATTCATCATCCTAATGTTGTATGTTGATGACATGTTGATTGCAAGTGCTAACATGCAGGACATCAAAGACCTAAAAGAGGAGCTGTCTAAATCTTTTTCAATGAAAGATTTAGGTGCTGCAACGAGGATACTTGGTATGAAAATGTCAAGGGACGGGACGAAGAAGACAATAAAGCTATCTCAAGAAGATTACATCAAGAAGGTACTAGAAAGGTTTGCAATGCAAAATGCAAAACCAGTTTCTACACCTTTGGCTGGTCATTTTAAACTAACGAAGGATATGTGTCCAAAGACACAAGAAGAGATAGCCTATATGTCTAAAGTTCCATATGCTGCAGCGGCAGGTTCTCTAATGCATGCTATGGTCTGGACAAGGCCAGACATTGCACATGCAGTGGGAGTTGTGAGTAGGTTCATGGACAACCCACGTAAAGAGCATTGGCAAGCTGTGAAGTGGATACTTAGGTATCTAAAAGGGACAACAACAAATGCTTTGTATTTTGGAGGAACTGATATTTTTCTAGAAGGGTATGGTGATGCAGATATGGCAGGTGACAAAGATACTCGAAGGAGCACTACTGGCTATGTGTTCACGGTCGGAGGCACAGCAGTAAGCTGGGTTTCAAAGCTGCAGAAAGTGGTTTCACTTTCTACCACGGAAGCAGAGTATGTAGCAATGACGGAGGCAAGCAAAGAAATTCTGTGGCTTCACAGATTCTTAGAAGATCTTGGATTCAAACAAGACAATTGTGTCTTGTATAGTGATAGCCAAAGCGCTATCCATCTTGCGAAGAACTCAGCCTTTCATTCAAGGACAAAGCACATTGAGGTGAGATATCACTTCATACGCACTCTTTTGGAAGAGGGACAGCTAAAGCTAGGAAAGGTGCATACAAGTGAAAATCCTGCAGACATGTTTACAAAGGTGGTCAACAAGGAGAAGTTGAGCTTTTGCTCATTTTCAATAGGCATTCAAGGATAAGAAGCCAGAATGGAAAGCAGTCACAGGTTTGGTTTGGAGATCAGTCTCCAAGTGAGAGATTGTTAAGTATGGAGCCTGATTTACCCTTGTAATTTTCTGTGGTAAAAGCGCACATTTGTAAGACCCCCATTATGAGGAGAAGCCATCGTGCGTAAAGGAAAATCACTCGCCGGAAACCAAAATTTTCATGGCCAAAAATCAGGGGCCTCGGGGGGGGAAGCCCCCGAGACTTTCTTTTTTCCTCGCCGGAATATTGTTTTTCACCGGAATATTATGGCCGGACGGTAGCCGGAAAGTGGTCGGAAAACAACTGGTCGGTTGGCCGGTGGCCGAATTCAAAAGCGGACTTGTCTTCTCAAGGGCGGCCACACATGGACGGATTAAAGGGTCTGATTTGGACTTATCTACAGAAGGGCGGCTACACATGGCTGCCTCTCTCCTTTTGGCCTATAAAAAGAGGCCATTTCTACACACATTTCATAGTGTGAAGTTGATGCAACAAGGTGAGTGTGAGGTGGTGAGAGTGAAGCAAGGCGGAAGCTCCATTAAGGGTATAATCCCTTTCTAAATTACTTCTTGTTTTGAAGTACTAAAGCCATTGAGTGGCTGCTTTCCCGTGGACGTAGCCCACATTGGGTGAACCACGTATATCGTGTGTACTCTCTCTCTCTCTCTACTCTATAATCTCTTGTGTGTGAAATCTATCTCTCTCCATTACGTAATCTACTCAGATATCTATTTAGCTATGTCATATTTTCTAACATGATCAGCCACCCATAGCCGCTTACGCATCTTGGGCATCTTTAATCTCTTGGGTAATGAAGCTTGGTCTTGAGCTTTCACCCGCTTCATATTGACCTTCTGTTCCTCCCACACAATTTTTCCCAGAGCTCTAATTTTTCCATATCTCAGGTGGGAGGGATATCTTTCTTTAAGTCTCTGCAATAGACTTTCATATTGCCCAACATTGTACTAACTTTGTGGTGTGCTCATATACAAGAAGTCGAGGAGGTTGAAGATACAACCGACCTTGAGGTTGAGGCAATTGAAGTACAAAGAAGTAAGATGCTCTCTGTGAAAACCACAGAAATCAAACTTCCTTTGGATGTCAGTAACTTCACTGAGAAGCATGCTCAGATGAGGCTGCCTGCTGTGCCTGACTTCAGGATTGGAGACAGGACCTATATCTTTTTACATGATGTTCAAAGCATCTTTTATTTAAGGGAGGATTTCTCCCTGGCTATTATTTCCAGAGTCCAAGAGGAGAGGAGTGGATTTGTTTCAGAGGATAGTAGTGATGATGAGGCAATGGAAACATCCAGCAATCCAATGGAATGCCTCCGAAGATGCTTTGAGAAAGCTGAAAAATACAAGAAGACACTACCTGATGAAGCCACCTTCCAAGCAATAAGACAAAGCCTAAGACCATCAACAAGTAACAAAGAAGTGGAGGATTGGTTTAACCATTCAGGTCAGGGGTCAACTATATCTGTAGACCTGTGGCAGGAAAACCTCTTTCTACAGGATGAGAGCTTCATGGTAACTCTCTCTCTCTGTGTGTGTGTGTGTGTGTGTGTGTGTGTGTGTGTGTGTGTGTGTGTGTGTGTGTGTGTGTGTTTGTGTGTGTGTGTCACTTACTCTGACATGATATGCGCAGTCTTGGATTGCTGACAAGGATGACTTCCTTCGACGGCGGACTCAAGAGTATCGTGGAAGGGATGCGGCCCTAGCGTAGTACCTGTCAAAGCTTTGCGAGTCTCCGATAGTAGTTTTTCACAATTCCATGTCACAAGAGGGTTCAATAGCAACTTACACATTCAAGACAGTATCACGCTTCTTGGGTGGACCCGTGCTGCCCAAAAGTGCAGAAAAAGTCATTCTTGTGGACAAAGTGTTTGCTAGAGATTGTTTTGGTTACTGCCCGGGCTATACAGGTGGTCGGGAAGCGTATTACTACACCTACACAACAATGGCACTACCTCTTGGTAGACAAAACCCAGTTGAACTTTTAGAGTATAGCAAACATCTCATGATTCGTTACAAGGGTGACGTGCCAAAAAACAAAATTGAACCTTCAAAATCTTGATACACTTCAAGTAGCAATTGTATAAGATCATGTATTACATAAATTTTGTACAATGTCATCCACTCAGAGTATCTTTCTCCACTTGTGGTTCACATACACCATTGTCTCTCTCCACCTTCGTTGACTTTCACGAGCTCCGGAGTTGTTGTATGCCATTGATCTTTTAACTTTTTGTTGTTGTAAATGTCTGATGGCTTGTGCTGTTGCTGAATTTTCCAAGACTTCTTTTGCCTGCATTCGATGAATGATTCTACTATAGAACCATTCAAATAGTTCTCTCAAAATCTTAGCCTTCATTCGAGAGCCACCATGTCGTGTGTGCCTGAAATAAGCATTTCTCGCCATGTAATGAGACTTTTCCATCCCTTGGGTATTCCATATTGCCGGGTTCCCATACTTTTGTATAAAATATGGTAAATGATTGAAGATGATGTGCTAGATATGAAAAGAGATTAGTTAGAATGTTTTACACTCACATAGTTGCACATAAAAGAGAATCAAATACACGATAATACCATGTAGTGAGTAATATGGGTGTCTATCCATGCTGTCTCGAGTGATTTTTTCAGAAGGTTGAGATTCTCCTTGAACTTCTTCATATCACCTTGTGACCAGTCATCTTTGTCGCACATCAAAAATAGGATGTCTATTGATCGCCAAACCTCAGCCTTCGCGTTACGAGTAGTTGGTTCTTGATCTTTGACTGCAATATGTAGCTTTTTCCAGCTCTGATACTCTACCTTGCTAACATAAGATGTGCTATATATTTTTCCATGTTTTGTTAGCTTCGGATCTCTTGTACCTTGGGGTTTAGATAAAAACCTCGGTGCCTTCACCCCACCGATGGATGGTTTGCATGGGACATTCTTCTCAGCAGTTGATCTCTTTTCATCCCGCTGGATTTTCACATTGCCACCATGAAGCCCCATATCCGACATTACCAATTCTAAGCACCGCAAGGCTACTTGTCGCTCTGCTGAGTTCTTAATCTTCCAAGCAAACCCGATATATAAGTAGACCAATTTCTCCACAATTCTACAAAGGGCATGCATTGTACAGATGTGGACATTCACAAGTGGTATTTTCAAAACCGGTAAAAAAGGAGGATCCTGAATGTGACGTGTTGGAGCTTTTCTCCACCACTTTGGGTCCATGACCTTTGCAGGCTCCATGCAGAACAAACACAGCGACTTTGCCATTGCACCCATTCCACAATTATACATGCACTTTAATGTTTTGAGGTCACCTGCAAGATGCCACTGAACTTGAAAGTCTCCCCTTCCATCTAGACGTAGTACCTCTCCCTGGTTAGTATGTCGATCAATCACCTCCGGAATATTAGTTCGATGGAACACCCAATATAGAATCTCATGATCTTCTTTCTTTACCTGCAACACAAAATAAATGAGACTTAAGTAGATGTGAACATTTGAGCTTACATGAGAATCTCGCTTACCTCAAACGCACCAAGCCACCATATGTTAGATTCTGAGTGAACACTAAAATACAAAGGATCATCACTGGGACACTTTGAGAGGGCTCTATTCATTAAAGTAATAGTAACACGCTCTAGCTTTTTCTCTTTAACAAGCTCACACTCATCCAGTTTTAACACAAAATGTAATACCCCTCGTGACTCTTCAAATGTGATGTTGTAAAACTTCACCATTCTCTTCTGTAACATCTGCAGGTCCATAAAAATATTATTGAACTCATCATATGCCATGTTTGCTCCATGGCCACAGTAAGTTGCTTTAATATGAAAGGGTTGTCCAATATAGTCTCCCTGTGCCTCGTTAAGCTGAAGCCTCTCTTTCCAAACACTTGAGGCTGATGGTAAAAGTTTGGATTTTATACCCTTCTTAACAAAGATGGATGAGACAGACTTTTGGATAGACAAATATCCTCTTTTGCTTTCACCAAGTGAATCAAGTGTGCCTTGTATCTCTTTTGCAGGCACTGAGTTCTCTGAAATAAAGCGGTCCACTACATTTCGTTGTAGGACCTTAAACTTCTTGTCATGTACTATATCTGCTGCCAGGCTTCTACTTATAAGTGGCTTCAATCTCTTTCCTATATTGGCTTTGGGGTCAATGTTTTCCTTGTCAGGATAGATTGAATCTCTACATGAAGACAATGCATAAGTAAATAACAGAAAATTTGCTTCACTAACACTATTTAGGCACATGAAAACAATGCATAACAATAAAAAACAAAAAGATTACTTAACTAAGACAATGTAGCCAACCAAGAAGCATCACCTTAATGCTCGGATTCTTTTCTTGAGACCTCCGGATGCAACCTGCAATGTTTCAAGATTGCGCAATTTCTTCTTTCGGATACGACCACCCAAGATCGTGTCCTTCATTTGACAACTTCGCACCTTTCCTTTCAGTTCTTGTACCTCTGTTTTGTGTTGTAAAATGGTAACCAGATCTGTAGAATGTAAATGTGAAAGGCGAACAATCTCACATTGTTGAGCTTGGAGAATGCCCTTGTAAGTTTCAGCTTCTCTTGTAAGAGATTTACAATAACCCAGAAGGCCCTTTTCTCCATCACCAGCAAAGGTCAATAATCTCGTA
This sequence comes from Adiantum capillus-veneris, assembly GCF_014529385.1. Taxonomy (NCBI): domain Eukaryota; kingdom Viridiplantae; phylum Streptophyta; class Polypodiopsida; order Polypodiales; family Pteridaceae; genus Adiantum; species Adiantum capillus-veneris. The sequence continues at coordinate 107,124,085 of NC_140958.1, forward strand.
GGATTGACAAACGGTGGAGATGCATTATTCATTGGATTCTTAGGGTAGAGAGAGCCTCTCATCCAGATATCTATGTGTTTAGCTCCCTGAGCTCTGAGCGTGTCTATGGAAGCGGGAGGTATATGTGTGTTTGTTTTACTACGCTTAATCAATGGTTGGTACTCATTGTCCAAATCAATGTGAAGGTGATATTTGGCACGTTTCTGGGTAACATTTGTGCCATTTGAGGAGTGCGCCATTAGCCAAATGTGCAGGTTTAATGGAAAGTGAATAGCGGCTGCGCCTTCGTCCCTCCATGTTAGCCTCATTCCCTCCATATTGACGAGGTTCATTCAATGCAACTGAAAAGAGGATTATCCCTCAATCACTACGAACGAATTTTCAGAAGAGTAAGGAATGTACTTAAAGTACACTTTTTACACTTTTACTATGAAAGACCCAGCTCTATTATTTGCCATTTTTTCTAGAGAGAGAGTGCAAAAAATACATTTTCTTAGAAGGCCCTCCAAATGACCTCCGAAATTCCCTAATGTAGCCCAAGATTACACTTTGTAATCTGCTTATCCCCTTGGATAATTGATAGTACTGAGGTGTGTTTCCCCCATGGTTTACAGATAGTCTGCCCCAATGACTGGTAAATGGGAATCACAATATCGTATAACATTGCTGAGGAATCAACAATGTCCAGGATAACCATTGTGGTTAACTTGAAAAATCCACAAACACCCAAACCGAGCCATGACCTCTGTTGGTGATTAGTAGACCCAAAAGTAATCTCATAGAGACACTGCACGCAAAGTGCAAAAATGCTTCATAAGCAACAACTTGATGAATACGCATGACGTTCCAATTCAGCCTTTGCTAAACACTAGGGCCCATAACACCTAGTGTGCATGCATTTAGCAAAAAAACAGATCCGAACCTGTATATCCATGGTGATCCTTGCCAATTCTTATGGAAAATGTGATGCGCGTAACACACATTAAAAAGGAATGTAAATAGTTTTGAAAAGAAACTAAATACTTTCAGTTGCAATCTTTTGCAAGCCTTGTTGAAACGTCTTAACCATAATAGAAGGTGAAACAGTGATCACTTCTAGATACAAACAATGAAACTTTTTTGTTAACAACTTAGAGCCTTTCTATATGTATAAACAACCATTTGTAATGTTGTTTAGCAGTACTTGCACCTGAACAAGTCATTCTAAGTATCCGACAATTTTTTACCACCTAAATTGCTCATGATACGTCGTGCTGAAAATGGTCTAGAAAATAGATTTGACCAGCACCTAGGGACTTTGTCGTGACAAAAACTTGAAATAATGGGCGCCAGTGTCACTCCAAAGACTCATATTCTCCGCATGTGGAATATGTCTCATGTAAGGATGTTTAAAAAAGAGCATCCTTCAAGTACAAGATGTACTTGCGTGTGGAGTTAACTGTCAACACTCTACAAAAAGAGTGAGAGGGACCCTCATTAATAACCCTTGAGTCCCTAGACCATGTTGTATCCCATGTGACAACATGTGCTAAATTGAATCCAACAAATGGATTCATAACAGCATAACATACATTGGGCACTGCGGCCCAAAATACTTGTTCTGACCTGCCCTTGGCATGGCTCTCGGGATTGCACTGAAAGTTCAGTTACCCGTATTCAAATGCACAGGAGCACGTCTCCCACCTGTGAAAAAATCAAGCAACATTGCACTGGAAACCCTGGGTGTTGCCTTCGCAATTCAAACCCATTGGGTAGAATCTACGTAGTCAACCCCTTCGTAAGACCCTCTGTAGAAATTGCTCAACTAGCAAGTAATGGTAACCAACATAGTCAACCGTGTACAAAATGATGAGAATCAACTTGAAAAGTTGAAGTTGTCCACTACCCCCTGGTAGATTGCGAACTTCTTTCCTTGAAAGTACAACGGGAATAGATCAAAATGTGATCCGCAATGCCTATGGGGTGACTTAGTAAGCACCCGCGGGGTCTTACCCCAAAACAATGCGTCCATAGACACTCATAATGCTATAAAAGAGCAAGATATCCACACAAATGTACAACCTAGCTCTTATGGGCCGCCATGCCGTCGCAACAGGTTGTTGCACCTAAAGTCCGTGGTAGTGCGACATTGAGTTGAATTTATGGTTGTACTCCACTGGGTAGATATGTTCGACCTTTGGAACAATCACCTAAGGAATGCCAATAGTTGGGTCGTACCCAAAATCTGACAATGATTTGTAGCCAACGTGTGTGGCTCATAGTCGTTATGGCAATTAGTGTTCAATCGACAAAACAATCAAGACGAATGTAGAGGGCGTCTTGCCCAATTTCTATTTGAGAGTTAGAGCACCTTGGCTCATGCTGACTCCCAAACAAAACATGTATCAAAAACTACGTAGAAAGTTTATATTATTCATGGAGGGAAAGAAGAAAGAGAGAGAGAGAGAAAATGTTGGGCTGAGGAACTTTCCTTAAGTGACGACTTTGTATATGTTGTGCCCAATCTGTGTTCTCTAACGCCTCTTATGCCTGACTTGCAGCTTATCCTATAAGCATGCAACAATCTGCATGTATCTCATCAAGAGAGGAACAAAAAACACAAGCCACAGCTTGACCCACTTACCATGTATGGGGTCGTGACTTTACAAAAATGACTTAATATGGCACTTTGCCTGTGAAATAAGTCCTAGACTTAGGTTCCATTTAGTGGTATTGTGCTTTGACAGCAACCAAAAATTTAAACAATCCAGAACTTAATTTGTTTGCGACAGAGTGTCTGGTGTGATGGCGGAAGCGTAATCTCTGAAGCGATGGAATTCATGCCACCTGGTTAGCATGCCTTGCATATAGATTGTTAAGCCCTTGGCGATAGTGATGGCCTCAAACGTGAGAGCCAAAACCATTAGTGCCTTGCACAATCTAAACTAGTGATATTCCCTATTTTGCTAGTTTTTCAAACTTTTCTGCCACTGCCCGTGATTCCAAGTCATTGGGCAGTACCTTGGCATAAGGGAGAAGCCTTGCTTCATGTAAAATTGTCAAAGAACTTTGCTTTGCACAAAAGAATTAGTTTCCAATGTAAATATATAAACATGGAAAAATAAACAATATTGAAATGGTCTAACCTGGTCAACCTGCTGTAACCAGTTGTCTGGAGATGTCGGAAGAAAAACTCGCTCAAATGTAGATCATGGGCACTAAAAACTCGCTCAAACGTAGATCAAATCCATCTCTGTTGCGCGAGAGAAATTTGGCCTGAAATATCCTGCAGGCGTATGGAGAAATTCCCCAAAGGCGTGTGCTCATAGTATATCCCAAACGGGAAAAATATCAATGTAAGAGTCACAAGTTGAAGCCTTGCTTCACATAAATTAGGTTGTGCTGAGAGCCTGTGGCGATAGATACCATAACAAAAAGAATCGATCGTGTCGAGCAATTTCAATTGAAATTAACCAGTACTGTGTGGTGAGCATCCTCCGTCAGCGTGTAAAAACCGTGACAAGGAGTCGGCCTTGCCGAGGAACTTGCTTCCTTCAACAAGTCCAGTAAGAGGCCATGCATGGCTCCTTGAGATATTAAAAAATAAACCCTTGCCATTAATGTATGCAACAAAATTTGAGTGCTTATGTGAACTGTCAGAGGCCGTGCTTGTGCTTGGAGTGGGGAAAGTGCGTCACCTTTGATGCATGTTAGAGATATGCAATAGAGGTGATACATGCTCCATCGAGGTCAAATGATTCATAAGCAATTGATAGCCATGCTATCATTACATCAATTCATGGTCAACGATCAAAATATGTATGCTAACTGCCTCATACCAGTCTCATACATTACCTTATGTAGAGAGACGGCCAGAATTGTGTAACCAGTTATGCAGATGACAATAAACAAAAAATCAATTGCGTACCTCATTAAGCACCCCTGTTGACCAATCTTGTCGGACATTGTTTTTTGGTGCAATAGATGATCTACTCCTGCTATCAAGGGCCTTGCCTGAGAATTTTAACCTATAAGAGAGCCATGCTCGTTGCCAACTATGGTAGAAACGCCCAACTGGACTCCGCCTGAGTCATAGCCGTGGATGCCAACAGGCAATGAAACCCTTTGCTCGATGCACATTAGTGAATGCAAGCCTTGCTTGTGGATGCACTTACACATCTTTGAAGGTCAGAGATGAAGTTTATTCACGCCATCCAAAAGCGACATCAGTCTCGTCGTCGCACTTCCTTGGATGCAAGAGCTGAAATTCTCGGGCCTATGCTATGTCTGGTATTACTACAAATCCGGAATCTCCGTGCCTTGGAAGGCCACCATCTTGCTACGGGGATTCTCGCAAACTTCTTCGTGAATTCACACTTACTCGACAAGTGTTGTGAATTTCTGAGTTTTACAAAATTTTTGCATGTTGAAAACGCTTACAGCTCTATTGTTTGCTCACCCCAATGCGGTGGCTTGCCGTGGTGCCGAGAACGGAGAAAGAAGAGATGAAAAAAGGGGGGGTTAGCCCGTGGGCACCCTCTCTTGGCTTAATTAAAAGGCCCTAAAGTTGGGCACTTTAGTATGAAAAGAAGCTCTTTGGAGCTATGGCATCGACACAGCGGCAACACAGAAGCTTGCGAGAGAGAGAGAAAGTGCCCAATGTGAGGCTCCCCAACTTGCACGCATATTACGTGAACTGTCGAGCAGGTTGAAGCGACCTTGCCAAGCCCTCCTCCACCTAGTTTCAAGCAGGTCTTCTCCTTTTCCTTTTCTAGGGTTGCTGCACGCGGATCCCTTCGTCGTCGTCCCCGCCTAGCAAGAGTTCATGCACACATCATGTGCCTCGTCCCCGACCTTGAACACCACGGCTTGCATGATATGAAAGACCATGCATGGCCTGCTCTCAAAAATGAGGGAGAGAGAGTCGACTCCGGAGAGAGGGAGGCCATGCCTCATGCTACTGCGATAGAGAGAGAGAGAGAGAGAGAGAGAGAGAGAGAGAGAGAGAGAGAGAGAGAGAGAGAGAGAGAGAGAGAGAGAGAGAGAGAGAGAGTTCTATTATCGTCCTGGGAGGTCAAATATGACCTATGGGACCAAATGCACATGTCACGTGGTGTGAGTGGAGTTCATAAGTGACTCTCGATGCTCAAAAATGGTTGAAATGAGCGTCGCAATAGAGAGTCCACATCGTGGTTGGGAGAGGAAGGTATGTAGGGAGAGATCATGGCTGAATATATGGGGAAAAGAGGACCTAATGTGGTCAAAAGCTGAGCACTCAAGTAGTGTGTGGTACTCACTCTCTCGCACTTGACGAGGGCATAAGGTGCAAAGTTGATGACACTCCTCACCAGTGCCCCAACATCTTGTCTCGCATCGTAGAGAATGGGAGCTAAGACGAATGGAGGCAATGGTGCGGATCGCACTCAATGGGATGGGCTCAAGGATGTAGGAATGGGTTCGGTTACCTCATTCCGAGAAGAAGAGAGATTTGTAGTTTGGGGCAACGTGTGTGGTGTAATGGCTGAAGCGAGAACCTCCGGATTTCTCCCAAGCCGTGATACATTGGCGTTGTAAGAAGGCCTCATTAACTTGGGAGTCGATCGATGCATCCTTGACCAAGTGACATGCATCCCATCTTCCAAACCATTTCTTGATATCAAGCATCCACCCCGAACTTAGTATTTTGCTCTTGCATATCTTTTGAACCATTTGACTTGCTTCATATGAGATTCTAGGAAGTCGATGCAAAGGGCTACGTTGTGTCTTGCGCATGTACTCCACAACCCTTTGCATGCCCAAGACCTCAATGGGAAGCAATCCGGACTCAAGAAGTAAGAGCATGTAGGGTGTTTGTGTCTTGACTTGGAGAAAGTTGGTGAAAAAACGCTTTTGGACATTCTCAAACTCTTTCCAAGTAGACTTCCCGATGCTTCCACCCCACACCTCCACTCCATAAAGAAGCACCGGTGTCACCAATGTGTCAAAGAGGTACTTTTTGAGAGCCCAACACTTGATCTCTCCTGCATTGCACATGTTCTCAAATGCATAATAGGCCCTCTTTCCGGCTTCCAAGCGACGCATTGCACAATCCTTTCATTTATGATTGGATGGAACCTCAAGGCCAAGGTACTTGAAGTGATCTACCACTTCAAGTTTCTCATTGTTATATACAATGCATGGATTTTCATCATTGAGGGTCTTTACAAGCATAACCTTGGTTTTGGATCCATGCACGATCAGCCCGCTATATAGGCAAAAGCTTTCCAAGACACTCATAAGCTTTTGTGCATCTTCTAAGGTATGTGCCAAGAGCACTACATCATCGGCATAAAGCAAAAGCATGATCACCGCAGTTCCAATCTTAACCTCTTCTATGCCTTCTTGCTGCATAAAGTCAAGAACCATGCATTCCAATTCATCAATGAGTAGCCCAAAGAAGGTTGGGGAAAGTGGGCATCCTTGTTTGACACCAATAGTGCTTGCAAAAAATTTTGAAATTCCATCTCCCATACGTAATCGACAAATCACTTTTTGGTAGATGCGAAAGACTGCATGCATAAATTCTCTCGGCACTTGAAGGCTTTGCATACGTCTCCAAAGATTTCCTCGCGGTACCATGTCAAAAGCTTTCTTGAAATCCACAAAGCAACAATACAACTTTTTTCCTTTCAATCGAGACGCTTCCATCAGAACTCGAAGAGTGACAAGGTGATCAATAGTGCTATGATGCTTTCGAAAACCTGCTTGGCCAAGTGCACGTTTGCCATTCTTTTCAGCCCATTCACTTATCTTCATCTCCATGATAAGGTTTGATCCAATTTGGACTCCAATCCTGAGGCATGCCATACTGAAGTGCAAGGTTAAACATATCGCATATCCAATATCGTGTTTTCTTGCTTGTCCATTTAATCATTTCAGCTTTGACACCTTGAAGGTCACCTGCCTTGCGAGTAGCAAGTTTCTCAAGCGCGCGGCATACATCTTCAATGGTAAAGAAGGGAGACATAAACGGAAGGGAGCTACAACACTCCATCTTATCAACATTGGGTTTCTCATAGAGATTCTTACAATGCATATACATATCCTCAAGAGTCAAGTCACCAAAGCTCTCAACGCGCTTGCCTTTTAGATTTTGCCAAAACTTGCCACATGCATGTGCTTTCTCTTCTGCTAAAAGAAGTTGTTTTTCAACTTCCCACCTTCTCCTCTTCTTTTGAACAAGTGCTTTGTATGTGTGTGAACATTCCAAGTAAAATTCCTTGTCTTTGATTGCATACAATCTTAGCAAGTGTTTTCGGGCTTGACTACATTCCATGTCAAACCATTTCTTCTTGGTGCTACCCTTCTTAGACCTTTTGCAAGACATGTGTTTCACCGAAAAGCATTCCTTCGCACAAGAGAAAATTACTTCTTTGAAAACTTTCCACTTGCATTCTAATGTTGGGCTCTCTTGATGCTCTATCATGCTTAACATTTGGTCTACCATATCAGCATATATAAGTGCTTGTTTGAAGTCTAGACGTAGGTACAAATGATTCACATCATGATTGGAGGCTACATGCTCGGGCCGTTTACCACACTTGAGGTCAATACATAACATCCTATGATCCGATTCCGGATTTCATTCACCAAGTGTAAAGCTTTGTATGCATTCTAGAGTGGCTTCCGAGAACAACATATAGTCAATCACGCTAGCACCGTTGTGCTTTATACATGTAAAGTCATTGGTGCCTTGCCATAGAGATACACCATTTTCAATGAGCATTCCGGTACTATTGCATATATGTAGAAGTGACTTTCCATAGTGATCCACTTCTTTTGCATCATTAGAACTTCGATTATACATGTATGAGTCATCCATTCTTCTTGAGACATGCGGAATGTCTACTTGTGTGTCGTGTTGTAGCATATTTGTGCGAGCATTCATGTCTCCAAAAACAATGACTTCACCTTGATCCTTGTAATGAGCAATGTCTTCCTCTAGTTCAACAAAGGGCTGATCTCTATCCATATTCAAGCAAGCATAAAAGTTGGAGTCATAGTGAGGAATGTAGCAACCGGCCACAAACATGACTTGACCATTTGGTGGGCTGATTTTCAGCCATAAGTACCGTTTATACTTATCTTCTTTGACAATGGAAACATCTTTCAAACCCTTTTTGGTCATACATGCTACGCCTCCTTGGCCTCTTCGTTGCTTTGCATTTTTGGCCCACATCAAAGAATGCACATCGTATTTGTCAAATCCAAGAATTCGTTGCGCATCATGCTCCCATGTTTCGACAAGAAGTATCACATCGGAGTCATTGGTAAGCTCATCAATGCCAATTCCCGCATTCCATGGATACCCGTTACAATTCCAAAAGCTTATTCGCAAGCGTGAGTTGGTCTCATAGATCATGTGTCCCTATTTGTTGGGTGGACTTGCATCCTCCTTAAGTGGCTTTTCTTCTTGAGGTGATACCTTAACCTTCTTGCTTCTTTCCTCATATGCTTTGCGACGTACATTTTGTTGCATAATAGTGCAATCCTCATATACATTACAACCTGTTCCTTTGAGGTAGATCCAACCATTGTCAAGGATGATCTTTCTCTTTACCTCATCAGTCATGGTACATACAATAGGTCTTTCTCCCGAGCGAGGGACTCCTTGTTTTCCAACTCGATGTGCACCATAAGCCATGATTCCTGACATGCCAAAGTGTGTAGCAAAAAACTCTTCAATAGAAACCGCAAGAGATTGGGGTGTTTCCATGCTTTCCTCCTTGATTCCACGAATGACGATGTTCTTTGAGCATTTTTGTCGTTCGTGCAATTCTTGAGAGAGAGAGAGAGAGAGAGAGAGAGTCATTCCCCTTCCTCCATAGCTCTCCCCTCTCCTGAGCTCTGATACTAGTGAAAGGACATAGGGAGATAGACATGCCACTAACCACCCAACCGTACCTATATATAGGCCCTTGGCCCTCCTATATATAGCCCTTGTAGCGCATGTGTATCCATCGACCCCTGGCCAGGGCCGTACCCTCCTATAGTCCTACCCTAGGCATGACATCCTCTCTCTCCCACTATCTCTTCCTTTATTCTCTCTCCCTCTCTCTCTCTCTCTCTCTCTCTCTCATATATGCTTCTTCCACTCCAGCCCCAGGTGAGAGCAATGGGAAACTCCATTACCATTGTGTGCAGCAGCATTTGTCTCTTTAAAATACTCATGATCAACAATTTGAATCTTAAGGAGATTGAGTTGCACTCCCTCTCTTTATTCTCTTCACAACATAATCATTTTCTCTTATCTCTGAGTACTCTCCACTTCTTCTTTCCATAGCCAGTTTCACTTGCTTGTAGCGGTCACCATTACACATTCTCTCTCTAATTTGCTTCATTAGTTAACACAAATGTCATTCAATCCCCTACCACTGTAAGACATTATTAATAAGCCAAAATAATATCGATTAAACGCAGATTTGGAGCATGAGTACGCTACTGTGTGACTTGGCACATCTAATCTCAATGTTGTAGCTCAGCTACAGAACATTAGGGGCAAGGAAATCAACTTATGGGTTGATGACCATATGTAATGGAATATGGCTATAACATTGACGGTAGAGAAATTGAAATCTCAATAGTGAGCATTTCCTTTAAGAGAATTCTTAAAGAGCATAAGAAGAGTAATTGATTCAAGGTAGTAAAATGAACATTAATCCTAATTAGCTTGGCATGAACAATACTTGTAAAAGAGAGAGGAAAGCAAAGATTTAATATTTAAGTAATTACCAAAAAAATTATGTGATCACAAGGTCTTATTGACACATTTACAGAATCACACTTAACATGATCACAAAAAGAGCGCCCTCGAAATCCACCAAAAGCCCGCTCGGCTATTCAGTTTTCCATGTAGGGCCGTCAGGATTTATTTTTCCCTGGGAGCCCGCCGAGAAAACCCAGTTGGCCGATGGGTCCGCAAAATAATATATATAGGGCCCCGATCGGGTCCACTGGGTGTTATTCCTTGAGCTATTTTGTGTGTGTGTGTGTGTATGCGCGCGCGTGTGTGTGTGTGTGTGTGTGTGTGTGTGTGTGTGAGAGAGAGAGAGAGAGAGAGAGAGAGAGAGAGAGAGAGAGAGAGAGAGAGAGAGAGAGAGAGAGACCACCACCTTCGCAGGTACGTCGAGAGGAGAGAGAGAAAGAGGGGGTCATGTGGAAGTGTGCCCTACGTTGCAGTGCACGGCAATAGCGGAGTAGCTGGCCACACGACCCGGTTATGTGTTGTGTGGTAGCGTGCCTTTTGTCGTATTGCATGGTAGTCATAAGATACCTTACCACACAATGCGAGTGTGTGCATAAGTTGTTCTACAAAATAGAGCTTACCATGGGGGCATCACCTTGGTGACATGGGGAATATGGTGTCCTTGTGATAAGTATTGGCTCATTGTCTGGGTACTACGTCGGTAAAACAACGATTTTAGTATCCTTATGGTGAGTCAACTTCCCTTCCCCTTTTCAAAAAACATATGGGCATCGATCAATAATGCGGCTATAATATGATTCTCGTATGCAAGCCATGCTTTTTAGATTCGGGCGGCACTCGATCGGTAGCACGGCTAATTGAATGTCATTTGTTAGAAGCATTTATTTTTACATAAATGTGGCGTTCAAGTCGTTAACCTAGCCATAGGAGCGTCATATAATTTGTATATGCATGTGCAGTTCTTTTTTTAAAAGTATTAAGTATATGAAATACTTGGGAGGTAACGCGGCTGTGAAGAGTATTTCATATACAAATGTTTGAATTGTTCGATATTGTTATTTTTAAGTGTTCTTATGAAAATATATACTAGCTAAACATATTCAAAAGAATGATTTATTCATCAATCATTGTCGCTATTTTAAATGCTACATTTACATCAATAATATTCACACTATGCTATTTCTTTATGTAAAAAAGTATATGCACACTATTTGCATGTTGAATATTCATTTTTATCTTTTTAAAGAGCAAGACTTTCTTTGTAGTTTATGATCGGTTTGTTTACTTTCAATGTTTTAAAATGAGCTAACATAAAATTGACAATATGTACATCACGATGCATGTATCTTCTGGAGCCCTTTTTTTAAAGTGAATCATGATAACGTGCAAAATATAAACTCACGTTTTATATTTTGTCAAAATATTTTGACTTGTTTTGGGTTTTTAACATGTTCTGTTAGATCTAGACAATTTTATTAGGAGTTACTTATTTTTATTGCATTTTACACGAGTAAACATACCATTTTAAAATCAAAATGATTATCAACCTGAAAAAATATAAACTTGCACAATTTTTTTAAGTCTTTAAGTCAGTGTATGGTTTGTTTGAACTAGTGTGAGAATGAAACGTGAAAAATATAAGTAATATTCACAATATGCTGAAATGTTTCAGGTTTTTAACCTGTATTGTTTGATATGGATAAGTTCTTAAAAGCTACTAGTTTTCTCTGCATTTTACACGACTAAACATTTCATTTTAAAGTGAAAATTGTTTCCAATGTGTATCAATATAATCGTGCACATTTTTTAAAGTCTTCAAGTCATGGTTATGGTTTGTCCTAACTAGTGTGAGAGTGTCACTGTAGTGTGCACCAAAGAAATTGTATTTGATATGATGTTTTTTATTGTCTAGTGCAAAAATGACGTCAGATAAAAACAAAAGTATTATGCGTGCCATTCAAAAAGAGTGCATTTTGGAAATAATATCATCATGTGCAGATGGTCGCATACAGTAGATTAGTGAAAGTTATGCCTTCGTTAAAGACCTCACTAGCGCTATATGGGAGAACACAGAGCGTAGGTTGCGAGGTGAAGGCCAATATGAGTTGTTGATTCCAGCAGGGATCCGAGAATCGCATTCTTCATCTGGTGCTGCATCCTGCTCCTCTAACACCTCATCAGGATTCTGTATGAGGAATACAAACAGGCTGTTCAGGTAAATCATAAAGCCAAAGGATTCCTGAATGAGTTTGCATTCTTTTTGGTGCAAAGGGCAGTCTGAATGTCGGCAAGAAGGTGGCAATTCCCTATAATTCTTCAGTCCCTGTCCCTTTCCACCAGAGTCATTTAAATGCACAACAGTCATAGTGGGCAGAACAACCCTCCCTACCTGCACCATCACTTCAAACGTATCTCTGTAGGACTGCAAGAATTCACTGTGCTGAACTAACAGGTCTTCAATGTCAAACTTTGGGTTAAACATAGAATGAACTAGATCAAACTTGTCCCCAGCACCACAAGATGCTGCAAAATCAAACAGCCTCTCATCAGTTGCAGCTGCGTCTTCCAGAGAAGACACATCCTCTTTGGCTTTACCTTTAGTTGCATAGGGACTGCTTTCTGGCACATCTGCATCATCTGAGAAGTCTATATTCCTCTTTCTTGTATTTTTTTTGACAAGTACTGTACAGGGTGAGGAAGCCTTGTTGGGTGAGGGATCCTCTTGGCCTGGTGACCTCTCTGATTGATCTTCACCAATTGACTCTTCTTCAGATATGTCTTGACAAAAGTCAACAGTTCTTTTGGCAGAAACATTAAGCAACTGAGCCTGCTGATGCATGGTTTTTAGGACCCCTTCTGAAGATGCAATAAAGGCACAGTCAGTTGTTGGGGAGATGAGGATACTCTAGTCCAAGGGATCTTGAAAGAGAAGAAAAATCTACTTCACAAGCACCAAAGAGTAAAAAGTGCCATGGACAGAAGATACGTGGGAACGAGCTCTTATGCATGCCTACAACCTATATCTTACAGAATAGCCCATTCTAGGTGTGAATTTCTAGTGAAATTTACACGAGGATGTTCGTGTGGACTCACAACACAACATACTCCGTTTTCACTTTTTTACCGACAGTAAATATTTTTTATCACAGTAAATTTTTTTTACCTACAGTAAATATTTTTCACCTACATGGTAAATACAAATCACTTTTTACCTACAGTAACTTTTTTTCCCCATGGTAAATATTTTTTACTGCACCATAAGTATTTGGTAGGTAACAGTTCACTGTTACTAGAAACAGTGATTGGGCATCAACAATGCAGTTACAGGAGGAGAAAAGGGGAAAATCTTATGGTAAAGGTGAGTCAACAGGGATAAAGACTTTTGAGTTGAAAAGAAACATGCTGATTTTTTCAAAGAACACATGTCAAAAGAAGCCATGGTTGAGGATTTTTTGAGAATTTGATATTCAGGAGGACCCCCGCAGGTCCCCCCTTGACATGTGCAGAACCTCCAGTTTCAACAGCCACCTACCTGCTCTTAAATGCTGGTCAAGGCCTTATCCCCATGTGTCACAATCAGAAAAAATCAGCATTTACCCTCCCCTCTCACATCACTCTAGAGAATATCTTGATGGTGACATATCAGGTGACCTCAATCTGTTGACCACCCTAAGCAAAAAGTAACCCCAATCAGCGGATTTAAGCATGTTTATCCCTAATCCTAAACCCTCTCAGAAACCTATATAAGGAGGCCTTCTCTCACTCAAAACACAACACTTCACCCACTTCACCAAGCAATGAAGCTATAACGACATTGCTCACAACGAGGAGCTATGGATGGAGCTCTACTCTCTCTCCCTCTCTCTCTCTCCCTCTAGTATGCTACATTACTAGCCCTAAAACCTAAATAAGGAGTCTTCTCTCATGCTCCATCGCCACCATCCTCGCCATCATTCTCTAAGGTATTGATGTGTTGCTAGTAGGATCATACCTA
>NC_140958.1:107140302-107150302 GCF_014529385.1 Adiantum capillus-veneris
TCTCTCTCTCTCTCTCTCTCTATGCTAAAGGCGCGCGTAGAGAGGCACAACCGGTGTGCATGTCTCTATGCGCGCCTTTAGTATTGTGCATCCACCAGTGTATGTGTTTATGTGTGTATGTGTGAGTGTTATAGAGAGAGGAAGTAAGGCGGGGGAAAGAGAGAGAGAGAGAGAGAGAGAGAGAGTCTTTCTGTTACCTTATACTAACGGCATGAGGAGGTGTTTTTTGAGGTCAAAACATGCTCCACGCGCGCCGTTAGTAATGGGAGTCTCTCAGTCTCTCTCTCTTTAAATATGCTAAGCTATAGAAAGGAGAGAGAGAGAGAGAGAGAGAGAGAGAGAGAGAGAGAGAGAGAGAGAGGGAGGGAGAGAGAGAGAGAGAGAGAGAGAGAGAGAGAGAGAGATCCTCTATTTGTATACAGTGAAATGGCTAGAACAAAAGCCACTGCAAGGGACCAGGATTAACAGCTAAGGCAAGTAGCAGATCTGCACCCCAAAGAAGAGACCTGGAAAACCCAATAAAATTCTGAAAGGTCCAAGGGTGAAGAAGTTACAAACCTGCATGGGACTTTTCAGAGAAATCAGAAAGGCACAGAAATGTGTAGATTTATGCATACCAAAGCTGCCCTTTCAGAGGATGGTGAGGTCCATAAGTGAAGAAGCTACCTGGGGCACCAAAAGGTGGAAGGTGGTGGCATTGATGGCTCTACAAGAAGCAGAAGAGGACTTCCTACTAGAGTACTTCAGTGACATCACCATTGTTGCAGCCTATGCCCACAGGGTTACTATAATGGACAAAGATAGTGAGACACTGAAAAGAATAAGGTGGAGGTATGACAAACTACTGGTCCCCAATGTCTGCAGGGATAAGAAAATGAGGGAAATTTTGTTATACCCCCCTGAGCTAGTGCCACAACTCACAGTTGTAGATGTCACACATAATGTGAATACAAGGGCAAGGGCAGAGACTGTTGCTCGCCAAACAGAGGACATCAGGGAAGCACAGCTTAAGGAGAAAGCAAAAGTAGCAGTGGAGTCCCAGAGGCAAACAGAATGCAATGTGACCGTGTCCATAGAGGCAAGCAATCAAGAAACTCTAGTTTCAATGAAGGATGGTTTGCTTGCAGAGATACCATTTGTAGATGGAGCCAGAAAGCTAGCTCTAGAAAAAGTGGACATTAATTTATTGCAGAATCTAGATGCTCAGATTTCAGACACAATTATCTATGCTTGTCTTAAGTAAGTGTTACTATCTTTCTAGCTTTGAAAACTCAGATAATTCTGTAAACATAGACATCCTACGCGTAGGATGTCTCAAGGGAATTCAGGAGACCAAATTTGAAAATTCTGACTGCACCAGTGGGTTCAGAGGGTAGGTTTTACCCTACTAACATATTGACTTGGGTGTTTTTCCCTATTTTTGTTGACCAAAAGCCAAAAGGCGGAGTCAGAAAATGTAAAATTTCAGAAAAGGCTTAAACTAAGTGATTTTTGCATGTTTTTGGCAATTGTGAAGCATACTTGCACTTGCTGAGAGCATAAGGAAGCATCAGGGACACTTCAGTCTCAAAAAATCAGTAGTAGACATCCTACGCGTAGGATGTCTACAGGGTGATCTGGTGGAAATTTTGAAATTCTGAGTTGACCAGTGTGTTTAGAAGGTAGGTTTTACCCTATTTTCACGTGGAAAGTGGAAATTTGACCAAATTCTGACAGATCAAAGCCAAAAGACGAGAATTGCTAGACATCCTACCCAAATTGTGTCCAAGGCCTAATTTTGAGACCAAACCATAGGATGACTCCATAGGCATGTTCTAAATGTTGTATTGAGTGCATGTGATCAATTTCATCTCATTTGGGTCAGTGAAAGGAAGATTGAACAGACTTTAGCATTTTTGAGTGAAAAGGCAAGGATAGCTAGTTTCGGGGTCTTTTGGCATCCAAATTAAAATCTAAGCATACCACTGGGTTACTGACATCAAGGGGAAGTTGTGGCTCAAATTTGGGGCAAATCTGAGCAGTTAGCACTCCAAATCAACCTCTGAGTATACCACAGTGATCAGCACCTTAAGGAGAGTCCGTGGTTCAAATTTGGGGCAATTCTGAGCAGTTAGACATCCTACGCGTAGGATGTCTAAGGCATGATTTAGAGGCCAAATTCAAACTGTGGACATAGCAGGGTGTTGTATAGCCTTAGATAAGCCTCCTAGTCAATTTTGGTCCAATTTGGAGTTGATTTGACTGGTGAATTCATCAAAACGGACATCAGGCCTTTGGAACAGATTCTTGATCATTTGACCAACCTATAGGTGTCAGAATCAAAAAGTAAAAATAGTTGTGAGTTTAGCACATCAAGGGGAAGCTACAGTGCAAGTTTGAGCTGAAACATAGCAAAAAGACATCCTACGCGTAGGATGTCTCCAGGGTCATAAAGTGGTCAAAATTCTACTTTGGCCATATAGGGAGGTTCTAAGTGTCTCAAGGATTCCAAAACTTTTTTCAAAAGTGAATTTGGACCTTGTTTAGCCTATTCACCAAGCAAAGACAAGAATTGTCAGACATCCTACTCTTGGAGTGCACTAGAAGCTCTTGCAGCCTAAATCTTGACCTATTGGCATCCAAAATCAATTCTAAGCATACCATTGGGTTGCTGAGCACTAGGAGAATCTTGGGATCAAGTTTGGACAAAATCTGAGCAGTTAGACATCCTACGCGTAGGATGTCTCCAGCTTGGTTTAGGACTCCAAACCAACCTATGAGCACACCACTGTGATCAGCACATCAAGGAGAAGTTGGGGTGAAAATTTCAAGTCATTTTGAGCAAAAAGACATCCTACGCGTAGGATGTCTCAAGGCCATTTTTAGGTCCAAATAAAATTTTGAGCATAACATTGTGTTGATGGACTTAAGGGGAGTCTCTGGACCAAATTTTGTTCAATTCTGAGCATATAGACATCCTACGCGTAGGATGTCTCTAGGCCAATTTTAGGGTCCAACTGTAATTTTGACCATACAGGAGTGATCACAGTGTCACAGAGATCCCAAATCTTCTTTTAAAATTGAATTTGGACTCATTTTGACCGGTCTAAACTACATTTCACTATTTTGGGCATAACTTTCACAAATGGTATCGGATCGGAAAAGTTTTTATATTAAAAGGTAGCCTGAGAGCGACTCTACAGATCTTAGAGAAAAACCTGAACTAAAAGCATGCCTACGGCAACCATTTAGTTCAACTTTGAAAAAAAACGTCGTTTGAGGCCTCAAAATTCATCCGCAAGTTAGGGGTGTCTAAAAGCGACAATTTGTGAGAATTATGACGAAACGGTTGCGGTTTTGGACATAGTTTCGACTTTTCCCTAACCAAAGAACTTGAACACAGTGGACTAAGTCTACTTGAACCAAGCAAAAGCTCTTAAGCCTAGAAATTATGTCTACCCTAGATTCAAACGCAGCTTACACAAGCTTGGAGATCCCGACAATAGAGGAATATCCTCCCACAATGGATCTTCCAAACTTGCAACTGATAAAGACCCATCTTGTTGAGAGAGTTTGGATGATTGGTCATGAGACTGAAGGACTATATAGATACATTGACGACAATGAGTTCAATCTTTATAGGTGCTCAGATCCATACCTAGAAGAGATAACGGATTACAAGCTCTTATATGTCTACACATACGGAGTTGACTGTCAATGGAGATCTATAGTTGTCGACAAGTATGGAAGAGAATACAGAGTTGTAGAAAGCACAAATCCACAGACTGTACTAGAAAGAGGTGGATATTTGGTCAATGAAGGACCACAAATGCCTCCACCAAACACGAGAATTCCTATAGGAATTCCAAGAAGAGATCCACCAGGATTCCCTTCAAGAGCGATAACGAGAGAAGGATTGGGAGAGTCTCTGGTTAGACTTGTAGACAATCGACAAGTTAGACCATCCCAAGTCCAGAAATGGGTAAATAGAAAATACTCCGGAGATAAAGATCCGAGAGATCACGTAGCGGCTTTTAGAAGAGTGATTAGAGCAGAGGAAGTTTCAGATTTTGCGACACAGTTTGCGGGATTTGGATTGACCCTAGAAGATGATGCAGCTACATGGTTCAACTCGGTGGAAAAATGGGATTTTGAGACCCTAGATGAGTTGTTTAAGGAGTTTATTGAATAATTCTCGCCAAAAGCATTGCTCACACACGGTCTCGCAAATCCATAGATTCAAACAGAAAGAGGATGAATCAGTACGCAAAGCATCATTACGGCTCAAGAGATATGTTAAGCATTGTCCGAAAGCGGAATCACCTACGCAAGCACGACTAATGCTGATCTTTATCCAGGGAATGAGACATGCAGACCTTCAGAAGGATCTCCATATGATAAGGAGGACGACGCTAAACGAGTTGATCAAAGAAGCTCTTTATCTAGTGGATAACTGTGAGGCATACAAAGAAAAGGACTTAAAGAGTCAAGGAGATGACATATCCTCTGAGCACATCGTTTCACAGATAAGTGAGTCCATTGCCAAGCCAACAACACCTATTGATTAAGAAAAGCTTATTGACGACTTGGTCAAGAGGTTGATTCCTCTTGTAAGGTCTGATTCGAGAGAGCCGAAGTGGTGTGAAATTGAGAGAAAATGGACGAACCATACGGGGGAAGAGTGCTATTATAGCATGGAAAATGCTAGGGAGAGGTATGTACAACCTGTTCCAGAAGCACCTACTCCACCTAGATACATTACGGGGAATGCACCAAGACCAGTAGGAGTTTTAAGGCCACATCTTGTCTTAGGACAACAACCTCCGCTGCCAGGTGCTAGAATGCCGGTAGACATGAGATACATGCCAATGATGGAAGCATCAAATAAACCAACGCCAGTACCAGCTACAATGTGGTATAGCAACCAAAGTGAGTATTACCCTTTGGAGCAACAAAATGTGAGAGAAACACATGGAGTGGTGAGGCCGGTACAACCTCCACCTCCTGGGTTTCAGTCAAAAGAAAGAAGGTATGAAATGGACGAAAGGACATTGCGATTCATTGCAAATAGCGTCTTATTTAGGTCAAAGCTTGCTTATAGCCAAGAGGAAATGCTAAAAGAATCTCCTCAACCAGAGACAGATTGTCACAAAAGTCCTGACAACCACTTGATCAAACAATGTCCTCATATGGAGATCACTGAAGTAAATGCCTATTGTCTTGAGTGTGGCATCACTCACTTGACCCCCGATTGCCCGAAAAAACCAAACCAAATCAGAAAAATCACGACAAATGTATCAGGGATTGTTCAGCTCCCTAGTAGCTCAGAAAATGAAAATGTCGTACCAGTTCAAGTGGTTACGAGAGCACAAGCTCAAAAGAAAGCTGATGAGAATCCAGAGACAAAGAACACGGAAAGTGACATGAGTCCAAAGACAGATGATGGACCGAAGACAGACGCACCTAGTCAGAAAACCAAGAGCAAACAAAATAGTTGGAAAGCTAGAAAGACTAGGATGAAAGCACGTAGGGAACGAGAGCAAAAATCCCTAGCTGAGAAGCTTACCGAAGCTGAGGAGAAGATAAAACAACATGAGGAAAAGGAGGCACCTTCTCTTACACAGATGGTTAAACCTGTAGAAGAACCATCCACGGATGAAAAACCGAGAAGTGCTAGTTCAGGAGGATCTGTGTTGGCAGAGAAGGTTAATGAGACATTAGATGCCCTCTTGAAAGCCTATGATGAAAGGCTCAAAAACAACCAAACCCAAGAACACAGGTGGATGACATATCCCTATGCGGAACTAGAAAAGCAAAAATTTGAAATGTGCCGAAAAATGATTCAAACATTCCAACCTTTACTAGAACCACCAGTTGCAAAACCTGAGGATGTGATCCGTGTCATGCCTACACAAGTAATCCCACTAAACTAGGAACTAAAAGAGCCAGATTCTAGTCATGAGCACAGACCAAACCTCAAAGACCCAGCATTAGAACCAAGGATAGTACTGAATACCACGGATAACTCTTCCGAGGGATTTCACCAAGCTATACCTGAGGATTGTAAAGAGATAGATGGTTTTGACGAATTGTGGAAACAAGTCAGAGAGGCCAATGAAGCCGATGACCCAAGAAGACGAGTAGACAAGACTGGTGATGAACGAGGAATGTTTCTACCACCAATAGAGGAATTTGAGACTGGATCTCAAATGAATCTAGACGTGCAATTGTGTTGGGGCGACAAAGGATCTGTACAATCTATGGATAGTCAACCCCATTCGCTAAGAACACTACCGTCCTACATGGGAGAGTACGAGACCAAGTCAGATGTGGTTGCAGTCCCATCATAGAAACTGTCTCCCAACAAGGCCATCGATTCAAAGGGGCTAGTAGATATTCTATCTACCCCAGTCACCTGTACAATAATGTTAGCCGAGTTGCTCAGAATAAGACCAAACATGTGGGCTAATGTGGGTAAATGTCTAGAGAAATTTGGTGTAAAAACCCCAATGACTCAAATCGAGGAAGGCATCAAAGAGCTTGAAATGCCTCAACTAAATACTAGGCCAGTTCCATTAAACAAGGTAAGCGAGTATTACGAGGGAGAAGAGGGAAACACCCATTAGGAAATTTCGGAGGTCATTTGGAGGGCCTTCTAAGAAAATGTATTTTTTGCACTCTCTCTCTAGAAAAAATGGCAAATAATAGAACTGGGTCTTTCATAGTAAAAGTTCAAAAAGTGTACTTTAAGTAGATTCCTTACTCTTCTGAACATTCGTTCGTAGTGATTGAGGGATAATCCTCTTTTCAGTTGCATTGAATGAACCTCGTCAATATGGAGGGAATGAGGCTAACATGGAGGGACGAAGGCGCAGCCGCTATTCACTTTCCATTAAACCTGCACATTTGGCTAATGGTGCACTCCTCAAATGGCACAAATGTTACCCAGAAACGAGCCAAATATCACCTTCACATTGATTTGTACAATGAGTACCAACCATTGATTAAGCGTAGTAAAACAAACACACATATACCTCCCGCTTCTATAGACACGCTCAGAGCTCAGGGAGCTAAACACATAGATATCTGGACGAGAGGCTCTCTCTACCCTAAGAATCCAATGACTAATGCGTCTCCACCGTTTGTCAATCCTACAAGCTTATTGACCTTTGCTGGTGATGGAGAAAAGGGCCTTCTGGGTTATTGTAAATCTCTTACAAGAGAAGCTGAAACTTACAAGGGCATTCTCCAAGCTCAACAATGTGAGATTGTTCGCCTTTCACATTTACATTCTATAGATTAGGTTACCATTTTGCAACATAAAACAGAGGTACAAGAACTGAAAGGAAAGGTGCGAAGTTGTCAAATGAAGGACACCATCTTGGGTGGTCGTATCCAAAAGAAGAAATTGCGCAATCTTGAAACATTGCAGGTTGCATCAGGAGGTCTCAAGAAAAGAATCCGAGCATTAAGGTGATGCTTCTTGGTTGGCTACATTGTCTTAGTTAAGTAATCTTTTTGTTTTTTCTTGTTATGCATTGTTTTCATGTGCCTAAATAGTGTTAGTGAAGCAAATTTTCTGCTATTTACTTATGCATTGTCTTCATGTAGAGATTCAATCTATCCTGACAAGGAAAACATTGACCCCAAAGCCAATATAGGAAAGAGATTGAAGCCACTTATAAGTAGAAGCCTGGCAGTAGATATAGTACATGACAAGAAGTTTAAGGTCCTACAACGAAATGTAGTGGATCGCTTTATTTCAGAGAACTCAGTGCCTGCAAAAGAGATACAAGGCACACTTGATTCACTTGGTGTAAGCAAAAGAGGATATTCGGCTATCCAAAAGTTTGTCTCATCCATCTTTGTTAAGAAGGGTATAAAATCCAAACTTCTACCATCAGCCTCAAGTGTTTGGAAAGAGAGGCTTCAACTTAACGAGGCACAGGGAGACTATCTTGGACAGCCCTTTCATATTAAAGCAACTTACAGTGGCCATGGAGCAAACATGGCATATGATGAGTTCAATAATATTTTTATGGACCTGTGGATATTACAGAAGAGAATGGTGGAGTTTTACAACATCACATTTGAAGAATCACGAGGGGTATTACATTTTGTGTTAAAACTGGATGAGTGTGAGCTTGTTAAAGAGAAAAAGCTAGAGAGTGTTACTATTAATTTAATGAATAGAGCCCTCTCAAAGTGTCCCAGTGATCATCCTTTATATTTTAGTGTTCAATCAAAATCTAACATATGGTGGCTTGGTGCGTTTGAGGTAAGCGAGATTCTCAGGTAAGCTCAAATGTTCACATCTACTTAAGTCTCATTTATTTTGTGTTGCAGGTAAAGAAAGAAGATCGTGAGATTCTATATTGGGTGTTCCATCGAACTAATATTCCGGAGGTGATTGATCGACATACTAACCAGGGAGAGGTACTACGTCTAGATGGAAGGGAAGACTTTCAAGTTCAGTGGCATCTTGCAGGTGACCTCAAAACATTAAAGTGCATGTATAATTGTGGAATGGGTGCAATGGCAAAGTCGCCGTGTTTGTTCTGCATGGAGCCTGCAAAGGTCATGGACCCAAAGTGGTGGAGAAAAGCTCCAATACGTCACATTGAGGATCCTGCTTTTCGACCGGTTTTGAAAATACCACTTGTGAATGTCCACATTTGTACAATGCATGCCCTTTGTAGAATTATGGAGAAATTGGTCTACTTATATATCGGGTTTGCTTGGAAGATTAAGAACTCGGCAGAACGACAAATAGCCCTGCAGTGCTTAGAAATGGTACTGTCCGATATGGGGCTTCATGGTGGCAATGTGAAAATCCAGCGGGATGAAAAGAGATCAACTGCTAAGAAGGATGTCCCATGCAAACCATCCATCGGTGGGGTGAAGGCACGGAGGTTTTTATCTAAACCCCAAGGTACAAGAGATCCGAAGCTAACAAAACATGGAAAAATATATAACACATCTTATGTTAGCAAGGTAGAGTATCAGAGATGGAAAAAGCTACATATTGCAGTCAAAGACCAAGAACCAACTACTCGTAACGCGAAGGCTAAGGTTTGGCGATCAATAGACATCCTATTTTTGATGTGCGACAAAGATGACTGGTCACAAGGTGATATGAACAAGTTCAAGGAGAATCTCAACCTTCTGAAAAAATCATTCAAGACAGCATGGACAGACACCCAGATTACTCACTACATGGTATTATCGTGTATTTCATTCTCTCTTATGTGCAAATATGTGAGTGTAAAACATTCTAACTAATTTGTTTTCATATCCAGCACATCATCTTCAATCATTTACCATATTTTATACAAAAGTATGGGAACCCGGCAATATGGAATACCCAAGGGATGGAAAAGTCTCATTACTTGGCGAGAAATGCTTATTTCAGGCACACACGACATGGTGGCTCTCGAATCAAGGCTAACAGTTTGAGAGAACGATTTGAATGGTTCTATCGTAGAATCATTCATCGAATGCAGGCAAAAGAAGTCTTGGCAAATTCAGCAACAGCACAAGCCATCAGACATTTACAACAAAAAAAAGTTAAAAGATCAATGGCATACAACAACTCCGGAGCTCGTGAAAGTCAACGAAGGTGGAGAGAGACAATGGTGTATGTGAATCACAAGTGGAGAAAGATACTATGAGTGGATGACATTGTACAAAATTTATGTAATACATGATCTTATACAATTGCTACTTGAAGTGTATCAAGATTTTGAAGGTTCAATTTTGTTTTTTGGCACGTCACCCTTGTAACGAATCATGAGATGTTTGCCATACTCTAAAAGTTCAGCTGGGTTTTGTCTATCAAGAGCTAGTGCCATTGCTGTGTAGGTGTAGTAATACGCTGCCCAACCACTTGTATAGCCCGGGTAGTAACCAAAACAATCTCTAGCAAACACTTTGTCCACAAGAATGACTTTATCTGTACTTTTGGACAGCACGGGTCCACCCAAGAAGCATGATAGTGTCTTGAATGTGTAAGTTGCTATTG
>NC_140958.1:107155302-107207802 GCF_014529385.1 Adiantum capillus-veneris
AGCTACTTTGCATTAAAACCTTTCATGACTAAGGTAACCATTTGGCAATGCATTCAGTCAGTTTTGGTTTAGTTTATAAAAGAATTCTCACCATGTGGTCTTTCAATTTTGCAGAGTGCTTTAAAAAACTACACATATGATTATTTGCAAAGATACCGAGTAAGTTTAATACAACACCTGCTTACTATGTCTAGCCCCAGAGAGCTTGAAGATAGCGGCTTGGATGACCGCACTATTGATATGACAATACATTACGTGCCACCACGACAAACCCCTGCATCCGATACAGTGGAATCACAACGGGCCGAGGGGGTCATATCAGCAGAAGATGAAAGAGCCAAGGATGAGGAAAGGTCAAATGAGCATATGGAAGGTGCTAGTGTACAACCAGAGGAGACAATGAAAGAGACAAGTCAGCCAGTGGAGGAGCCAAAAGAGCCTATGGATGAAACCCAAGATGAGGAAAGCAGGCCTATAGATGAGCAAAAGGATATGGATGAGGAAAGCAGGCCTAGGGATGAGCAAACTGATATGGATCAAGCCAGGATGTATGAGGCAAGCCGGTCAACCGAGGGAGAGGAAAAGACCTTGGAGGAAACCTTGAATGAGGCAGAAAGAGCCATGGGGGAGACCCCTGATGAAGATGTGAATGATGACTATGAAGATGTGAATGATGAAGCTAAAGCAGAGGAGAGCAACAACGACATCAACACTACAGAGACCCAGTATGGACCCTTGCTACCTGTAGATACGATTGTTCCGGTAATGTCTATTCAAGTATGGCAAAATATGTTCAGCTTCTAACTACTTATATGTACTTGTCAACTTTTACAAAGGTTGATTATCTTGGACCTCAATGAATTGCTGCTGATGCGCGTGCCTCTCGGTGACACAGAACCCTTTGAGGATTTGCAAACGTTTCGGATGGAAACTTGTCGAGTCGTGGTTTGTCCAGGAACAAGCAATTTATTCAGTTTCTTCTTCCGCGCTTTAGAGTTGCCATATAGTCTTCAATGCAAAGGCAAAACTTGTCACCACTAGTTACAATAGTTTGCAGTGTATGCGGCGCTCACACGTCAAATTTTGCCTTTTTGTATGATCAAAGAAAATGCGTTACCGTCGAGGGCTACTACCACCTTAAAAAACCACACTTACCTCTTTTGTACAAATCGTTTAGCCAAATCGGTGTACCCTTTGATGCAACTAATACACTACTGATTGATGATACTCCTGAAAAGGGAGAACTAAATCCGCCGGGAACAACTATCTCACCACCTTCTTTCGAGGGGCATTCCTTCGATTTTTACCTTGAAGACATTCTGATTCCATACTTACAGAAATTGTATCTCGGTCCATTGTTCACGGACGAGTTTGTACTTTTTAATGAATTAAGATGACTCTTCCATCATGTCTTTGTCTTGTCTAACATTGAGAGAGAGAGAGAGAGAGAGAGAGAGAGAGAGAGAGAGAGATTTGACATGGTAAAGAAATGTATTTCAAGCACACTTATTCACAGGGCACAATTGACAAATGATCTCAAAAAACTTCATGTATTGAAAGTCATTTGTATACACTTGGGTTCACAAGAATATCTGTTACATTGATACTACTTCAACCCGACCATCCAACTCTTTGCACAAAATATCTTTTTCCCTTCGCCGCATCACCTTACAGCCAGCTAGAAAAAAGGAAAAATCTGATAGGTCCCTGTCCATTGACTCTTCAATTATGTCATGCCGCAATTGCTGAAGACTGCATAGCTCCCTTATTGTAACCACCAACAGTAGGCCATGCTCTTTATCAATCACTTCCACATCCACAGCAGGATTATCTTCCAAACCTGTAGAAACCTGGTCCATAGGAATGTACTTACCATTGAGCATTTGTGATCGCATATACCAAAACGAGAGTAACAGTGATTGGCTTGCAATCATGTACTTGACAACTAGAGTATCAAGCGCGACCTCGCACCGTAAGCCAATCTCTTCCTTTACATACCATCCTCTGTCAAGAAGTTTGTCACAGGATGACTGCTGAAAGGACTTGCACATGAACATAGTTTTCATAACACGGATGTTGTAGCTATGAAACAACTCTATGAAGAGTGCAGCAGGACAAAAGTTTGCAATTCTAACCAGTTTGGTGGGAATGAAGCTACGTAGAGACCTTTGTATATCCTTGTAGAGCTTACTTCGCATTGCCTCCACCATTGTTTCCTTGGGAACTAGCCAGTCCATAGTGTTCCAATCGGTTGGTAGAGACACTTTCACCAACATGCCATTCTTATTCCCTGAGCTGAGTTGGTAGAAGTGGTCATAAAAAAATATTCCTTCATCAGCCAGGCTTTTGCTGCTCCTCCCTGAATACTGTAGAGAACCAATGTGGGCATGAACAACAAGGAAGAGGCCTATTATGAACTCCACAGGCTCTCATTGCTCATAAGAAGAGGGATAAACATCTGCAATATATATAAGAAGAGTTAAACTAAGAGTATCAATAAGTAAAAATGACAAATCTAATGTAATTGAGCTGTGAAGAATGGAGACATTGCTCATAAGAAGAGGGAGAAACATTATTGCAAAATATATAAGAAAAGTTATAATGAGAGTATCAGTAAGTTCAGATGTCAAGAGTACTTACAGATCAAATGAAGTTCAGATGTCAAGAGTACTTACAATTGCAACGTGGTTGATGTATATCTGATACATTTCCATCGTTTGCTATTACGTCTGGATGGGTAAACACATGCTGAACAAGAACTTCCTTTACAGATATTTTGCCGATTTCAACTTTGAAATCCAACACTCTGGCCTTCCATGCTGAGCAGTAAACGTTGATACCACTAGACCTCTTGGGTCTTCTTGGTTGCATGAGGACCCATGAACCTTTGTTTATCCTTTGTCCAACCCATTGGTTCTCTGCACTTATTGAAGTTGATATTGTAATTGAGGATATGCTACTACTTGGCCTTCTAGGCAAAGTGCAGTTGTTGGTTGTTGGTGTGAGAGACAGTAAACACCTGGAGCTTCTTGGGCGAGAAGACGTGGAAGCCATAGCTCTCAGAGAAAAGCTTTAGTGGAGGGAGATTCACTTTGAAAGCATTCTAATGGAGGGAAAGTGTTTTAGAATTCCAATATCTTGTGCGGGCTTAATGGTCACCCTCCAGTACGTTAATGACCATAAGAGAATATCAGAAGTGGGACCACTGGCAAGCACCTAACAACTCGGTAAAAGGAAGGAATCTACGATGCCACAATCCTAGATTCGTGAAAGTTTTATGCTATTTTCCTATTTTTTGAGTCTTTGCACGTACTTTCCTACGTAACGTAGCCTTCGTGCTCATTGGACGCGCTCTATTTTTCTCTCTCTTCATATGGCCCTCCAAATGACCTCCGAAATTTCCTAATGAAAGATATGCAAAGTGCCATAAGCACCAAGCACTCCAATTAATAAGAATTTATTGCTCTACTTGGAGTTTACTTACTATCAGTTAACGCATGTTTGCGACTAAGTTTAGTCTCTTCATGTTTAAATTAGGCTCTCAACCTTGAACACTAGTTATGGTGGAGTTATTTACTGTTGAAATTGGAGAACAAGTCAAGGACTTACACTTGGCTGATGAGTTAGGTCAGCAAGTTACTTTCACGAAAATGAAAAGCGGTACTCTTTCAAGTACATGTTTGTCGTGATAACTCGTTAAGCATGCTCATGTGCATTCTAAATGGTGTGTACACACTAGATGGTTCCAAATGGACAACAATGTGCAAAATCGAGATGTTATTCTTGATTTCATTGAACCTCCTAATGCACCGTGTTTTCAGTCAAACAAACAGCTGGATCCATGAAGGATACCACTCTAGAAAACATTAGTGTTCTTATGAAGATCCTACCACTTTTGTTTTCGCAGAGACGAAAACGCTTCTCCAAGGGGGGAGTAATGTCATGCCAAGGGTAGGACTATAGGAGGACATGGCCCTGGGCCAGAGGCCGATGGATACACTTGCAGTATAGGGGCTATATATAGGAGGGCCAAGGGCCTATCTATAGGTACGGTTGGGTAGTTAGTGGCATGTCTATCTCCCTATGTCCTTTCAGAGGAGATCTGCAATCTTGGAAGATCTGTACTTTCTGTCAGAAGTAGGTAGCATAGAATGTCCCCTCAATGATTGGGAGGGGGAAGTGACAAGAGAGAAAGGCGGGGGGAAGAGAGGGAGTTGTCTCACATTTTAGAGAGAGAATGTGAAAAATCTGCTTTTTGGTAAGGGGCTTAAAAGTGCCTCCTTTAATGAGATCTAAGTGAGAGAGGATGTTTCATATGTTAGAGAGAGAGAGAGAGAGAGAGAGAGAGAGAGAGAGAGAGGAGAGGGGTGAAAAAGCGACATTTTTTAAAATTCAGTTATCCACCTCTCTTTTGGGTTAAAATAAACTATTTTCAAATACAAAATATAAAAATGACATTTTTTAAAATCCAAACAGAGGCCTTTTTGCCCTATCTTTTAGGTTTGGTCAACTTGGCTTAGGCTTTAATCATTTCCTTAAACTACCGAATAAAGAGGCTCTCCTATACCCCATTCACTTCCTAATGTATTACCTCGTCTCCTTTCATTGCTGCCTGTACATTCCACTTGAGCTATTTGTTGGTGATTCAACTTGGTGGACAAGCTGAATGGTGTGGCAGATCATTCCGCTTGGTGGCATCCCCAAGCCGCTCTCGGCTTTAGTTTTTTTTCTTTGCTAGGTGGGCTAGCTCCCATATCAACTGCGTCTTCCTCTTTAGGGTGGCTCCCTTTATCGGCCGATGCAGTCTTCTTTTGAGTTGCGCTGCATAATATGGCTCGGGTTTGAGCATGTTTATCTTTGTAATTTTTTTAGATTTAATATATAAAACTCACAATTGGTGAGTTATGCTAAAAAAAAAGGAGTATAAGTGGTGTGTTATTATTATGGCTTCCTAAGAGAAAATTCATTGGTTTTACTACAAGCTTGAAAATGAGATTGGATTAGCCAAATAATTATGGCTAGAAAAAGTAAGTTTTACATTATTCTTGATATTCTTGAAAAGATAAAGAGAATATATTGTTGAAAAATGAAAATTTCTACAACTAGTTAACTACAACTATGCTAAATTTTCAACATCTAGCGTTTTACACTCTCAAGCTTCGTGGTGGTTTTTTTTTGGGGGGGGGGGGGGGCAACTATATGTAAAACCTATGTATCGCATGCACTTGAGGAACATTCATAAAACCTTTTACATGTGAATTTTTCACCCCAATAAAAGAGATCCTTTTTCTATTCAATATATATTCTTTTTCAAGATCATTTTTTCAACACCTTTATGTATGTGAAAATATAGAATAAAATAAACCCTGCTATTAAACCCACGTGATATGTAATTTATTATTGTAGTTACCCATCCCAGTTACTAAGTATCTTTCAAAATTAATTTATGGGAATTGAAGGTAATCCTGTTCAATCATATGTGTATGTAGATCATTAAGATAATCTCAATCAAGCAAACATGAAGGTGAACTACTTAAAAAACTAAAAAGTGAACATATAATTGAGCATGTATCATATTTTGGGTAGTTCTAGACATATATCCTAGTTGAGCAACTAGAAAGACTAGCGCCTTCAACATAGTGGGACATTTATTGGGTCCATTCGACACACACCAATTAATTTTTGGCGAAGATTCCACCAACCCCTTAACTTTTAGAACAGGGAGGTGAATAGGAGCTGATGCACAAGCCCCTCTCCTTGCCGGTTGCGTGCTCCTCCATGCCTGTCTTCTTGTGAACGCCATCCACCTCTCCTCCTCGTCCTCACCCTGATCCTCATGCTCCTCACTCTCCCTGCCCGCCTCTGATCTCGCTCATGCCATCCACCTCTGCTCCTCCTCCCCATGCTGATCCTCATGCTCCGCACTCTCCCTTCCGCCTCAGCATGTCTTCATCATGCAAATCACTGCCTCCCTCTCTATCTCGCAAGAGCATTGGCCTCTCTCTCTGCCCTCGACAACACTACCTGCTCCTCCATCGGCCTCTCTCTCTATCTCGCAAGACCATTGGCCTCTCTCTCTGCTCTCGACAGTACTACTCGCACCATCACTTGCAGGCCTATGCACATCCAACACAGCTGTGACAAACACTCCTTGACAGTGCAGTCATCGCCATGCCATTGACGATCAAAGAGTGTGTGTCTGTGTGCACGTCTAAGAGAGAGAGAGAGAGAGAGAGAGAGAGAGAGAGAGAGAGAGAGACCCCTTCAGTGCACGCGATGGCCCACTGGTAGGCTAGAGAGAATTAAAAAAAATCATCGTCCACCGCCCTCGCTCCTGATGCCATGCCTTCAAGCTCCTCCCCCGAGTTGCTGCAGCACTCCAACTCCTGCTCCTGATGTCTGGGATACAAACATCACTACATTCCTCTCTCTTATCCTCTCTCCTCCACGTGCCGCATTTTGCTTTTTTTCCTTGGTAGACATGAGAACATCCCCCCGGATTCCAATTAATGTGTCTTGCTCTGAAAATTAGGACAACATATTAGTTTGGTAATATGACATATAACTTTCCTTCCAAGGTTTTGGAAAAAAATCAAATACTCCTATCATATGTATGTATTTGTAGAAGTCTTACTGTAGCTCAAAGCTAACACCACACTTTATTTGGAGAAAAAAAAAGAAACTCTCGTAACTCTTGACTATATGGTCACACGAGGAACTCTCAAAGCAAAAGAGTGCTCAATTTGACGGAAAAACGATATATTTGCTAAGTGAACCTCATTTTACAAAAGGTTAAAAAAGCTCTATACAACAAACATATTTTTTTTCATAATACCACACTTTATTTGGAGAAAAAAAAAGAAACGCTAGTAACTCTTGACTATATGGTCACATGAGGAACTCTCAAAGCAAAAGAGTGCTCAATTTGAGGGAAAAACAATATATTTGGTAAGTGAACTTCATTTTACAAAAGGTTTAGAAGGTTAAAAAATCTCTAGACAACAAACATATTTTTTTTCAAAACATCAATGAGTTCTTGACCAAAGTCTATGGTTGCTGTAGGCCCACAATTTCCTTTTAAAAACAGAATTAAGTACAAAAGAGGTGCATAATTTGCATTCTGTTGACCTATCATTTATGTTTCTAAGTGTACACCATCATTGTCTTTATAAATTCTTCCACTTAACACACTTTGATTCTTTACTTTCATGTCCTCATGCGCTATGTAACCTTGGCAATGTAGCCTCAACTTGCCAATGATAGGCGTTATGGCGACTTCATGCCTTGGCATCACTAACGTTGCATCCATCTGTGGCCCCATGTCTTCAAGCTTGATTCACAAATGGGCCGCCATCTCTGGCTAGATAAAGTTGGCCTTAGCTTTGTTGTCAAAGAAAATAAAAGCTTCTTGGTCCTTTACTTTGCCACCTCCTCCTCCTTAGCACACTTGAAGCAATGTCCTTGCTTGTGTATTGGTTTTTTTTGGCAGACAACTGAGGGTGGAATATTTTTTCTTGAGCATTGTCTTCTTGGATTTCTTCTGTCCTTTGATGCGTCTTTCTTTGTAGTTGTGGTCATTGGCTTATCTGTAACGTAAGTCAAAGATCCTGTTCAAGGAGAACCCATCCATAGCATGTTTCATGAGGCGCTAAATGCTTGAAGACATCTGCTTGAGGTAGTATCTTTGAATCTCTTTAGGTAGACCGCAACAATATCATTGCGTTTGCTCCTTCAAAGGAGACTTTTCTAAAATAAGTCACTGGTAAAACCATATTGTAAGTGGAAATAGTGTCTTCTTTCTTCATCAACAGATGATTCCAAGCCGTCAAAACGCCCGCTTCAAATTGGGGTGTCAACCAAATAGATGAAAACAACTTCTTGAGCTTCACCCAATTTCCTGACGCTTTCCCATGTAGTAAATGCCACAAGTTGGTGACATGGCATGGTCCTTAGTGTCAAAGTCGACAATGCGGAAGCGTAGAGACCAAGGGGAGTGAGCATGAGAGAGAGAGAGAGAGAGAGAGAGAGAGAGAGAGAGAGAGAGAGAGAGAGAGTCTCCTGAACCAATCAACTTTGGCAATGAATAACTGAGTGTGTATACAATGGAGGCAAGGGGTTGCTTATATAGCAATCCCAGAAAATTTCCCTACCCAAGACTTTGACAAATAAGTAAAATAAATACCTAAAAGAAAAACTAAATAATGGGACCACATTGGGCAGTTCACTTGAGATGCCAAAACTTTAACACCCTCTTTGCAGCTCATAGTGGGCAAGTCGATGAAGAAGCTACCATGGACACCCAAACACCGGCCGAGGGCTACTAGATACACCTCAATGTTGCTCTCGTCAACTTTGTACCTGAAAGTAATGCCATCTTGAGCATCGGTTGCCTTTGTAGAAACTTTGAACTGTAGACATAGTGGACATCAATAATGAGACCAAGTCGATGAAGAAGCTACCATGGACACCCAAACACCGGCCGGGGGCTACTGGATACACCTCGGTGTTGCTCTCCTCAACTATGTACCTGAAAGTAATGCCATCTTGAGCAACCATTGCCTTTGTAGAAACTTTGAACTGTAGACCACACTACGTCCAATAATCCCCATTCGTGAACTGTGAACACATCACGTCCAAAATATAAAACTCCAAGATAATGAGCTATCGGAACACATTCTGTCCATAATGTGACCAACAACAATGAATTGGCTAGCCCATCCATAGTGTTTTTGATGTTTGATTGGTTCCCTGCCAGATGCATGTGCATTGGACTCTGACCTACGGGTCCAAACACCAATAACTTGAACTCCAACAGAAGGGTCCAAATTAATTATAGGGAGCATTGTTTGCCCCTCTCTACCACTCACAAGCCTCTCTCTGACTGAAGCTAGTGGTGACATGTCACGAGGACGTGGCAGCTGTTAACTATGTCATGAGGACGTGGCAACTGCTAACCTTAGTTGTTGGTTTCTTTCCAATGATTTTTGTTTTATTTTTGAGACCCTCCTTTTGAAGTTGCAAATGGTCGGACATTGTATGGCCAATGTGAACGGTAGTTTCACCCACAGACAGCGGGAAGTTGGTCGGCACTGGAATTCGTATAGCAAGAGGATGTCTAGGCTCAGTTCAAGATCATGTAGGTCCCCTCGTTGCACTTAGCAAGTTGGTGGATACTAGGAAGTGAAATCAATAAGGGCATTGTTACCATATACATGTGGTAGTGATGTGTGTGAACACACTAGGACCGCCGGGGCATTTTTTCCCTCTTTAGGAGGTTTTTTCCCCCGTGCATTGTATATACGCCCATCACTCTAGGGCTATCTATCTTTCCATTGCACACTAAGTAACACACTCTCTATTGTGTGCCTTGAGCTTCCTTTGTCTTCTCCAAGCTGTGTGTGTTTCTCTGCAATCCTAATTCCAACAATTGGTATCATAGCAGGTCACGTCCTCCCGGGCTTAGTCGCCAGCTGCTTCAGTACACGCTTTCTCACTTTCTCCGATTTCAGTGAGCTTTGGTGAGCGTTCGCAGGTCGACAAATATTTTGGGGTGCTCAGAATTTTGATTTGGGCTCATTTCGGCCTCCGTTTCCACTACAGGCAGTACTGCACAGGCTATTTCATCATTTTGTGCAGAATTTCTGTCAGTGCCAATTTCTGCATAACAGGTGCCTTATAGTCTTCTACGGTTTGTGCTATATAGCACAGGTTGTTCCCGCTCCGTTTCTCCTATTTTCGGGCAGTTTTCACATCAGGTGCAGCATTTACCATGGCTGACAACAACAACACAGATGTGTTCAAGATGTTTGCTGCTGAGGACAGGTTAGATGGGGACAACTACCCTATGTGGGCTTATATGATGCAACATGTTCTTGTGTCAAAAGGTGTCTGGAACATTGTGCAGGGCATTGATGTACATCCTGGTTCTGAGAATGTAGGCGATGTTGAGGATGTTGCAGGTCTTGCTGCAAGGATTGCAGCTGTTAGAGTTGTTTTTCCTACGGCAGAACAAGCTCGTTGGGATGTTAAGGATGCGTAGGCTCATGCATTGATTGCGTTGTCTATCAAGCGCACCATTGTTCCTCACATCCGTTCAGCAAAATCTGCAAAACAGGCTTGGGATATTCTAGAAAGTCTTTATGCAAGCCGCAATGAGGCTAAAATTGCTTTGCTGCGTAAAGAGCTGGAGTCAAAGATTATGCATGAGGAAGATGATATGGACACTTTCCTTGCTAGTGTCAAGGATATCAATGAGCAAATTATTTCTGCAGGTGAAGTCATTTCAGACAGTTCACTTGTGCAGACTGTTCTTGATGCCTTACCAGATTCCTACCAGACTTTTGCTAGTACTTGGAGACTGATGACCCAAGGAAATCCTGAAGTTGTCAAGTTTGATGCATTATGCACATTGCTGTTGCAAGAGTCACTTTCTAGAAAAAACAGGACTAGGCAGCTTGCAGTTCAACAGGCCTTTATTGCTTCTCAAAGAAAGGGTGGTAACAGTAATGCAGCCACTTCTTATGGTTCTGCTACGAGTGGCAAAAATTATGTTCCTAATGCTTCTGCTCGCAGTACTTCGTCTGACAATTCTGGTGATAAGGGCAAAAAGAAGATGCATTGCCATTATTGTAAAGCCAATGATCACTTGATCAAGTCGTGTCCTAAGTTGAAGGCCAAAGAGGCTAAGAAGAAAGAGGGTGGTTCCACTGCAAATGCTGGTTCCACTACAAATGCAGCCATTGTTGAGTCTTCTGTGAAAGGAGATTGTGTTGCTGATGTTGATGCAGAATGGGCTTTTAGCGCAGAGTGCACTTACAATCATGTTGTCCATGATGCATGCTTGTTAGTTGCTGCAAATTCACATGTGTCGTATTTCGACAGTGGTGCTACAAAGCACATTACCTCACATCGTGAATTGTTCACCTCTCTCAAGTCTGTCCCTCATGGGAATTCAATCACTTGTGCCAACAACGCCTCTTATCCAGTTCAGGGAGTTGGAAAGATTGTGCTCACTGTTGCTAATGGTAGTTCCTTCACACTTGTTGATGAACTTTATGTACCTAGGATCAAGAAGAATCTCTTGTCTGTATCCGCACTTGCTAGACTTGGACTTGTAGTCAAATTTGTGGATGACAGATGTACAGTTCATGATCTCAGTTTTGGTGATAAAATTGTTGCATCTGGGCTTTTGTGCCGTGGGCTGTATAAGCTCACTTTGTATGACAAGTGTGGACAAAATTTTGCAAATGCTGTTGCATATTCAAGGGCTATTTCAGATGCAAAACTTTGGCATGCACGTTTTGGTCATCTGAATTTTGCCAGTTTGCTGCGTTTGCAGAAATCTGATATGGTTGCTTCTTTGCCGCCTCTTGAAGCACCTGTCAAACATGTTTGTGAAGGCTGTATTTTGGGTAAGATGCAGCGTTCTAAATTTCCAAAGGATGGTTCAGTTCGGGCCACATGAAGCTTGCAGCTTGTGCATAGTGATGTTTGTGGGCCCATGCAAACTCCGTCCTTGGGCAATTACTTGTACTTTGTGACTTTCATTGATGATTACTCCAGGCATGCATGGGTATTTCCGCTTAAAGCGAAGTCCGAAGTTTTTATGTGCTTCAAACAATTTCTGGCTATGGCTGAAAATGTCTCGAAATGTACTATGGGCACCCTCCGTTCAGATCAAGGGGGGGAGTATATGTCTCATGAATTTAATGCATTTCTGGCTAGTTGTGGGATAAAACACCAATGTACAGTGCCTTATACACCTCATCAAAATGGTGTTGCTGAGAGGAAAAACAGGTCACTGACGGAAATGGCACGATGTATGGTCAAAAGTCAAGCTTTGCCGCATTCTTTTTGGCTTGAGGCCATTATGTGTGCCACTTATGTACTTAACAGGTGTCCTACGAAAGCTTTGCAGTCTATTACTCCATATGAAGCATGGCATGATAGAAAGCCTTCTATTGAGCACATGCGTGTTTTTGGCTGTTTGGCATATGCTTTGGTGCCACAAGTGCAACGCAGAAAATTGGATGATAAGGCTGTCAAATGTATTTTTGTTGGTTATAGTGCTGAAAGCAAAGGTTACAGGTTGTATCATCTGCAAACAAAACGTATTCTGGTTTCACGGGATGTAGTGTTTGTGGAAGATTCTGTTCAGCCCTTGCTGTCATGTACTAGAGACAGTAATGTAAGCTCACAAGACATTTATGACACTTTGTTGCCACTTTTAAGTGGTGGAAATACGAATGTAAGTTCCAATGAGGAAAATGTATTGCCTATGGGGGTTTCTGAAAATGTTTTAGATTAGCCTATTACTGATGCAGATGTACATGATGTACTTGATGAGGAAAGGGCTAAAAATGAGCAGGCTAGAGGTATGCCAAAATGGTTGGTGCACACTTTGCGTGACAGTAAATTGAATGCACCTTTGTCTAGTCGTACTCGTTCAGGCTCTCGCCATGCATCTTATGCATCAGATTGTTATGCTTTGGTTGTGTCTAGCTTACATGATGTTGAGGAGCCTCTGACTTTTGATGAAGCACAAAATTCAAAAAATTGGATGGCTGCCATGCAATCAGAATATGATGCACTTATAGAAAATGACACATGGACTTTATGTGATTTGCCTCCTGGCAAAAAGGCCATTGGTACAAAGTGGGTTTACAAGTTGAAACGCAAACCGGATGGTGAGATCAATCGCCATAAGGCTCGACTTGTTGCAAAGGGTTATGCACAACAAAAAGGCATAGATTATGAAGAGACTTTTGCTCCCACTTGTCGTATGACTACTGTGCGTTTTCTATGTGCATTGGCAGCTCATTTTGGTTGGGATGTACATCAATCAGACATTGTTATTGCTTTCTTGAATGGTGACATATTTGAGGAAGTTTATGTAACGCAGCCTCGCGGTTTTGTCATAAAAGGACAAGAAGACAAAGTGTGCAAATGTAACAAGGCTTTGTATGGGTTGAAGCAATATCCTCGTTCTTGGTATGAGAAAGCTGACACTCATTTGGTCAAACAAGGCTTTCGTAACAGTCCAACATAAAGCACATTGTATGTAAAGCGTGAGGGTGATGTATTTCTCATCGTGGTTCTTTATGTTGATGATTTGCTGATCACTGGACCAAATGAGAGACATATTGCTGAATTTAAGGCTGATTTGATTGCTACTTTCAAGATGAAAGATTTTGGGCTGTTGCATCATTATTTGGGTATACAGTTTAAGCAGTGTGATGGTGGTATTGCCTTGTGTCAGAAAAATTACATTGAGATATTTCTATGTAAGTTTGGACTTGAGGATTGCAAACCTATTGCCACTCCCATGGAAACAGGTTTGAAGTTGAGTCTACATGATGCTGGTGATCCTGCTGATGTCACTCTTTACCAAACTGCTATTGGCTGCCTCATTTATGTATGCAACACGAGGCCAGATATTCAGTTTGCAGTCTCACAGGTCAGCAGATTTATGCATAGCTCAGGGTTTAAGCATTGGCAGGCTGTCAAGAGGATTTTCCGCGACCTTAGTGGCACTTTACATCTTGGCTTGTTTTATCCCAAGGGGGGATCATTGCCGCCAGACTTACATGCTTTTTCGGACTCAGATTGGGCTGGTTGTTTTGACACACGAGTGTCCACAAGTGGTTTTTGTTTCATGCTTGGCAGTTCATGTATATCATGGTTGATCAAGGAGCAACCTACTGTGGCCACTTCGAGTTGTGAGGCTGAGTACAGGGCAGTCTTCACAGCTACGGTTGAGTGTGTATGGCTCAGACACCTTATGGCTGATTTGGGTGTTGGACAAGACACTTCCAACACTATCTACACTGGCAGTCAGAGCGCATTGGCAGTTGCGAGGAACCCAGTTTTTAATGCTCGCACAAAGCACATTGAGGTGCATTACCACTATGTCAGGGAGAGGCTCTCAGCAGGAGAGATCATCTTGGCTTATGTGCCAACACAGGACAACCTTGCAGATCTTTTCACAAAAGCATTGTCTCGTGAGAAGCTTGAAGCTTTCCGCAAAGCTTTGGGCTTACTCCCCTTTGTGGACTCTGATCCTGTCCTCAGGGCATGGCACTTCCCTTTACTCATGTGCCAGCTCTCGTTCACCGCATCACTCCAGGGGGGATTTGTTACCATATACATGTGGTAGTGATGTGTGTGAACACACTAGGACCACCTGGGCATTGTATATACGCACTCTCTATTGTGTGCCTTGAGCTTCCTTCGTCTTCTCCAAGCTGTGTGTGTTTCTCTGCAACCCTAATTCCAACAGGCATAAAGCCAAGGTGGGGTCACCAAAGGAAAGTACACGATGAGTAGCGTTAAATGGTAACCTTGCATTTGCACTACATTTCTACTCAAATGTATACACTTTTTATCAAAGTTTTAACCTAGTGTTCATTCTCTCTTTCCGTAATAGCCTTTTTCCATACAAACACCTTACCCTTTTTAGATCTTTATGCATTTACATCATATTTCTCTCTTCATGCTAAATGTAAATAGTAAACTTAATTCTACTCTCCTAGTTTTTTTACTGCACATTCTTTTAACTAATTACCTTTACTAATTTAAATAGCTATCTACATCCCATAATTTGTAAATAAATAATTTATGGGCACTTATCTTACCCATCTTCTCTCAAGGGTAGGGTTAACCTTGTAGGCCTTCCCTTCCCCACCACTATGTGACCCAACTCTTGGATCATTTACTTGTGTTGGTCAACAAATCTTAAATATAATGTATATCCCCAATAAATCAAACTTTATTGGAGCCTACCTCATTTCTTTAAGGTGGATTCTCTTTTGAAAAAGCATGCTACACCTTGGATGCATGCTAAAGGGTCCCCTACAAGGAGACTTGGTTCAAAAGGTGTTTTGGATGCATCTTGAACGCCTTAGCTCGTGGGTATAATTGAGGAACACTCCAAAATCAGCTTAAACACTTTGAGAAGGTCAACTTTGCCTTTTACAGCACTCAATTCTGAGTTACAGGCTGAAAGTTATGGTGAAAACAAGGTGTTGCGGACACTGTTACTGCAGGTCAAAGTTACAATCAGGTAAACCACAAAGGTGAAAAGTTTTCTTGACTTCTTCAACATTCTAAAATACCAATGGGGAGTTAAAAACCACTTGCATGTGGAGGGGTCGGCTCAAGATGCTTCCAATGACACAACAAACAGGATGGGAAAACTCTGCAGGAGCCACTGGAGGGACATCATGGTGGGGGCCACGTACATTATCAACCCTTATGGAGCCTCCACGACTTAAAAGGCTATTTTTAATGAAAAAATAAGTCCCTTATTTGCATAATTGAAGGAATGGTCAAAAGGAAACCTAACTATGGTTAATTACCTACCCTAGTCAAGTTTAACCTAACCCAAGGTCTTGTACAGCTATAAAAAGGCCCTTTGGCAAGCACAAAAATACACACACCTACTCCATTGCTGCAAATAAGCTCCTCTAAGGTTAGGGAAGCCCTAATCTCTCTCTCCTCTTGTCTCCCTATCCATTTCCTAAGCTCGCTATCACAAGCGGCACCATAGAGAGAGCATCAATATGCTATTGCTACCATTCTCTTGCAAACATTTCTCTTACCATACTCATCCCTAAATAAGGATTTTAGATTCTATATGAGAGCAAGGATATCAAGT
Source organism: Adiantum capillus-veneris (assembly GCF_014529385.1). NCBI lineage: Eukaryota > Viridiplantae > Streptophyta > Polypodiopsida > Polypodiales > Pteridaceae > Adiantum > Adiantum capillus-veneris. Next base: position 107,170,958 of record NC_140958.1, read on the forward strand.
TCAATGATCTATCTCATGGTTTGATCAACAAATTGTTGCAATTGGGGTGTCGTCGTCACACTTTTGCTCTAAGCGCATGTAAAATTGGTAAACATATCTTGGCAGCTTCTCATATTTTGTGCTCATTGGGTTGCTTGTTTGTTGAGAAAGGTTTTTGTTCACCATGGTGTCTATTTTCTTGGCTTCTCTCCTTATGTTGTGTGTAAGTAAGTCTTGGGGCTGCATAGATGGAGAAGAGCTCTCTATGCATGCCACCTTATGTGTGTAAGTAGTCTCTTCTTTTGGGAAAGGAAAGGAGTTGTCAAGTATTTGTGCATTATGGTGTTTTGAGTTTTGAGGTTTTGTGCTTGCTTTTCTTAGAAGTATATGAGCACTAATATGGTGAAGGTCAATCTTTGCATCTGAGTTTGTGCAGTGTTCAAAGGGATTGCTTAAGGAGAGTGTGTTGAATGGTTGAAGGGAATTTTGTGTTGAAGCACATAAGGAAGGTGTGGGTGTGTGTGTGTGTGTGTGTGTGTGTGTGTGTGTGTGTGTGTGGTTTGTTTTGGTTTCCTTCTTTCTCCATAAAAGAGGGTGGTGCCCCTAAGAAATATGCGTGTGTAGGGTCTCATGGAGTGGTTGTCTGGTGGGAGCCTTGAGTTGAGCCCCATCTCAAAAAATCCACTCTCAATGACAGTTGGACCACATTGCATTTTTGGATGCCGTCCCAATGGGGATAGATGGTCAGAAGACCAGTGGGAGCTCAACGGAAGTATCTCCTACAAATTAGGGAACTGCTATTTTGGGCCATGAAATCTATTCGCGTCATTACCTCCAGAATGCCAAGGGGAACATTTTAGAAATCTGTCGCAGAGTCAATTGGGCAACCGGGCGGGAGATTTTTAAGGTGCAACCCCGAAATGGGAAATTGCTTGTAAATGTGCCAAGTGGCAGAATTGGTGCACTTTCCTCTTGCAAAAAAATGGGCGCTGAATTTTAAGCTAGGACGAGCTTCATTTGTAGCTTGCCACAGGTTAAGAGCTATTGACTGCAAGCTTTCTCTCTCATGTACGGTGTGGTGCATGAAGTCATGTCCTGCACACCTCACACTGCTCTCTCTCTTCCCTACGTGCAGTAATGTGATGCCCCACAAGAGGGCTCTTCATTTGACTCATGTATAACTGTGTGGTTATATGTGTTTTTGCTGAGGCAAGAGCCTCTCTGAGTAGGAATGGGAGTAGCTAAGTGCTGTTCCAAAAGTAGGCACCGGTGAGAGTGATAACCTCACCGTATAGGTGCGATTCAACGTTGGTTATGCGCTGTATTTTGACTCTTTTTCAGCCATACTAATGCCAAAACCCTTGGGAATAGTGACCCACTGCTAGGCAGTTCAGGGACTATTTAGGGCTAAAAACAGGGCAAAACCAGTAAATACAATGTGCTGAATTTACTGTTTTTGGGCAGGAATTAGAGGGTTTTGTGAAGGTAGTGACTAGAGCCCAAGCAAAAGAAAATGCTGAGGACCAAGCTAATGAGGAGAAAGATCAACAACCCAAACAAGGGGAAACAACTAGTGTGTCAGTGAGGACTGGGAGAAAATCCTGGAAAGCCAAAAGAGATAGAATTAAAGCAAAAACAATTACAAATCAAACTGCACTACAAACAGAATTACAAGAGACAAAGGAGCAATTAAAACAAGAATGGGAAAACAAAACGGTGGTGAGCGATAAGAAACCAAGGAAGGCATCTTCCGGAGGATCTGTGTTGGTAGACAAAGTCCTAGAGCCATTAGATGCTGCACTAGAAGCATATGGGAGTTGGTTTCGGGCAAGTTTTGGGGTTGTTATGCTGCTGAAATTTTGCCAAAACATGTGGCATCTAGCTGGATACAGGTAAAGAATATCCTCTTAAAGTATAAACAAATACCAAAAGGGGCACCAATTTCGGGGCCTACAGGTTGTCGGTGTCTGCTCGAAGCATTCTAGCTTCGGTGCCGTGTCTGCGCTTAAGTGTTAATTCCCGTCTCGCAGGTTACCTTTGTAAAGTGCTCTTTGTGTGTGTCTAAAGTAAAGAATTTCGTGTGAAAGTCAAAGCCTACCGTCCCACGGGCCGGTTTCATGACACCTGTCATTTGACTAGAAATCTGATGTTGAGGGCATTGTGGCCACCGCCACGAGTGCCATGTCGATCTCCTCTGTCAAATTTATTACCGTAATCTTTTTCCAGCTTGCCTTTATCGTTGTCTTCCTGTGAGTTCCTAATTTTGCCTTTGGCTTCAAACTCTCGAGCCAAACAAAGCGTCGAGTCGCATTCATGACAATTGTGATTGTACCTCGTGGGTACCAAGGCAGCTAACTGAGTACTGGTATTGCCGTCCTTGTCATGCTGACCTTTGCCTTTTTCCTCTAGCGAACTTGGGCATTTGCTTTTGCCTTCACAATCTTGAGCCAAACAATCTACCGGTTTCCTTGAGAACTGTGTCGTTGCATAGGCCGCTAAATGGATGATTGACGATCCGTTACCCATAGCTTTTGGTTATCTTTGGTTGATGTCATCGTTGGAGGTAGAGAAAGGGGGGGCCATCTCACGGATTGCTCCTAGGATCCTCTTTGACATACCAAGGTGAGGGACACGAAGGTCCTATTGTCCCAAGGTTGCCAAAAATTTCTCAAAATAGCCGATTGTCCCTTTGACGGCAGGCGACATGGGAACGGCCTCAAAACTGGATCCACGGCTCGGTGTTTCCAAGGATAATGCATTTTATAAAAAAAAATGATGCTTGTTGACTTCAACGCCATCCGCTGCAGGCGTTTCACAACGCATGTGCCACAACGCCTCCAAGCTTTGCCTGCGTAGCCACCCTTCTATAGCTTCTTGCGTTTCAAACACGCTGCAAACAGTCGATGGAGGCCCTACCCGCTAGCGGTTAAAACGCTACGGATAGCACAAGATGCCAACTTCACCTACTTGCTTATGCTTTTCAAACGCCAAACTAGCCTGTGTTTTAGACGCTCCAAGAAAAAAAAGCAATAGGAGCAAAGTATGCCGATCTGCCTCTTCAACGCTTTGCCTTCTCCAAATCCTCTTCTACGTGGTGCTATCTTTTCTTCCGAGCAATGCTCCTCTTGAATCACCGAGCTACACTGAGGCTCTGATGTCATGTCAAACTCGACGATGCGAAAGCGTAGAGACCAAGGGGAGTGAGCATGAGAGAGAGAGAGAGAGAGAGAGAGAACAAGAGAGAGTCTCCTGAACCAATCAACCTTGGCAATGAATAACTGAATGTGTATACAATGGAGGAAAGGGGTTGCTCGTATAGCAATCGCAGTAAATTGCCCTACCCAAGACTTTGACAAATAAGTCAAATAAATACCTAAAAGCCAAACTAAATAATGGGATCACATTGGGCAGTTCACTTGAGATGCCTAAACTTAAACACTTACGGAGTTAGATGTCACAAATTGCTGACGTGTCAAAGCCTTGAAGAATGGAGCCAACTTGCAAATTTTGATCGAGGGGCTTAAACCCTAACAAGAACAAGTAATAGAAGAAGAAGTCCTACCTGGGGACCCCATCCGATGGGGCCCTAGTGACATAAAGGAATTAAAAATAAAGCAGGACCCACACACACACACACACACACAAAGGCTTGCGCAACCAACTGATGACGTGGCAGAATTGTATGGATCTTCGCAATTTGCGTTGATAGTGTTGATGTCGCAAATTTTTGCAAAACGTGCTGACAGTGTTGACGTAGCAGTTGTACGTAATTCCATGATTTACGCTGGTAGTTTTTTGGCATTGCTTTTGGACCATAAGCATTTGAGTTTGAAGGCTTTTCATGTAAACTACTTTTGGGGCCTAGGGTCTTTAAATATAGGGCCTTTAAATATGAGGCCATGGGCTCATTCTTTGGCATGCTTCCTGGAGAAGGTGCAGAGTCTAGAGTATCGGTCTCTCTAGGGGGGGATTCCGCCACTCCGTGTCGTGTGTAGTCTCTCTCTCTCTCTCTCTCTCTCACTTCAGTTGTTATTGAAGTGCTAAAAGTCTGTTCAGTCTGTTCTTTTCAATTGGCACGTGGTGCCCGCCGTGTGGCAGTGGTATCAGAGCATCAGGCGTGTGCTTTTCTGAAAGCATACCGGTCCTACAAGAGAGCAGACAGAGCTATTGAAATTTTACTTGAAGTATCCAGAGCAGACATAGCTATTGAAATTTTACTTGAAGTATCTAGAGCAGACATAGCTATTGAAATTTTACTTAAAAGTATCTTCGAGGGACTTATTAGTCACTCGCACCCTTACTTCATTGCGCATAGGGCGCGCTCTCGTCTTCACCGCTCATGTCTTACAGGGCATAAGCCAAAAAGATCACTTGCAAAGAAGGATCCAAGATAATTTGTTTCGAGTCACTGTTTTCCTCACAAGCAGCGCCATGAAGATGTTGATGTCTACAGCTACCAAGCCACACACTCCAAGGACTTGGCAAGCTTTCAAGAGAATATTTGCTCGAAGTCATATGGTTTTTGACATCTTCCTTTGGAGTGCAACTTCTGGCAGAGTGGGGTATCTTGAAATGCTTGCCATTGAAACCCTAACAAATTATAACTTGAAATTTCTTGACATCTCTCAGTAGATGTTTCTTCACAAGATGATGACCGTGGAGGTCCGTTGTGATTGCTATGTTTTGGGACTACCATTGCCGCTAGAGGAAGACTATTTGTCCAAGAGCTGACGGACCATGCTGCAGTCGGCTACAACCTTATGGAAGGAACCTAACCCTAATTTTTGGTGCAGGTTTTAGGATGGAAAGTCAATAGACTTTTTGAGCTGTTTGATGTCGAGATTGCTTTTTAAGTGTGAGTTCTATTTGAACTTGTTTGGTGATCCTGTTTGGAATTTGTTTGAAATGGATGCTATCTGTTTTAAACCTATCTTGGTGCCGATTTGAATTGTTTGACTCTGGTTTTAAACATTGGTTTCAATGATTGGTGATTCTACTCCCGGGTGGAGAAGTGAGAAATACTTTTTTGGTATTGTTTGAACCTCGCAACGACGCAGGCCGACGCCTAGGGAGCGTTTTGTTGTATGTTTGAAAACCTCGGAATGACGCAGACCGATGTGTGGGGAGAATTCTGTTGAATGCTAGAAAACCTCCGAACGACGCAGATCGATGCCTACGGAGCATTTGATTGTATGCTTGAACCTCCAACCGACGCAGACTGTGGTTTGAGGAGCGTTGGGTTGTACAGACCTTTTTAGGCTATTTGCGAGGGGAGTGGTGACGAGGTAGTCGTTGAGTAGCTTCATATCATAGACCGTTGTCTCGGGAGAGTGCTCAGTGGTGTTGTTTGTTGTGTCTTGTAACATGCATACGTAAGCATTTGTGTTACATTGTATGTGCCAACTACTGAATATTCTTAACTGGATGAGATTGCTTGGGTATGTAATTTTAGTGCATCAAGACACCCGTGGAAGATCAGTGCGGTCTGGTGTGATGGCTAATTTTACTATGCCAACATATCAAGAGTTTCGTACTGGACGAAAGGAGAAGCTAACTCCCTAACAAAAAAAAAAAGCAAACTGATTGTCCCTTGGAATGACCCTTTGAAATTTTATTAAAGCTAACTTGAGTTGTTTTGCAGATATGTTGTTATCGCGAACGATTACTCTCTTTCAAGAAGGGGGGATGTCACAAATTGTTGACGTGTGAAAGCCCTGAAGAATGGAGCCAACTTGCAAATTTCGACCGAGGGGCTTTAAACCCTAAGAAGAACAAGTAACAGAAGAAGAAGTCCTACCAACTTATGGGGACCCCATTCGATGGGGCCCCGATGACATAAAGGAATAAAAAATAAAGCAAGCCCCACACAAACACACACAAAGGCTTTCGCAACCAATTGATGACATGGCAAAACTGTACGGATCTCCGCAATTTGCGTTGATAGTGCTGACGTGGCAAATTTCCGCAAAACGCGCTGAGAGTGCTGACGTGGCAGTTGTACAGAATTCCATGATTTACGCTAGCACTTTTTGGCATTGTCTTTGAAGGCTTTTCATATAAACTACTTTTAGGACCTAGGGCCTTTAAATATGCGGCCATGGGCTCATTCTCTAGCATGCTTCCTGGAGAAGGTACAAAGTCTGGAGTACCGACTTGTACTGTGTTGATGCAATATAAAGAATACCAAAAGGGACACCAAGGTTTGATGCCAATACTCTCAGGGGTGGAATTTTGCCACATCGTGTTGCGTGTGGTCTCTCTCTCTCTCTCTCTCTCTCTCTCTCTCTCTCAATTCAATTGTTATTGAAGTGCTAAAAGTCTCTTCAGTCTATTCTTTTCAATTGACACGTGGCACCTGTCCTGTGACATTAGAGCCATTTAAGACCATAACTGTGGACAACCGACCGAGACAGACACAAGCCCTAAAATTGATGATGTGGACAGACGCATAAAACACATAGCTACTTGTTGACGTGGCACCTTGTACGAACCATCGTGAAAAACATAGAAACTATTACCGTGACACTATATGGAGGCCTGCACAACTTGCACATGGATACAAAGCTTTCTTACATTTGTACACTTTATCTTCTGGCCCTTTAATGACAAAACCACGAGGCTGCGTTACATAAACTTCCTCAAATATGTCACCATTCAAGAAAACAATAACAATATTTGATTGATGTATATCCCATCCAAAATGAGCTGCCAATGCACATAAAAAACACACAGTAGTCATACAACAAGTGGAAGCAAAAATCTCTTCAGAATCTATGCCTTTTTGATGTGCATAGCCTTTTGCAATCAATCTCACCATCCGGCTTCGTTTAAACTTGTAAACACACTTCGTACCAATGGCCTTTTTGCTAGGAGGCAAATTGCATAAAGTCCATGTGTCATTTTCTATAAGTGCATCATATTTTAATTGCATGACAGGCATCCAATTTTCTGAATTCTATGCTTCATCAAAAGACAGAGGTTCCTCAACATTACATAAACTAAAAATTAGCCAAACCAACGAGCCGATTCATTGGCCACGACACCATTGGATGATCACTAGGCTGGAGATGGGCGAGTTGTAGCAAGGCCATCGGTGGCCTAATGCCCTAGTAGTGTACCATCCATTCCAGCATACCCTGTCCAACTCATTCTCTCAAAGATATTTGTTCGTGTATATTGTCGATGACTTAGGGGCCTCAACACTTCCTTCACTACAGTAGATGATTAACAAGTGATAAAATCACAAGGCCTACGTAGAGGGCTTAAATTTAAACAATGATCGTTATACTTAACACACATTGTCGATAATTGCATGTGTGAAAGCTAGGTCGAGGATATTATACTATTTTATGGCCATTAAATAGTGTCAGCCATCCTTTTATTGGCAAGAAAGATCATGGCCACGAAAAAGAACAAAATGAAACCTTCCAAAGGCGAAAGGTCCACTGTAGTTAGACATCTAAAACTAGTGCTTTTCTTGAACAAATGCTTTATGCAAATGTCCAATGGATTAACCATAAGCTATTGTGGTTAATCGACTTTGCAAAACAGCTCAGTAGTGTCATTTATCTACATCACCTTGCTTGGATTTTAGCCTGCCTCCAAAGAAGATCAACTCCCCATCCTTGGTCACCTTGATCACCATGCGCACTACCCCTGGTTTGCTCCACCCAAAATCTACTTAATATGCAGGGAGATGTGGCGAGCTTGCCACATTCAAACCCTGCATTACCGGCATAGCCCTGAAGGCACTTATAAGCCTGTTATCATGAATCTCAAACCAATCCATGAATACTTCCACAATATCCTCTCACTCTCGCCAATTTCTCATGGATCCGGCTCACTGTTGACCATACATGCTCTTGGCGAATATTACCGGTAGCACATGGTACAGGCGGTGAGATGCAGGAGTGACAATTGATTACCACAAAAACATAGGTTGGCTCATCAGAATGTAAATATGTGAGCATCAAATGGTACCATCCTTATGAAGGATATAAAATATGAAGCTACTAGATGAGGCCAGCTCCAAGGCTCTCTACAAAATTGCACAGGACTCCCAATCAATTGACTCACAAAGCTCCTACTCAAGGAAAGAGGCAGGGGGCTTTGCAAGAAACTCAGGATCTTGCAAGAGATGCTTGAACACATCACCAAGTAAGGCAGTGCATATCTCTACATCACCTTGCTTGGATCCAGGCCTGCCCCCAAAAAAGACCAACTCCCTATTCCATGCCACCTTCACAGTGCGCACTGCACCCGGCCATTTGCCCCACCCAAAATCTACTTTATACACAAAGAAATGCGGTGAGCTTGACACACTCAAACCTTTCATTAGTGGCATAACCCCTAAGGAACTCATAAGACAGTTATCATGAATCTCAAGCCAATTCATGAAGGCTTCCACAACATCCTCCCTCACTCCTGCAATTTTCTCATGTATCCGGCTCGCTGTAGACCGTATAGGCTCTTTGCAAATCTTGCAGGCAATGCTCAAGGTTGTGCCTATGCCAAGGACATTCCCAAAGTACGCACGCGGTACTGGCAGTGAGATGCGGGAGCGACAATTGATTGGCACAAAAACGAAGGTTGACTCACCAGGTGGAGATTTCCTGGCGGAGGAGATTCGCTTCCAGAAGTGCGCACATGTGACCTCAAAAGAAGTGAAGCCTTCATATGACTCACTCTTTAGTTGCTTGATTGCAGAGGCAGACAATGTGAACACATATTGCACCAAGGGGTCAGGCTTGGGAAGGGACTAGCCACCATTTTAAGGACTTGGTTTTTGAGCTCTTGTCATGATTAGGCCCATTTTCTCCATTTTCGGAGCCGGCATTAACGTCTTCCCTTCCACCTTCTGATATATTTGCTGGTAAAGAAGCAGCTTCCTCATCGCTATCCTTCTTCTTGCTTGCCAGGGTATTTTCTTTGTCCAAAGTCCTTTGGATCACATGCTTCCATGCTTCGGACTTTGTCATCCAATCTTGAATCATCTGCCTCCACAATAAGGTCCTGTTCCCCTACTTTATCTTCCTCACTGATCTGCAAATCAAGGCTCCATGTGGCTTTCGTTGGAGACGGCTCGTGCACCACTAGCCTATTGTGTACAGGGGTTAGACTCAAGGGAACCGTTCTCGAGCACTCTCCCCATGACACCATAAAGTCCAATAAAGACTGCCCATCTGCAACAACATGGCTTTGTGCAACGCCAAGTGCAAGGCCGCCACCGTCCGAGAACAGGGTGGCCTCCTGACATTCAAGGACAATTCTCTCTCTCTCTCTCTCTCTCTCTCTCTCTCTCTCTCTCTCTCTCTCTCACACACACACACACACACACACACTCCCTTGTGATCCGGATGTTGGCAAAGCTGATCAAAGAAGGGCTTCATCTGAAAGTCATCTTCAGCAAGCAGGGAAAGGGGCATGTCCATGGAGACCTCTACAAATTCGACTCTGGCATCGTTTCATTCAATGAAGAGCATGTGGGGAGGGTTTGCACCCTTGCCGAGGCGGCCACAGAAGGGGAAGTACTGGACCAAGCAGAGAGCATGGCTGCTTTTGAGCTGTCACATCAGATCCGGAGCCGACAGGACATGATCATCACCGCTGTTTTGCAATGGTAGTACACGGGGGTGCGGGTAGAAGAGGAGCCGGTGGTTGTAGTCGATCTCCTGCCAAATGATATCGAGGCAGGAGAGGAAAAGAGGGTGGGGAATGGAGGGGAACAGTCTCTCTGTTTAATATCAACACCTCCGGTGGCACGGAGGGGGAGGCGGCACCATTGATTATATTCCATGAATCTGCAGTCATTCTGCGGCAGCCTGGTGCTCTGTGGGCGTGCAAGCTTGATGGGAGATGGAGAACCAGGCTTTTAAGAAATGAGGCAACACATAGCAGCTCTGCTTATTCAGACCGCGCATGTGCTGGAAACAGCTTTTCAAACGGAGAAATGCAGGCCCGTCCCAACCAGCAGCTATCGCAGCTATGGTGATGTTCACATCGAGGTTTTGAATAATGCAGCGGTCAGGCGTACTCTACGCTCACTCAGTTCCCTCTCTCTCTCTCTCTATTCCCATTCCCTTTCCTCTCTCAGCCTCTCCATTTCATCATTTTCTTGAGATGCTGCAAACAATGAATACCCACTACCCCATTTGCCAATCAAAAAATTACGAATTAAACAAGTGATAAAATCACAAGGCCTGCCAAGTTAAGGAGACAAATAAAGAACATGATAGTGAAACACAAAACTACAAAGATGGTAACCATATTGATCCGTAGAGAAAGTGAGCGAACCTAAAATTTATAGTCGCTTATAGTCGCAGAAAATTCAAAAAATGTCAAATTTCTCAAAGCAAGGATTATGGTCAGCTACGAGTTAAGGATTCAGCTGAACATCAAGCTTCTTTTTTCCTTCTTCTATATTCTTAAAGCAAGCAGATGAGAATGAAGATTCTACCAAACATCTAGAAGCTATACCTAACAAAGAGAATTAGTTAAGTCAAGGATTGAAGGCTACTCAAGATACATATGTTGTACATTTTACCTCTAATAGCAATCAAAGCCTTTTTTATAGCTACAAAGCTTTGTTGAGTTTTCCTCTAGGGTTGAGTTTTTTGTCAAACTAAGATTCAAATGGCCGATTCTTGCTTCCAGCTATAGGAAATTCGACAGGAACTGCATTGTTTTTACTCTAAAGGTTTATATTAATCATTGTAGGTGACTTAAGGTCCACAGGACCAGCCAATGAAAAATTAATGTAGGTGATTTACAATCAACAGGACCAACCAATGAAAAATCATCAAAGCTTACATCTACATAAAATTGCTCATGTCAATGCTCTAAGTCAAATATTCAAGCTAAACACAGCTCACAAAATAATAACAATTGCATGACTAACCGTCGATAGGAATATCCATTGAAGCGAGTGAAGGCAATCTTGGATATGGATGCTTAAGCAAAGAAACTAAGAACTTGAGAATAGCAGTCATTGCACTAAAGTGTCTTGGTTATATAGGAGGGGAGAGAAGATAAATAAAGGTTGTCTGTTGATATGATGAGGAGAGTTAATGTCTCAAGTTCTACATGGTGAGCCTTAGTAAAGATTAGTAGTAATAATAGTTAGTAGTATGCTATGAGCAATACTTTGCTTTTTCATGATTACACTTTTGAAAAATTATTTTCATACAATTGTACAATTTCAAAATTCTAAATCATGACACTTTCAAGTGTTAATTATAGAGACTCGTGAAAATACAGAATATTGTTTAAAATTCAACGTAGCTTACAGATATAATCAGGAAGAACATTTTGCTATTTAAAATAACCCCAGCATGGAATAAAAAGATTTTAATTTAGATAAACATTTTTTAAAATATTATTTTGTGTAATTAATTAATCTTCATCAATATTTAGTCTACCTAAGAGTAAAATTTTTACAATGTGCATTTTAAAAATTTAAAATATTATTTACCTTACTTTCCAAGCAAATATCCAAACAATTTGAACTGAGATCTTTCAAAAGCTTGAACTGTTTTTAAATATTACTTTATTATTATTACACATAGCTCACAGCCATAAGTATAAATCGTACAATGCAACTCTCTTTAAAATTCCCCCGAAATCCGAAACTAATATATTCATCATCGTTGCATTATAACAAAATCTTCAGATCTTTCACAGGTCGAATTTATTTTTTACCCCCCCAAAATATTTCCATCTTTTTTACACCATAAGCTCAGAGAATAACCAAACAATGGACATGAATCCATATCCATAATAGGTACACATTCATAATCATAGTTTAACAAAATTCTTTTCATCTGAAACATCTAAAATGTCCAGGCAATAAGGGAGACATCATTGCAAACACCCCATCCTAAAACATGCTTACCACAATGCAAACGAAATCCTATGCAGCAAAGAATGCATTCTGGTGCCAATTCTCAGACACGTGATACACCAGCATGAAACCCACAATCTGGATGAGGCAAAGCTCACGGGGGAATTTACAAAACTGCTGCCAAAGATACGCTGGACTGATCCCGAGAACCACATCCAAACTCCACCTAGGCCCGACATATCCCTGACCATTTCCACTCACTAATTCCGAACTAGCTTGCAAACATCAAAGAATGATAATAAGGCTACTGCTTGTCAAGTAAAAGGCAGATGACATTTCGAAAGACGAGAACAAGGCAGCATGACAATTTTGCACTCGCCAGCATGCAAGTCAAAAAGCTGCAGTATGCAAAACCCTAAGCAATGCCTTAAAGCCTCACTGCGATGCAAAAACAAATAATGACAACCTTTACACTCACTGCGACGTTGGTGCAGATACGACTAGCTTTACCCTCGCTGTGACGCTGATACAAATGACGACATCATTAGAGACCAACGACAGGGAAGAGGCGCCACCTGCAATTCCCTTATAAGGGCAACAAAGCATGTACTGAATTTAGCCACACAAAAAACATCGCAAGACCATACCCTACAGGTTCAGCACAGCAAAAATAGTCTAACTGTCTTTCCTGTTGCAGGAGCGTCTCATGAGAAGGTTCACTGTTGGCATCAAATCAATTAAAATAAGGTACAGTCTACTGCAGTAGGTTTACGAATTCGCGCATCAAGAGAGCCAACAACTACACCTAGGTAGTCATACCGTAAAACCTTCATCGACAGAGACAACACCAGCGCTATGCAGGGGCGGAAATACTCTACTAGAGCAAAACAAGTCAAAATGCTTCACAACAAACAAACCAAATCAATACCGGCGTGAAGCAAATATTCACTTAATGCTTGCCAAATACAACAGCTTACGGGCACGTGCTGCTAAGTGCCACTCTTTAGAGATGGGCGCAGGTGGAATATGGAGTGCGGATACTGCAAGAGCCGGCCGAGAGAAGAGAGAAGCCGCGAGTAAGCTCCACGCGGTGCAGCCCTGCCATGGCCGACTCGCGCACAGGCGCACAGGGAACTACCACCTTACCCAGACAAGGCTTGCAATTGGTAAAGAAGACTAATAATGAATGGCAAACCCTGGACGTCTTATCACTCGCTCCGCAACTGATAAGCCAATAAATAGTCTACACATGGCCAAACCCTTATCCCTACTTCTACCAACCTCCTAGGATACCCATCTCCTTCGGAGAGTGGTCACATTTCCAACCACTTTAATCATGCCACATAGTGGTTCTTGAAATAAATCCACAAAATGAACAAAATAAATAAAAAATATTTTAGTCAGCAAAAAGACAATGCATCGCCATAGCCTTTGCCCTTTGGGCAGGCATAAAAAAAGTCTAGGTCCTCATTGGATCATTGGAGACCTTACTTTAAAAGTTCTACATCTTTAAGTTCTAAACTTAGTTTTAAAATCTTTAAAAATAAAAATAAAAAATCTTTAAAGGTTAAAGCCCTAAATGATAAATTCTTTCCATAAAGTTTTAACTAACAAAAACGACAACTTTAGTCTATTGCCTCAAGTTTCAAAGGGTGAACCAAATTCTCAAAATGAAAAGGTGGGTAACACAAATTTCAAAATGAAAAGGTGACTCTTGGGATTTGTGGAGCCTCCTTGGCTTTATCATTTAACATGTAAGGCTATCATTTAACATGTAAGGCTGTGAAAGTTTCATGCTTCCAAAGGCATTGGGCAACCCAAAATCTTTTAGAGAGTTCATTTCATATTTCAAAACTAAAGACATGCCCATCATTAGATTTACACAATTGATTTCAATGAGTACTCACTATCTTATTTCAACCAATCAACATTTTTGACGTGTCAAAAAATGTTTAAAAATACAACTCAACCTTTTTCCTATTTTAGTAAGGAAAAAGAGAAGTGATCTCTATAGCCTTTGCCCTTTGGACAGGCCAAAAAATTAACTCTCCTTTTTCATTAGCAAAAAGGAGAGTCATTGCTATGGCCTCACCCCTTTGGGGTAGGCCAAAAATATAGGTATGTAGGAGGTGCAAAGTCCTTCACTCACCACAGTTGTGTATAGTTTCAGTTTCAGTCTAAAATCTATGGTGTAAACATCTATTATTAAGGAGGATTTCTTGAAGTCCTCATGGCGCATTGGAAACTGAGAAGGCCTTATATTTTTACCTGCCATGATCTGGATAATGCAGTAGGTTGTTTGAGTGGTCGGATCAATTTATTCATTGTTGTCAACCACATGTTAAGGTTGTGTCTATTTGTGTTTGCAGGGTTGGATGTTTGCGTGGCTACACATGAATGATCAGTGTTACCTCTTCTATGCCTCCGTTTGTCTTGCTCTATATCACAAGAAGATTTAGAAATTTTGTCATGTAGGAAAACGGAGTCTTTTTCAGTGTTTTTCATACAATGCATAACATCATGAGCTTCCGCTCGAAAGGCACCGCATACCTAGCTAGGCATACCTAGCCAGGTATGATTGGGACAGGGGACCACCGGCCCCCCCATCGGGCCGGCGGTCCCCTGCCCCCAATCGTACCTAGCTAGGTATACGGTGCCTCCCTCACAGAAGCTCATGATGTTGAGGTAAGTCACAATGTGGGAATTATTGTGAGAATTTGTCCAAAACTTCTTGTGTATGTCGGGTAAAATTTCATCTGCGACTTGCATCCGATGGTTGTCTTCCATTGTTTCGTAGACTTTTAAGTATGACATAATTTTGTCTAGGACTGGTTTCTCCTTCTCTACGGATGAAAACTGGCTGCTGATTCTAAGCTATTTTGCTTGCATAGCTCATGTCCAGGTATAGTTTGTGGTTAGTAGTTACACCCTTTCTTGTGATTGCTGAAAGATTTGAGCACTTCTGCAATACTAAATAGTGATGTCAACAGTTGGAATTGTGATTCTTCATTATCGATGCATGCTGAAACTGTTTATTTGGTGGTTGCTTGATGAATGGCAAAGCTGGTTTCTGTGGTTAATATTATTGCTCAGTTTGTTTGCATCCAGGCTCATGCTTATAATTTTGAATGCCTAGTTTGCTTGTCTTGTGTGATTTCTGTTGTATTACTTTAAATTTTGGAAAATTACCGGATTACCCATAAAATTTATGGAAATTCCCTCAAAATTCAAAAATTTCCAATATACTTTTGTACCAAATTTGGATTGATTGCCCCAAATTTTGCATAGTTTATTCTTTTTCACCATCAAGATCTATCTTTTAAGTGTCTTAATTTTCACGAATGAGCTCACAAATAGAGGAATTTTTGTCTACACTTAATAAGCCATTCATCCCGAGAGCCTATAATATCACCTAAAATTCTAGTTCTATCATCTTCTAAGTTCTATTGATGGAGAAGCAATCTTCGTGTGAAGAATTGCGAAAAAAGAAGTCTTTGGAGATGTTTGCCAGACCAACAAAGGGTACTTTGGGAATTTTACATAAGGGCAGTATCGCACGCCAGGGTAGCGAGGGTAAAGGTGAGATAGGCTAATTTGGAGGGATGCGTCTGACATGCGCAGAAAAGTTGATAGAGCGCTTGTCTTGTGTGCTAGGCAAGGCGGGGGTAATACCAACTCTGTCGAAATCGGCAGAGTTGTCGAAGGATGGCGGAAGAGAGTGCCTTTTACACGTGTCAAAGTCTCTGAGACGAAGGCTAAATGCCAAAACGAAAGTGAGCCGCTATCTTCAGAGCCCTCAACTCAGCCGACTTCAGCGTGCACGCTCCAAGCCCCTTTAAATGCTTCGAGCCCAAGAATTTCAAAGCTATCCAGCCGATTTCAGTGCGCATGCTGCAACTCACTTTAATGCTTGGATCCTAGCTGAGCCCCATCCTTATCGTCATGTCGACCTGAGAGAGAAAGAGAGGGTGAAAAAGATCCATCGCCACGACCTCTGTGTGTTTGTGTGTGTGTGTGTGTGTGAGAGAGAGAGAGAGAGAGAGAGAGAGAGAGAGAGAGCACTTGCAGGTGATAAAGAGAGTGAGAGTTAGCTGCTCAATGGAATTCGAGGCATTCGAATGTGTGTGTGTGTGTGTGTGAGAGAGAGAGAGAGAGAGCATTCGAGGCCTGCATGCAGATAAAGTCGCCTCGACCTGAGAGAGAGAGAGAGAGAGAGAGAGAGAGAGAGAGAGAGAGAGAGAGAGAGAGAGAGAGAGAGAGAGAGAGAGAGACGAGAGCTCGCTGCTTTGTTGCTCAAAGCCTTGCCTTTCTCCCAACCTACCTCTCACCCCCCGCCAACGCCAGGCTGCAGCCGCCGCCCAAGCCAATTACCATGCAAGTCTTTTTGCGGCTAAATTTCGAGCGTAATCTGCACGCAGAGCAAGAGAGAGTTGGATAGCAAAACGCAGCTAGTTAGCCACCACCGAATGTGTGTGTGTGTGTGTGTGTGTGTGTGTGTGTGTGAGAGAGAGAGAGAGAGAGAGAGAGAGAGAGAGAGAGAGAGAGAGAGAGAGAGATAGAGAGAGAGATAGAGAGAGAGAGAGAGAGAGAGAGAGTGAGTGAGTGAGTAAGCGCATGCATTGAGTTAGCAGCCATACATGTCCATATAAGCCACCACTTTCCTGTCACCTTGATTCATCCCGGAAGCCTAAGAGAGCGCCTTTGTGCCCACCATCTTCAGCAACAAAGGACACCATTTTACTATTGAATGCAAAATATTGATGTGTGTGTGTGTTTGTGTGTGTGTATGTGTGTGTGTGTGTGTGTGTGTGTGTGTGTGTGTGTGTGTGTGTGTGTGTGTGTGTGTGTGTGTGTGTGTGAGAGAGAGAGAGAGAGAGAGAGAGAGAGAGAGAGAGAGATACTTGCCATCCGATTAAGGAGCGACTCTTAAGGGTGCACTTCCTCATACAACATCCATGCTGCAGCCTTGCCACCATCTCTGTGTAGCCCCAGTCTCAAGCTATCCCAGTGAGAGTGAGAGATTGAGATCGCTGCAGGTTTGTGCAGAATGAGATCGCTACAATGAGAGAGGGAGTGTTGTGTGTGTGTGTGAGAGAGAGAGAGAGCTCACGCACGAGAGAGAGAGAGAGAGAGAGAGAGAGAGAGAGAGAGAGAGAACATTTTCTATGCTCATTGCGGACCTGGCGAGTCAGCGGGTGGTGCAGCAGCGACATTCTTAGTCGGGTCAATCAGCTAAGAATAACTTGTTTTAGTTTTATTACTCTTCATTTATTAAAATTAGTGTTTTGGGTTTTTTCTTTTAATTGATTTATGTTCAAAGAGAGAGAGAGATAGAGAGAGAGAGAGAGGGAGAGAGAAAAGAAGAAGAAGAAGAGAGTTTTAATGTCGTAGGAAACTATCCCAAGAGACCTTAAAGATCTAGTCGACGAGGAGAGTTGAACTCAAAGCACAGGGCAGACAGGAGAGAGATACATGGCCAAGACCGGCAATGGACCGGCATTGTTTTGTAACTATGCCTTTTTGGCATAGTTACTAAATGATGCCGGTGGAGAGCTGTTCGTTGTCGGACAGGGTAAGAGGAAACTAAGCCTCGCGTGTCCATAGCCTAAACGAGAGAGAGAGAGAGAGAGAGAGAGAGAGAGAGAGAGAGAGAGAGAGAGAGAGAGAGAGAGAGAGAGAGAGAGAGAGAGAGAGAGAGAGAGAGAGAGAGATAGATAGATAGATTTTATTATCGTCCTCGGAGGTCAAATATGACCTATGGGACCAAAGTTACATGTGATGTAGTATGTGTATGGCTGATGAGTGACTCTCGATGCTCCAAAATTGTAGTGATGAGAGTCGCAATGGAGAGCCCACACTTTGGCTGGGAGAGGAAAGTGTGTAGGTCTAAGTTATGGCTGAAAATGTGAGAGAAGCAAGTTCGGATGTGATCAAAAGCTGAGCACTCTAGTAGTGTGTGGTACTCAGACTCTCGAACTTGCAGTGAGCATAATGTGCACAATCGATTTGACTCTTCTCCATTGCCCCAACGCCCTATCTCGCATCGAAGGAAATGGGAGCTAAGCCGAATTGCTACGATAGTGCATATCGCGGACAAGGGAATAGGCTCAAGCATGTAAGTGTGAGTACGGTTTCCTCTCTCAGCGAAGAACATGGTTTTGTAGTTGGGGGCAATATAGGTGGTGTAATGTATGAAGCGTGACCCACCGGATTTCTCCCAAACCGTAATACATTGGCGTTGTAGAAAAGCTTCATTCACTTGAGAGTCAATTGAAGCATCATGTAGCAAGTGTAATGCATCCCATCTCCCAAACCACTTCTTTATGTCTTGCATCCATCCCGTGCTCAAGATCTTGCTTTTATGCGTCTTTTGAACTTTTTTGCTTGCTTCCCATGCAATTGTAGGAAGTCGATGTGAGGGGTTTTGACGCATCTTTATCATGTACACCACAACCCTTTCCATGCCCATAACCTCAATTGGAAGAGATCCCGACTCAAGAAGTAAGAGCATATATGGTGTTTGTGTCTTAACTTGGAGAAAGTTTGTAAGAAAACGCTTTTGGACATTCTCAAACTCTTTCCAAGTAGACTTTGAGATGCTCCCGCCCCACACTTCAACTCCATAAAGAAGAACCGGTGTCACCAATGCATCAAAAAGATACTTCTTGAGAACCCAACACTTGATGTTTCCCGCATTACACATGTTCTCAAATGCATAATATGCTCTCTTTCCCGCTTCCAAACGACGCATAGCACATTCATGCCACTTGTGATTGGATGGAACCTCAAGGCCAAGGTACTTAAAGCTCTCAACAACTTCAAGTGTCTCGTTGTTGTACACAATGCATGGCTTCTCCTTATGGTTGGTTTTCACAAGCATAACCTTTGTTTTGGATTCATTTACAATCAGCCCACTATGCAAGCAAAAGTTCTCAAGGACAACCATAAGCTTTTGTGCATCTTCTAAAGTGTGTGCTAGAAGCACTACATCATCCGCATACAACAAAAGCATGATTACCGCATTGCAAATAGTGACCTCTTCAATGCCTTCTTCTTGCATAAAGTCAAGTACCATTTGTTCCAATTGATCGATGCATAGACCAAAGAGAGTTGGTGACAATGGACATCCTTGTTTAACCCCAATAGTGCTTACAAAAATTTCTGAAATTTCTCTTCCCATGCGCAATTGACAAATCACCTTCTCATAGATTCGAGAAACTGCAAGCATAAACTCACTTGGCACTTGGAGTTCTTCCATCCTTCTCCACAAATTGTTACGTGGAATCATATCAAAGGCTTTCTTAAAGTCCACAAAACAACAATACAATCGCTTGCCTTTCAACCGACTTTCCTCCATGAGAACACGAAGAGTGACAAGATGATCAATGGTGCTATGGCATCGACGAAAACCCGCTTTTCCCTTTGCACGCTTGTCATTCTCTTCAGCCCAATCACTCAATTTCATCTCCATTATGCACCCAAACAACTTTGCCATAAGAGACCCAATCATTATAGTCCGGTAGTTGCTTACATTCTTTACATCCCCTCCTTTATGCAAAGGCTTAACCCAATTAGTACTCCAATCATAAGGCATACCATGTTGAAGTGCAAGGTTGAACATATCACACATCCACTCATGGGTAAAATCTCCCGTCCATTTGATCATCTCCGGCTTGATACCTTGAAGATCTCCCGCTTTGTGAGTGGCCAACTTTTCAAGCCCACCGCATACATCCTCAATAGTAAAAAAAGACGGCATACATGGGAGTGAACCATAAAATGGCATTTTTTCAGTATTTTCTTGCTCATATAATTGCTTACAATGTGTGTACATATCCACTAGACTCAAGTTACCAAAATTCTCAACCCGCTTGCCTCTCAAGTTTCTCCAAAATCTTCCACATGCATATGCCTTTTCTTGGACTTGAAATTCTTGTTGCTTTACTTCCCATCTTCTTCTCTTATTTTGAATCAATCCCTTGTATGTACGCAAATGAATTTGATAGTTGTCTTTGTCCATAGTTGCATCAAGCTTTATCAAGGACTTTCGAACATCTTGACATTCTTTATCAAACCACCTTTTGCGTGATCTATCTTTGTGGATACCATGGAGATGCTTTATGGCAAAACATTCTTCCGCACAAGAACAAATAGCTTTCTTGAAAGCTTCCCATTTAGTTTCCAATGGTGCATCACATTGAAGCTTTGTCATCCATAATTTTTGCTCAATCATTTCAATGTACATTGGTGCCCGTTTGAAATCCATACATAGTGATAACTTCTCTTTCCTTTGGCTGAGATTATCATGCTTAGTTGCTTCTCCACATGAAAGGTCAATACATAAGGTGCGATGGTCGGATTCCGGGGTCCATTGACCAAACATAAAACTCTTTATGCGATACATGATGGCTTCAGAGAGTAGCATATAGTCAATCACACTATCCCCATTATGTCTTCTACATGTAAATCCATTGGTTTCACTCCACAAAGATACACCATTGGCAATGATCATACCCGTGCTATTACACATGTGTAAAAGTAACTTTCCATAGTGATCCGGCTCTTTCTCATCCATTGAAGTACGATCATACAAGTGAACTTCCTCCAACTCCCTTGAAATGTATGGCATATCAAATTGTTGAGTATCATGTTGCAATGTTTTTGTGCGAGCATTCATATCCCCAAATACAATAACATCACCTTCACCTTTGAAATAAGCAATGTCCTCTTCCAAATCAGAAAATGGTTGATCTCTATCCATGCAAGCATAAAAGGGAGAATCATGATGAGGAATGTAGCAACCGGCTACAAAAATGGGTGCTCTTTTTGGTGTCATAATTTTCAGCCATACATAACGTTTGTACTTGTCATCTTTCACAATTGATACAAAATCTTCCAATCCTTTCTTAACCATACATGCTAACCCTCCTTGTCCTCTTCGTTGCTTGAGATTCTTTGACCACATTAATGAATGTACATTGTAATCCTCCAAGCCGTTAATCCTTTGTGTATCATGCTCCCAAGTTTCAACAAGAAGTACAACATCGGCTTTGCTTGTTAGTTCATCAATGCCAACACCCGCATTCCATGGGTATCCATTACAATTCCAAAAGCATATTTTCAATTGTAACTCGGTCTCATAGGTCACGCATCCCTATTTGCTTGAGAGACTTCCCTCCTCCTTGGGCACATTTTCTTCATGAGAGATCTCCTTGTTTTTATTATTCTTTTCCTCATATGCCTTGCGACGCATATTTTGTTGCTTAATAGTGCGATCTTCACATACAAAACATTTTGTATCCCTCAAATAGATCCAACTATTATCAAGGATAATCTTTCGCTTGGTTTCATCCGGCATGGTGCATACAATTGGCCGTTCTCCCGAGCGAGGAGCTCCTTGCTTCCCCACTCTATGTGCTCCATAGACCATAACTCTGGACATGCCAAAGTGGGTTTTGAAGAAATCTTCAATAACAATGGCAAGAGAAGGAGGTGTCTCTAACTTCTCTTCGGGAATTCCACGAATAACAATGTTCTTGGAACGTCGCTCCCGTTCCTTCAACTCCTCCACATCCACATTCTCAACATTCTTTGTTTGAACCATAGCTTGCATGAGTGAGGAATTAGAAACCACATTGCTACCACATACATCAGCCCAAGACTTGTTTGTGCATACATTTTTCATGTCGCATACATCCCGGCTCATAGTGTCAAATTTCTCCTCTTTCAATACATGGTCATGCTCTACTTTGCTCATCCGCTCCTTCAAAGCATTCAAGTCCACAAGAGAGCGTTTACATTCCTTGACTTCCTCTTCAAGTTGCATCAAACGTGTTGTTTGCATCTCAAGTGTCCTCTTGAGATTCTCATTCTCAACCACAAGTACCCTTAGTGTGCCATTCTCCATTGCAAGTGCTCGTAAGTCTTCGCCTTGTTTGTTTACGGTCTCTTGCAATGATACCAAGTACGCCATGATCATGGTTTCCGATGTTGTTGGTTGGGTGGTTGTGTTGCTATCTCCATACTTAAGAGATTTTGGATCATTTTCCACAATGGTTGTGGACCTTGTTGAAGAAGAAGAACCCTTGCGAGTGCCGGAAGACATTGTATGTAAAATAGGAGATGAGAATCAATTTTGTTGAACCTGTTCACTTCGGAAATGCTGCTACAGAAACGCCTTCCATAACTCTGAAGAGAGAGAGAGAGAGAGAGAGAGAGAGAGAGAGAGAGAGAGAGAGAGAGAGAAAAGAATCGACTAGTAACAGATTTGGGAATCAAAGAAGAGATGCCTGTATTATATTGTGATAGTCAAAGTGCTATACAATTGGCTCGCAATCTAGTTTATCACTCAAAGACAAAGCATGTGGATGTGAAGTATCATTTCATCAGGGAAATGCTCGAGGATAAGCAACTTCAGCTTGTCAAAGTTCACACCACAGAAAATCCTGCTGATCTACTTACAAAAGGACTTCCCTCAGAGAGCTTTGCGCATTTTCGCAAGCAGATAGGTGTAGGGTAGTACATCACTTCTCTACATCTCTTGTATATTAGCTT
Organism: Adiantum capillus-veneris; assembly: GCF_014529385.1. Lineage (NCBI taxonomy): Eukaryota > Viridiplantae > Streptophyta > Polypodiopsida > Polypodiales > Pteridaceae > Adiantum > Adiantum capillus-veneris. The sequence continues at coordinate 107,193,330 of NC_140958.1, forward strand.
GTATAGTAGCTTCTCTCACACTTAAAGTACCACATTGGACTTTAAGTGGGAGGTTGTTGGGGTATAAAGCCCAATGTGGTCGCCCAGGTAAGTGGGCGGGCCGCCAGGTATGTACACATATTCTTTTGTAAAAATCTAATAAGAACTCACTATGCTCTACACATTATAGTAGAGCGAGTTCACCATATCGTCGTGCTCTTCTTCTCGCACTCTCTCTCGCGTCGCACTTCCGCTCGTACTCCTTCAGTAGGAAACTATCCCAAGAGACCTTAAAGATCTAGCCGACAAGGAGAGTTGAACTCAAAGCAAAGGGCAGATAGGAGAGGGGTACATGGCCATGACCGGCAATGGAGCAGCATCGTTTTGTAACTATGCCTTTTTGGCATAGTTACTAAACGATGCCGGTGGAGAGCTGTTCGCTGTCAGACAGGGTTAGAGGAAACTAAGCCTCGTGTGTCCATAGCCTAAACAAGAGAGAGAGAAAAGAAAAGGGAGATCAAACCATTATAAACTGGTGACTCTGATATCATATTTGGAACTCTGTGTGGTATGTGTGATCATTGACACAATGGGTGACCAATGCAATATGAGAGAGAGAGAGAGAGAGAATGAAATAATGATATATTAGCATCGTCAAGAGGGTCGTGGCGCCTATGAGACCAAATCGTTACAAACTGGTAAATATGATACCATGTCTGGGTATTAACAAAAATAGATGCTAAAATGAATTTAGGGTTGCTACTAACTGGAAGTATGTGGGGTGTGTCGTCACTGATATAGTGGGTTTCCTGTTCAGTATAAACGAGAGAGAGAATACTGATACAATGAGTGCCCAGTGCAATATGAGAGAGAGAGAGAGAGAGAGAGAGAGAGAGAGAGAGAGAGAGAGATGAAAGGATATATTAACATCAAGAGGTCTATCTCACCTATGATACCAAATGATTACAAAGTGGTAAATGTAATACCATGTCTGGGTATATAAGAAAGAGATGCTTAAATGAATCTAGGCTTGCTACTAACTAGAACCATGCGGGGTGTGTCATCACTGATACAATGGGTGTCATGTACAATATAAATGAGAGAGAGAATATTAAAAAACAAAGAGAGACCAAACCGTTACAAAGTGTTGTATCCATGAGGAACCACATAGGGGTATGTGTCATCACTGATACAATGGGTGCACTATATAATATGAGAGAGAGAGAGAGAGAGAATTAAAAAATACACATAAATTCCTTCAAAAAATGATAGAGAGAGAGAGAGAAGCAAGCTAAGAATCTATTCTAGATGGACAGTTGACACAAAAACGATTTGCTTGGGGTGCAACAAGTGTAGCTGAGCAAGTCTATTGATAACAAACCGCTAAGAGGAAAAGAGAGAGAGAGAGAGAGAGAGAGAGAGAGAGAGAGAGAGAGAGAGAGAGAGAGAGAGAGAGTTGTTCCTTATGTGCATGAATATACGCACTTGCATCATTCTACACGGGCAGATACTACTAAGAACCACCTGCTTGGTGTTGTTGTCTTGCGACATGCATTCTCCCTCTCCATTCTCTCTAGCTCTCCTCTCGTAGAAGATGTCCAATAGCTAGAATGAATTGAATAAAACCAGAAAGACAATGGGAGTGTGGGGATGGGCAAGAGAGAATGCATTCACACACGAAATAAGGGAAACGAAGCCATAGGTTTAGTGCCTTGCATTGGTAGGGACCTCTAAAGGGCAGACAAATTTTCGATAGGTTGAGCCTATAGGAGGGTGTAGAGTCCTAAACACACTAATGTCTGACGGGTTGAGCCCACTGGGGGGGTGTAATGTCTTGACCACACGGCCCAAGTGTTCTGCCTGACAATTCCTTATTTCAAGATTCTTGAAGTATTAAGTCCAATAAGTACGACACTAAAGTTACATCTAAATAGTATCTAGAAAGTGCAATATAGTGAGTGGCATAAAATGGTAACCATCTTTTTGCAACATTTTTCAGGCTACTCAACGTCCTCTTCCTCATATGTGTATATATTTTTCTACGCTATTAAGTTATCTAGAGTAAATTCCCCCTCTTCGTTTAACCTTTGTGGCGACACATACATTATACTCTTCCCAAAAATGTCACCTTAGTCATATATTTATATTACCACCCTTTTCTTTTTTGCTTTGTAAATAGAATAAGCATACAATAACCAACTATATACCCCCAAACTTTCTTACCTCTTGTGAATTAGTAGTAGAAAAATAATATATCCATCTTCCACCCCATATAGATAAATTCCCATTGAAATCAACTCTCCACTTGTCTTTACCAAAGATTATGGTCCCTCAGTCTTCTATGCCCCCTACATAGGTGGCCCAATATCTCTTAAGAATATACATATAGTTTCTCTCCTTTCAAAAAGACTCCAATTGTATATTCTTTTCACAAGCAAATAACATTGGACCCTCCTCTATTTGTTTAAGCACCATAGCCTTTTGAAAAAACATGATTCCCCTTGGATGCATACAAGCAAAGGGCCCATACAAGAAGACTTGGAAGCAAAAGGTTCCCTAGCCTAGTGTGGACCTTCCAAACCGAATTCCTTGGTGCATGGGTGTGAAGAATAGTCCAAATTCATATCAAACATGTTAAGAAGGTCAATTTTGCCTTTTGAAGCATGTCATTCCGAGCTACAGGTAAAAAGTTATGGTCAAAATAGTGTAAATCTGTCAGATTCGCAGCAAAAGGGAACTGTAAATCAAGTAAATCAAGAGGGTGAGATCTTATTTTTCCCCTACTCATCTTCTAGAAGAGCAATGAGTGTTCAAGGTCACTTGCATGTGATGGGACCAACCTAAAGATGCTTTCTAAATGCCAAGACAAACAAGTTGAGATACCCCGCAGGAGCCACCCGTAGGGCCTCATGGTGGAGCCCACCTACATTATGCACCCCTATGGAGCCTTCACGGTCTAAAATGATATTTTTGGTGAATAAATAGTCCCTTTTATGTCCAATATTCAATGAGTGGTCAAAAGACACTTAATTAGGTCTAATCACTTACTCTAATTAAGTGTAGCATAATCCCACTCCTACACAACTATAAATAGCCCCCCTTGGAGAGACTCAAGGACACATACCTATATTTTCAACTTCATGTTGTTTCTTGATCAACAGTAGAGAAAACCCCAACTCTCCCTCTTTCACATCCTCCCTCCTAACCCTCCTCCTTGGAGGAAGTGCAACTCTATTCTCCACTCTTTCCATTCTACAATCTCTTACTCCATCAACCCAATAAATCATTTGTAGCACCTCAATAACTTGTAAATACATCATGATCTCTCTCATGGTTATGTTAATGATCATGAAATCATCTTCAAAACTTTCAAGTGTCGCATTTCGTGATGGTTAGCCAGCGTCTGTCCTCCCCTTAAAAGGTGTGCGAGAAATCAAGTAAGTGTTCTATTCTCAATTTACCATTGGTTTGTTTCTCCACACTTATTCAATTGGTCTAAAGAAATTTCTCACTCCAACTCTCTTTTGCTTCATTACATATGCATGTGGCTACCTCTCATGGTGATTTTATTTGTGTCACGGCATTGCATAGATGGAGATGAGCTCTCTATGCAAAGTGTGTTAGTTTGATGTAAGTGATTCAAGTCTAGTGCGCATGATTTTTTGATAAGTGCTTGAGAGAGGAAGAGTTTGGATGTATTATGGGTATTCTTATGGGGAGAAGGTGAATGCTATTCCACAAATTGCATATTTCATTTTGATGCACGGCATTCAGTTGCATAATCGTTGATGGTGTTCAAGTGTCCAAAGTGTATATAGAGTAAGGGGGTTTTCAAAGTATGTTGCTTGAGTGGGTGAGTGCAAGTGTTATTTTGATTGGTTTCCTTCTCCACTCCCAAAAGAAGGTGGTGCCCCAAGTAGTGTGCGTACCGTTTTACGAACATTTTGTGAGGGTAGGCCCATTGGTTTGGGTTTAGAGGCCCCATTTCAAAAAGCTCGCCCTCATAAAGTGGTGCCCCCACGGAGGAACATATTTCCAAGTTACCTTCAAATTTTTTAGTGATGAACAATGGAGTTCCCATCTATCCATTTCATTTTGCACAACACATTAGAGTAAATGTTCACATAGATAGAAAAGTCTTTTTCCAGCAACGCATTGTTTTTATGTTTGGTGCAGAAAGACTTAGAGAAATACTGGCATCACCCAATCCAATTATACTTCCAATCATCAATTATGAAACTTCTTTTGATGTTCACATTTTCATTTTGTTTTAAAGGCAGGAACAAGGAGTGGTGAAGGGGTGCTCAAGGGCCATATGAAGGAACGAGGTCTTCAAACCAACAACGAGGAGTAGCACATGAATTACGATCAAAACAATGAACCTTTTAGGCCTATTGCTCGGCAATCCATTCATATAATCATTGCAACTAAGTTTAGGTTTCAATCTATCATAAGGATGATATTTGGATCCACTCGCCTCAATGAAATCAATGCTTCAATTAATCCATTTATTCTACCTATGATAAAGTACGAATTAACAATGGATGTGTACATCTTCATTTTAATGTAATCAAATTTATAGTGTCAACAATCTTGTGCGGCCCGTAAGAGAAAAGTTTCTTTTAAAAAAAGAAATTTCAAAAAGTCTAAACAAAATGTCAAGTTCTTTTCCCACGTTCTATGCAAGAAGTGGGGAAGATGCGCAAGAGTTTCTTGACAACTTGGAGATGGCACATCTCATATCCGGGAGAGATGAAGAGGAAGTAAAGCTACGAGCCTTCCCGTTGGTTTTAAAAGCAGAAGCTAAAGCATGGTATGAGACCTTGCAACCCCAAATCAAGTCCAACTGGGAGAGACTGCGAGCAAGCTTCCTCTCCAAGTTCGGGCAAGGTGATACTTCTGAAGGACTATGGAAATGTCTTATTGGACATAAGCAGGTATCACTTGAAGACTATCCCTCTTATGAAGCAACCTTTGTCAATCTATGGGGTAGGTGGGAGGCTACATTAGAAAATCATGGTGGTGCACCTAACTTTCTAAAAAAAGAGAGATTCATGGTTGGCTTGTATCCACTTTTAAAGGCTAAAGTAGAGCTAAAATTCCCATCCACCTTCGAAGAAGCACGTGAGGTAGCCATCATCAAGTTTAGAAAACTACACTTCCAAGCACATAGAGTAAGGGGTTTGAATGAAGTGAGTGAGAGAGTCTTCACAAACCATGGAAGCACCAATTAGGGCCCCTCTTGCACAATCTTCACAAATAGGAGATAACTCTCAACAAGAGGTTTTACAAAGGCTAACTCAACAGCTTGAGAACCTTACTCTGAATCTAGTACAGGGCCTACCTCAACAACGACAACCAAGAGAAGGGAATCGCAATCAACGAAGACAAGGTCAAGAGTTGCGATGTTGGAATTGCAATGAAATGGGCCATGGCATGTACAATTGTCCACATCCAAGGCGACTTGCGGGAGACATATATCCCCCCAGACCGCCTCCTCTCACTGTGCAGCAAGAACTAGCTCAAGGCCCACAAATCCTTCGTCGACCACCACCACCAGCAAATATACCTCCCGTCCCACATGAGGAGGAAGAAAGAGGAGTCAACATCATCAAGCTAGAAGAGGTAATAGATGAGCATACTCTAAACTTTGATGTTATGCCGGCAGAAAAACGCACAAGAGCACATGATAAGGATGAAGACATGAGAAGTGAAGGAACAAATTCAGCCAGAAGGGACAAGAAGAAGAAGTCAAAGATGGAAGAAGCTGAAAGTAGCAGGAAGAAAAGATCAGGGCGAAGGGAAATTGGTATCAACGACTTCCCATTGGGAAAGGAGCTAGAGCCCTACAACATCCTGGAGGATTTACAAACCCAAAAGCCAAACATTTCATGGCCTCAACTTCTACACCTATCAGCCAAAGTAAGAAGGCAATGGCCAAAGTTGGTAAGTACAAGAATTCCAAAAAAGAAAGCAAATCTTTCCATTAAGGTTGTGGCCTCAAAGCTACAAAAAGATGTGGAACCCATTGTGGATGCTTACATAAGGGGTAAAAAGGTGTCTAATGTATATGTTGATGGTGGAGCTCAAATGTGTGTGATCACGGAAAAATCAATGAACAGGTTAGGGCTTGAAATTACAAAGTCCTCTAATTGTCAAGCTAGGCTAGCCAACAACTCAAGTGTGAAGTGTTTGGGGATCATTGAAAATGTAAAAGTCTCTGTATGTAACATAGATGCACGAGTGGATATGTATGTCATGCCAGCTAAGGGGGAGGGCTATCCCATCATCCTAGGGAGGCCTTGGCTCATTGCTGTGAATGTAGATCAAAAATGGGGAAGTGGTCGTTTGATTCTTAAGAAGGGTCAACCGGTGGTGTATGATTGGCGAGAAGGAAAGCAACTAGATATCAACTATGAAACCACGGTAGATGAAGAGAGCGAGGAGGAGAGTCCTTACTTAAGTGATGAGGAAGCATCAACCAGTGAAGAGGAGTCTTCTTTGGAGGTAATGGGAATTGTATTCAACGCCAACACCCAAGATGTTTCTGTAGAAGAAAAGCCAACAGACAATCACACACGAGGGGATGAAAGATGCCACCACCTTGAAGAAGGATTTGAGAAGATGCTTGCAAAAGATCTTACTTGTGAGGAGAAGACCTCCTACATCAATATGTTAAGGAGGTATCCCAATTTGTTTATCACTGACTACTCACAAATAAGAGGTGTAGATGTAATAGAGCATCGAATTGAATTGAAACCAGGGACCAAACCCGTGGCTCAAAAGTTAAGGCGACTAGGATTTGTGCAACAAAAGGCTCTCCTACAAGAAGTGAATCGACTCTTGAAGGCTGGCTTCATCTATCCAGTATCCAACTCCGAATGGGTATCACCTATTGTAGTCACTCCCAAGAAGAATGGTAAGTGGAGGGTCTGCGTGGATTACAAACCCCTCAACACTGCGACAAAGAGGGACCATTTCCCTCTCCCTTTCCAAGATGAAATTTTGAATGAAGTAGCAGGTCACGAATGCTACACTGTGTGTGATGGGTATTCAGGATATTTTCAAATTAGAATAGCAGAAGAGGACCAACCAAAAACCACCGTCATCACACCTTGGGGATGTTTTGCATTCAGAGTAATGCCTTTTGGGCTCACCAATGCTCCTAGCACCTTCATGAGATTCACAATATTTGTATTTCAGCCATTCTTTGGAAAATCTATAAGAGTCTTTATGGATGATTTCTGTATTTAAGTTGTAGATCACTTCACTGCCAAAAGGTTGAAGAGGGGCTTAAGAGGCTCCATCAATTTGGGGGACAACTCAACCCAAAGAAGTGTCATATCTGTGAATCTCAGGTGGTTTTGCTAGGCCATGTGGTTTCTTCACAAGGAATTCAAGTGGATCCCTTTAAAGTAGAGGCCCTTTTGTCATTATCTCCACCAACAACAACTGAGGAGCTAATGACATTCAACCACAAAGTGAGGTACATGTCTCGCTTCATCCATCTCCTAGCAGAAGCCATCGCCCCTTTGCATAGGTTGGCAAGCCAATCTACATTTGAATGGGGGAGGGAACATGCAAAATGTTTTGAGGAAGTGAAGGGCATTCTTAGCTCTCTCCCAATCCTAATGCCACCAGATCAAAAGGAGACCTACTATGTCACTCCAAGTGTAGGTTTCGAAGCAATTAGTGTTGTTTTGATGCAAAAAGATCCTAAAACATCATACATGAGGCCGATCTATTTTGCAAGCAAGGTGATGACTCCGGCTGAGAAGGGATACACTGAAATGGAGAAAGTGGTCTTTGCAATCTTGTTTGCGGTAAGGAAGTTTCGATCGTATCTTCTCCCTGTGCCATTTGTTTTTCTCACCTTAGAGCACAATATACCATATGTAGTACAACACATGAGCCTCTCATCTAGAATAGCAAAGTGGGTGCTTGAACTCCAAGAATTTGAATACACTTTCCTTTTAGAAGATAGCACAAGAGCAGGACTTGCAGATATTCTCACCTACAAAGTGAGAGAAAGGGAAGGATCACGACTACAAAGAGAGGAAGGCTCAAAACAGTTCAAAGTGAAGGAGATTGATAATGCCCATACTTTATGCTTTGACGGAGCTTATCAACGCCAACAAGACAAAGCAGCAGGGGGAATCATCATTTTGAACCCACAAAAGGAGGTAATGGTTAGAAAAGGTATCATTCTACCCAGTGTTCACTCTAACAATGAGGCTAAGTATGCTGCTCTAACCCTTGGGTTAGAAGAATGCAAAGAATTAGGCATACAAAGACTTATTATAAAAGGTGATTCTTTGCTAGTGGTCAGGCAAATCCAAGGGACTTGGAGGTGCAAGAATCGTACATTGTTTCAGTCGCTTAGTAGTGTAAGAGCTTTGATGAAGGGTTTTAAAGCAACACAGGTACAACACATTGTGAGAACTCATAACAAGGAAGCAGACTTACTCGCAAATGAAAAGATTCAAATGGCGGTAGGAGGTGTGAAACTATATGAACCCAAATATCAAGGTCAAGAGGAGCTAAAAGACATTATCTTCTTTCTACAAGCAGGTGAGTGTCCCAAACACTTAGACAAGGTGCAAAGACATAGACTAGTTAAGAAGGCCACACCTTACCAGTTGATCGGGGATGATTTATATCACAAAGGGAAAGATTTGGTCTTGAGGAGAGTACCAGGTGTGCAAGAGATAGAGAAAATTCGTCTTTCATGTCATGATGATGTCTGTGGTGGTCACTTTTCTCAAGATATTACAAGTAGGAAGATTTTACAAGCAGGGTTTATTTGGCTGAGCTTACATCGTGATGTCCAATATTGGTGTAAGGCATGTAAGCCATGCCAAATTGCTGGGGATAGACTACTAACATATGAGCCTTGAGTCCCAATAATATCTTATGGCCCTTTTGAAAAGTGGGGTGTGGATGCAATAGGTCCCCTACCTCGTACTTCTACAGGGAAGGTTTTCATCATCATGGGCGTTGACTACATGACACGATGGGCGGAAGCAACAAGCACAACCCGAATCACAGCTGAAGAGGTATCAAAGTTTATTTCTGATCATATTTGTAGTAGGTTTGCAACACCCCTAGAAATCATATCAGATCGAGGCCCGGGTTTTAGGGCTGACCTTCTGAATGATCTCTTGAGGAGGTTAAAAGTGAAACACCTGCATTCCACACCCTACTATCCTCAATGCAATGGATTGGTGGAAAAAGTGAATGGAATGATATGTAAGATCATTTCTAAGCAGGTTGTGGACCGGCCTAATGATTGGGATCGCCATTTGACGGCTGCTCTTTGGGCGTATAGGACATCTTTCAAGGTATCTACCCAATTCACCCCTTTTCATCTAGTTTATGGACAGGAGACACTTCTCCCCATTGAGGTAGAGCTCTCAAGCTTGCGCGTTCTTGCAAGAGTGGCAAAAAAACCAAAAGAGGTTCTACATGAAAGGATCTTAGATCTCCAACGACTTGAGCTAGATAGAGAAGAGTCCATTGATCACTACATCACCAAAGCGACAAGCCAAAGGGATAAAATCAACAAGAAGCTCAAGGGGAAAGGATTGAAGGAAGGTATGTTGGTTCTTCGCTATGATAACCGACTTGATACTCGACTTGACAAAAAGTTTTTGCAAAGATGGAAGGGACCTTTCATGATAAAAACAAAGTTTGGGAATGGTAGTTATAGATTAGCAGATTTATCAGGAAAACTCCACAAGACCAGAGTCAATGGATGGAGATTAAAGCCCTACTTTCAACGTATCAATCCGTTGATAGGCAGTCATCTGCCTACATCGTCTAAGCTCCAAATTGACATGGCTCCCTTCGGCTTGGCAAATGCTCCACCTATTTTTAAAGCTTTGATGTGCAAAGAAGAACCAGCCTTGGAATCTGAACATACCCAAGGCAACCCTCCCATCTCCGATTTATGGGATTGAGGTAATGAAAAGCAGGTCTAATGATGTAAAAGAGTGCATGACACTCCTCCTATTGAAAAAAAAAGTGGAAAAGAAAAAATGACAAAAAAAAGAGAAAAAAAGAAGAAAAAGAAGCAACACCGTCCTCCTAAAGATATGAATATCTCTAGGCTTGGGGGAGGACTAATATGAGTGGCATAAAATGGTAACCATCTTTTTGCAACATTTTTCAGCCTACTCAACGTCCTCTTCCTCATATGTGTATATATTTTTCTACGCTATTAAGTTATCTAGAGTAAATTCCCCCTCTTCGTTTAACCTTTGTGGCGACACATACATTATACTCTTCCCAAAAATGTCACCTTAGTCATATATTTATATTACCACCCTTTTCTTTTTTGCTTTGTAAATAGAATAAGCATACAATAACCAACTATATACCCCCAAACTTTCTTACCTCTTGTGAATTAGTAGTAGAAAAATAATATATCCATCTTCCACCCCATATAGATAAATTCCCATGAAAATCAACTCTCCACTTGTCTTTACCAAAGATTATGGTCCCTCTCTACAAGTCTTCTATGCCCCCTACATAGGTGGCCCAATATCTCTTAAGAATATACATATAGTTTCTCTCCTTTCAAAAAGACTCCAATTGTATATTCTTTTCACAAGCAAATAATATTGGACCCTCCTCTATTTATTTAAGCATCATAGCCTTTTGAAAAAACATGATTCCCCTTGGATGCATACAAGCAAAGGGCCCATACAAGAAGACTTGGAAGCAAAAGGTTCCCTAGCCTAGTGTGGACCTTCCAAACCGAATTCCTTGGTGCATGGGTGTGAAGAATAGTCCAAATTCATATCAAACATGTTGAGAAGGTCAATTTTGCCTTTTGAAGCATGTCATTCCGAGCTACAGGTAAAAAGTTATGGTCAAAATAGTGTAAATCTGTCAGATTCGCAGCAAAAGGGAACTGTAAATCAAGTAAATCAAGAGGGTGAGATCTTATTTTTCCCCTACTCATCTTCTAGAAGAGAAATGAGTGTTCAAGGTCACTTGCATGTGATGGGACCAACCTAAAGATGCTTTCTAAATGCCAAGACAGACAAGTTGAGATACCCCGCAGGAGCCACCCATAGGGCCTCATGGTGGGGCCCACCTACATTATGCACCCCTATGGAGCCTTCACGGTCTAAAATGATATTTTTGGTGAAGAAATAGTCCCTTTTATGTCCAATATTCAATGAGTGGTCAAAGGACACTTAATTAGATTTAATCACTTACTCTAATTAAGTGTAGCATAATCCCACTCCTACACAACTATAAATAGCCCCCCTTGGAGAGACTCAAGGACACACTCCTATATTTTCAACTTCATGTTGTTTCTTGATCAACAGTAGAGAAAACCCCAACTCTCCCTCTTTCACATCCTCCCTCCTAACCCTCCTCCTTGGAGGAAGTGCAACTCTATTCTCCACTCTTTCCATTTTACAATCTCTTACTCCATCAACCCAATAAATCATTTGTAGCACCTCAATAACTTGTAAATACATCATGATCTCTCTCATGGTTATGTTAATGATCATGAAATCATCTTCAAAACTTTCAAGTGTCGCATTTCGTGATGGTTAGCCAACGTCTGTCCTCCCCTTAAAAGGTGTGCGAGAAATCAAGTAAGTGTTCTATTCTCAATTTACCATTGGTTTGTTTCTCCACACTTATTCAATTGGTCTAAAGAAATTTCTCAATCCAACTCTCTTTTGCTTCATTACATATGCATGTGGCTACCTCTCATGGTGATTTTATTTGTGTCACGGCATTGCATAGATGGAGATGAGCTCTCTATGCAAAGTGTGTTAGTTTGATGTTACAAGTGATTCTCTTGTGTGTTTGAGAGGCAAGTCTTGTGCGCATGATTTTTTGATGAGTGCTTGAGAGAGGAAGAGTTTGGATGTATTATGGGTATTCTTATGGGGAGAAGGTGAATGCTATTCCACAAATTGCATATTTTATTTTTATGCACGGCATTCGGTTGCATAATCGTTGATGGTGTTCAAGTGTCCAAAGTGTATATAGAGTAAGGGGGTTTTCAAAGTGTGTTGCTTGAGTGGGTGAGTGCAAGTGTTATTTTGATTGGTTTCCTTCTCCACTCCCAAAAGAAGGTGGTGCCCCAAGTAGTGTGCGTACCTCTTTACGAACATTTTTTGAGGGTAGGCCCATTGGTTTGGGTTTAGAGGCCCCATTTCAAAAATCTCGCCCTCAATAGATAAGGAGGCTTAGAGGAGCAATATCTAATGCTTTCTTCTATAGCTAGAATGAGCACTTGTGCCATTGGACATGTAGAAGACAAAGATGTACACACTTGCATCTATTCTCGACAAAGAGTGATCAAGACTATTCTTTTGTGTGTAGAGTAGTAGGCATCAATATTAATTAGGAGGTTCTTTATAGGGAACATGAAGTTGTCCCCGATTACAAAAATGAACCCAACAAAATAACAAAGAACCCCTTTATAAACATTTTCTTAGAAAGCTCCAACATGCTTCAAGTGGCATTTGACATAACCAATCTACTACACATCCACTTGTCACATACACTCACTCAAACATATGTAAACAAGTAGCAGTAGGTTAATAGTGATAGTGTTCATTGTGTGTGTGTGTGCGTCTCTCGTGAAGGGATGTATAAAAATAGACACACATGTATATACATTTACCGGCGGTAAGAGCGAGCGAGACCCGCCGATAGGTGGGTCACGCGAGCTAGTATTGGAAAAATTTGGGCATTTTGGGAAATTTTGGCAGAGCATGAGGGGCCTCTTGGGAATTTTGAAAATTCGCGGGGCATTTTGAAAATTTCCACAAATTTTTAAGGGTGTTTTGGTAATTTTCCCTGAAAATGTTTATATCGGCAGTTAGAGGACATTCAGTTTACATGGCCTATTGTTAGTCATAACTGTAGAGGCCACATTTAAATATTCAAATGTGGGATAGTCTCTACCTCTCATTTGGTTGCGATGTTGATGTTTTATTCAAAGCAAGATTTGAAACCCCCATTACAGGGTGCAATGCAATAGAGAGTGTCTCCTCTGTCAATGTGGTGCCTTGGTGGTATACTTGTGTCTGTAGATAAGTGGCTTCACCATCCGCATAAGTATGTTTGCAAGTACGTTGGGAAATGTTTACAAGTATGGATGCACCAAGACAAATCCGGTATGCAGACCAAGATGGGAGAGACACACATATTCAAATCCTTATTCTTGTCTGCTCATAACATCATTCGCATAAATATCTTCATCATCATATCCATTTGCAATTTTTGAATTATGCACTGAAATGGTGAAAACCCCATTACAGGGAGCAATGGAGTAGAGAGTGTCTCCTCTCTCAATGTGGTGCCTGGGTAGTATACTTGTGTTTGTAGATAAGTGGCTTCCCATCTTGTAGATGCTCCATGTAGTGCCACAGAGAATAACAACACCTGCCATCTTTGCCTCCACTCCGTTTTTATTGCCATTCTCGCTTGGCCTAGTTGATTACATGCGCTTGGGTCTCTTTTATGGAGTAGATAGTAAACAACCCCACAAGCACAAGTAGCAATCGGCTGTAGTTGAAAGTCCCCCCCCCCCCCCCCCCCCCCCCCCCCCACCAAACACGCCCTCCCTCTCTCTCTCTCTCTCTTCAAAAAGTTTAAAAAGGGAAATTTACCAAAACACCTCTCTTATTTATGGAAATTCCCAAAATACCCCTCAAATTTCAAAAATACCCAAATTACAATTCTATCTATTTTGATTGGATTGCTCAAGATTTTCTAATCTTTATTTCTTTTTTAGAATCCAGATCCATGTTGAGTTTAATGAAGCAATTCATCTCCGAAGCCTACATAACCAACTCAAATTCTAGTTTTAACATGTTGTATTGATAGACAATCAGTCTGCCTTTGAAAAGCTACTAATTTTTATAACTTTGGAAAATTTTGGGAATTTATGACAAAATGTTGGGGATTTTTTGAAATATGAAGGGTATTTTGGGAATTTCGACTAATTAAAGGGGTATTTTGGTAATTTTCTCATTTAAAAAAAAAATTGAAACAATTGTGCCGGCACGGATTGTTTCAAGAGGCTTTTTTTTTTTGGAGGTTTTCGGATTGCTCCAAGTTTGGTCTATAGATGTCGTCTTTTGGATTACTGCACCATGCACGTGTGTCTAGTCTGCAAATGCTCTCTGTCGCTCGTGAGACTGGAGTCCTCTCTTGCTCATTTGATGTCGGAAGCTATGTTAGAACCCTCTCTCTCAACTCTCTTTCTCTAGCAAAAACTTAAAAAAAAACTGCGGGAGCACTTTTGCATACACAACCATGTACGTTCCCTGTTTTTCTTAATGAGCAGTAGCAGGCTAGTGCCACATCAGTGACCAGATAAACTCTTAGTTGAGATGACTTAGCGGCCAATCTCATTCTATGTTGCAACTGAGTTGAGAAAAGTAAAAAATAACCTACCGCAACTAGTCCGTGCCGGTTGGGGGGATAGAGAGGCTTGAATTAGACAGAACGG